>NW_021938949.1:16986836-16989987 GCF_001715985.3 Manacus vitellinus
TAGAGCCCCTGCAATGAGAGCCAAGCCATCAGGAGAAGCCTGGTGAGATGCCAAGGGGCACAGCCAGGCAGCAGCTCATCCTTCAGAGCGAGCCTGTCCTGGCCTCCCATGGCCCCCCAGCATCACCAAACCTGACCCACAGCCACGTCCTGTGAGGACACCAGCCCTCACCTCCACGAAATAGTCTCCCACAATCTTTGCAGTCATCAGCACCAGCATGATGGGGAAGCCATAGGTGACGTTGCCTGTTGCCTCCATCATGATGACCGTGAGGCTCAGTGTCATCCGCACGATCCCACCTGCCAGAGGCACCCGGGGGAGTTGGGGTTCAGGAGGGCAGGAAAACATGGAGCAAGGGGACAGCAGAACACCTGAGGCCCCTGAATCCTGGTGACCCAGGACTGCCCACACAGCCAGGGGTGCCCTGGACAAGCCCAGCCCCCACTGGTGCCCCAGCACTGCCTGTGCTTGGCAGGGGCATTAGGAAGTTGACAGCCAGGTTGGGGCTTCAGCTGGGGAAGAAGCTGTGCCAGGAAAGCAGGGATTGCTTTTTCCCACGCCACCTTCACCCCAGACAAGACTATGCCATGGGGAACTCACCCAGCTGTGCAGCAGCTCCCATCAGGGCGTACTTCCCAGGGTCAGCCCAGATCTGAGCACAGGAGAGAGAAGGAGACCAGTCACCTGCTGGCTCCAGGGCACTGAAATAATGAGCAGTGCCCTGGGCCTCAAACCCTCCTCTGAAGTGGGGAGAGGTGCCTGAGGCTGCCTGCACGGCCCAGCTCCATCAGGGCTCCATCAGGATATGGGAAAGCCCAGACCCAGCTCATGAAGGCATCAAATGAGGAGCCAGCCCACTTCAGAGCCATGCCGAGCTCTTGGTCAGCTCCATGCCCTCTGCCTGCACATGCCACCTGCCCAGCAGCCAGGGAGGAGGGCTGAGTGACGCAACTCATGCCCCTCAACACCCCTGTACCCCCAGGACTCACCGAGCCCTTGGTCAGGTAGGACAGGGAGATGCCAAAGAGCCTCCCCCAGGCCGCGCCGATCAGCAGGGAGGGGATGAACACCCCTGCAGACACTGTCAGGCCATAGGTCCAGCAGGCCAGGAAGAAATACATCAGTGTGAACATGCCCAGAGTCATGGGGTTGTAGGAACCTGGGGTGGGGACAGAATGGGGAGTCAGTGCCAGTCCTGCAGTCCAGAGAACCCTGGGATGGTCTGTGGCTGTGGGAGGACAGACAGAGCAACCTCATGGCACACTCCCAGCAGTGAGAGTCCCTCTCACTGGGTTGTACCTTCTGCCCTGGCAGCACAAGCCTTTCAAACTGGTTCTTCAGGTTATTTCTGTCCTCTCCAGGGCCTCACCATCAGCTGGGGCCACGCCAAGCCCTCCCATCCCATTCCTCCATCTCTCGACCCATGATGACCCATCCCCTCCCAGCCCGGAGGTTCCCAGCCACCCATGAGTCAGCTTGACAAACTTCAGAGCCCTGAGGGACCATCAGTGCTGGAGGATGAGGTCAGGAAGAGAGAGGTCCCACTACCAGCTTTGGGATCAACTCCACAGAGCAGGTCCTGCAAACCCCCCCATCCTGCAGCTCCCACGGCTGCTCCAGCCAGTCCCAGGCTGCCCCACAGAACGGGCTGTGCCATCACAGTGAGACCCTGCTGACCCCACAACTTGGCCAGCTGCTATTTTAGGATTGCTGAGCAGCTCAGTCTAGTTTAAACAAGTATTTTGCAACCCCTCCTTCACAGAGAAGTCAACAGACTGAAGCCTTGAGCCAGGGATGACCCAGCCCTGCAGGGAGAAGCCCCAAGACAAAGGATGGTCATCTCTCGGCTTCAGGTGGCCAAGCTGCACCCTCTGGGCTGAGGATCTCTCTGCCCCCTGCCCATGTGCAGCTGGGCACAGAACTCAGAGCAGCAGGCAGAGGGCACACTGTGTTTACATCAGGTCCAAGGGAAATGGAGCTGGAACCTGAGAACCAAACTGCATTTCTCAAGTAAATCCAAACCCCAAGATCCACCTCCGCAACCTGCCCAGAAGGTAAAGTCATTCTGGGGCAAGAGGCCCTGCTAATTAAGAAAACAGCCAGCAACATTTCCAGAATGGACTTCAGACGGCCAGAGAGGGTCAGACATGCTCCCAGGCAACTCAGGAGCAACAGCCTGCAAACATGCATGAACAAAAACAGGGCCTTGTCCAGTCTCCTGAGGCCACAGCCCTTTGGCCAAGCTCCTAGGTGCCACCAGGAGTGGCACCCATCCCTCCTCCTTCCATTGCTGCAGGAAAGGAGCAGGCACAGTGTTTTGGGAAGCCCTCGTGGGGCCATACTGATCACCCTCTGCCTCATCCCAGGAGCGGCCAGGGAACAGGTCGGCCACCTTGCACAAACCAGTCCCTCCCTGCCCACATTCAAGGACCCCCTGGCTGGGCACACAGACCTGGAGGGTCATGGAAGAGGTTGACAACGCTCTTCTCAGGTGTGTTGAAGAAGGCAGTGGCCATGGAGTTGTACTCGCCATCGGCACAGAAAAGCTGAAAAGGCAAGGTAAGAGAGTTAGAAGTGGTTGCCCTGTGGCAGGGAGGGCTGCTCAGGGGAATGTGTGCCAGCTCTGGACAGTGAGGACACCTACACCACAACACCTAAACCATCTCTGGGTCTCCAGCTCTGCCTGCAGTGGAGGGTGTCATCTATGAGGTCCAGCACCCCAAAACCCAGCAGGGTCTTGTCTCCCTGCTCAGCCCAGACTCAGGGTGGTCCCCACCATGGATGCTGTTCTCCCACATATCCTACCTGCAGGGGATATGCCACGGAGCTCCCCTGGATGGGCTGGCAATCTCTTGAGCAGTAAATCATGACAAATCCCACAGTGGCTGTCACTGCTGCCACCAGCATGGCCTCGACCACCTGGAGGCAGGGCCGGTGGATGTACCTGCGAAGGGGACAGAGGAGTGAGGGTGGCACCCAGGGGTGTGGGCAGGATCACCCCCAGCCTGGCTTGGTACATCACATCAGGCATAGGGACAGGCTCTGCTCCCTTCCCAGAGCCTGCCAGTCTGTCCCGGGGTTTGGAAAGCTGGTGACAGGTATTGGCTGTGCCAGGCTGGGCTCAGGTGGCTTTATCAGCTCCTTCCATTCT
>NW_021938949.1:16990152-17003129 GCF_001715985.3 Manacus vitellinus
GGGAAATCCTTGGCAGGGTTAGAGCAGTGGTGGGATGCTGTGGGTCACAGCCCCAGCTGCAGGCAGTGAGAGACATGTGGCATTTTCCAGGGTTGCTGTTGCTCATGTTATAAGTGAGAAATTACAGCCTCTGCTCCAGCTGTAACCCCGGGGCTGAGGGGCATGGGTGTTTGATCCTGCCCCAATCTTGCCCTGCTTCTGTGCTTTGAGAGAGCACAGAAGGCACCAACCAACCCACACCAATCCCCTTCATTACCTCTTGAGCTCTTACCTGATCCGGAACATCGTCAACCAGTAATTGAGGGCATTGAACAGGGCCCCGAGGATCCCACCTGCACATGTGGGAGAGAAAAAGCTCAGCACGCAGGGCCCAGGCTGCCCACAACACAGGGAACCTGTGAAGGTCATCAACAACCCACCCAGCGTGACCAGCAACCCTGGGACACACAGACACTGTCCTGCAGACAGCCAGGACCTGCCACCAAGAGGAGCCTGGCAGCAGCAGCGGGCTGGCTGGGGACCAGTGTCACAGCACTGGCACCAGGCAGGTGAGGGACAGGCCAACTCCATGGGGACAAGGGCAGCTCACATGAGAGCAAGGGGCTACCCACAACTGCAATGCACTGACCCTGCTCAACACGGGTTAAAGGGGCTGGACTTTCTACCAGGGTTGGGCCAGGATCCAGCTCTCACCCCTGCATAAGCCCCACAAGCAGCTTCTACTCCAGAATTTAATGGATTCCCCATTCTCCCCAGGAAACTGGATGCCAAAGCTTTTTAGACCCAGACAGAGAACAGAGGAAATTATTCAGACTAATCAAATTGAAACGGCAGCACTGTCTTACCAACCACTCCCATAAAGATGAAGATAGGAATTTCCTGGATTGTGTATCCCATTTTCTGCAAGCAAGAAAGAAGTGGGTTTCAGATCTCCTGGCCCATCTGCAGTCCCACAGCCAGTCACTGACTGCTGGGACACCACAAGTCTGTGTCAGCAAGAGGCTTCCAGAGCTGCCCCAAAGTCCCCCTGGCCACCCCACAGCCCTGCATGGGGAACTCCTGTGCCATACCTCGCTGTCAAACCTGCCGAAGTTGATGAGCCCAGGGCTGGAGAGATCCCAGGCATTGCCATGGTAAACGCTCAGGACAGAGTTCAGGGTGAATGTGGAGATCATGGAGGCAAAGAACTGGAAGGAGATGCAGCCCAGAGTCACTGCCAGATGCCCCCCATCCCTGCTCCCTCACTACGTGCCCCTTAAACTACCCCAAACCACCCCCCAAGGCCCTTGGGTAGGGCTTGGTGCCCACAGTGTGGTGGGGACAAGAGGCCACATTCCTTAAGGCAGCACTTTGGGCAGCTGACCAGGGGCTCACTCCTTTTGCCTCTCTGTTGCCCTGTGGTACAGCCCAAGGCAGCTCCCTTGGAAAGGAGTTGGTAGCAAGATGGAGCTCAGACAGGTCCAAATTCAGCCCCTGAGGACCAGGACACAGAAGGGGAGCTGGAATGCTGTTCCCTGGCATGTGTTACACACAGCTGCCTTGCTGGGGCAGGGATGAGAGGAGGCCTGGGGCTGCAGGGCACTGGGAAAAGGCAACACCTCACACCAGAGCCAGCAGTCTTCCATTGCTTCCCAGCACTTACAATTCTCCAAGTCAGGAACTGGTTCCAGAAGGAAGCTCCTTCCTCCAAGCTGAACAGGACACCCCCTGCAAGTACAAGACACAACACCTTCACAAGGGGCACATGACACCCTTGGCTCAGAGCACCAGCCAAGGCACCCAAATTCACCCCATCCCATGTGCCCCACACCAGCCAGAGCTCCCAGGTTCCAGCAAAGGCTCAGGCAAGCCCACCAAGCCATCAGAGATGTACTGATCGCAGTGAAGCCCCTCAGTGCCTTCCTCCATCCCAGGGAGGCAACGTTTGGGATCCAAGACTCCTTCCTCTCTTCCCAAGACCTGCATGGCACAGCAGGAAAACTTGGAGCGGGGTCAGACACTTCACACAAGGGCTCCTGCAGTGCTCTGTGCAGATCCTGGTAGCTGTCTCCAAGCAAGTGGGAGCAATATCCTGAGGAAATCCATATCCAGGCAGTGCTCTGTGCCAGGGAGCCAAGATACACACCCACAGGGGCACCAAAGGCAGCTGAGACACCAGCAGCAGCTCCAGCTGAGACAAAGTCCCTCTTTTCCGTGTCTCTGCGGAAGTACTCGAAGATCTGAAACATCAGAGCAAAGGCAGGTTTAGGGCTGGGCACAGGCATGGGTTCAGGGGAGACAGGGGGTATGCCCTGTATGATCCTAAGCCCCCAGTGTGACCCCAAGGAACAGCCTGGTCTGGCACAGGAGGGGCACCTGCAGCACAGCCCCTCGGACCCCAACACCAACCTTGAAGTCTCGCTTTAGAGATGTGGATCTTCCCTGGGAGATCCCAGCAGCAATCACAGCTCCAGAGTGAATCATGGGTCCTTCCTACGGGTCAGAGAGCAGAGTCAGATGGGAGAAGGAAGAACAGGAATGGTTGGATGTTGCTCACCAGCTTGCAGTCCTGAAGCTGGATGGGAGGATTTCTCTTGGGGAACTTGACATTTTCCCCCTTCCCATCCCTGGAAGTGTCCAAGACCAGGTTGGGCAGGGCTCTCAGTAACATGGTCTAGTGGAAGGTGTCCCTGCCTATGGCAGGGGGGTAGAACGAGAGGAGCTGTAAGGTCCCTTCCAACCCAAACCACTCCATGATTCTATGAAATCCTTATTCTAGCAAATGGCTCCTGCAGCCACCTCTTGTTCCCTCGAGCTGAGGAGATACATTTCCCTTGCCTGCCTTAGATCCCAGCAAGCCAGAAAGGTCCTAATGAAGCACCCAAGTCTGCCCCATCTAATATTTGCAGGGACAACTACCAGTGGACACACAGGCTGTTGCTCTCCTGCCCTCAGCTGAGCCACACACAGGCTTGTGCGGTGGCACCATGTGCCCCAGGGGCTCCCCAAGCCTGGCCACACCAGTCACTTTGGCACCAGCAGATACCAGGGAATACACTGGGAATTATTACAGGGCCCCCAGTGCCCTGTCCCCAGCACAGGAACAGGCCAGCAGTGGGTACCAGCATGGCAGCAGTGTCATCACCTTCCCAACAGCCAGGCCGCCAACCACCGAGAGGATGACCCCGCAGACTTTGATCACCAGGGTCTGCAAAAGAGAGACAGGCACAGCTCATCACAGGGGTGGCACAAGGAACACAACCCCAGCAGCCTCGGAGGACACAGACCCAGCCAGCCCTGGGGCAGGAGCCAGTGACTGGGGGGAACTTGTGATTCTCAGCCCCCCATTGTGGCAACGAGGTTGGTGAATTTTCTTCTTGGCCAGAGCAAAAAATTACCCAGAGCTGCTCTTCCCAGCGCCAGCTGCTGATGCCAGGGCAGGAGGTTTAACCCTTGGCACTGGGGGTAACAGTCACAGAGCTGGGAGCTCGTGCCAGCTCCTCCTCTGCCACAACATGGGCAGGGACCACCCCATGAGGACACAACATGCCCAGGCCATCCCACCACCTCCCGCTTCCTACCTTGAGGCGGACAACGTGTGGAATCTTCACCCCGTTGAGATAGCACTTGATCTGGGGAATGCCACTGCCAGCTGCCACGGGCTGCAGGGAGCAGGGAGAGGGTGAGGGGCTGTCACACACAGGATGGGGACACACTGGCCACCTCACCCTGTCTCTCAGGACAGGGTGCACCCAGCACGCCCTCAGGGAGGCTCTGAGATGAGGCCAAAGCTTATCTACAGGCTCTGGAGGTAGGTTTGAGGGAGGCACCCACTTCCTAAGGGAAAATGTGCCAGGGAGAAGGAACTGGCTGGGTTCTTGGGGACGGTCCTGTGTTCCCCCATTGTGTCATGGCAAGAGGCCTGGTGCTGTAGAAGGTTCATACTTGGTGGCCAGGGAGAACAAGGGCAAAGCCACAAGGAAGACACTATGGATTAGGGTGGTCCATAGGGAGTCACAGTCTCCAGCTTGTCCTCCAGAGTGTGACCCTGAGGCACCCAGCCAGATTGGTCTCTGTCAGGGTTCATGTACACCCAACAAGGAGAGGCTGAGCTGGGGCCAGGGCTTGGGAGAGCTGCACCCACACCCAAGGCTGGAGCACACCCTCTGCCCCAGGCTGCCAGCAAAGGGCAGCACGTCCCAGCAGTCTGACAGCCCCAGGGAAACTCAACAGCACAGCTGGAGCCAACACTGAGGAGCTGGGGCTACCAGGAGCCATTTTGGCAGAAGCACATTTGCTGTTACATAAATTTGAATGTTTTCTGGAGACATGATCCTGCTTTGCCCATTTAAAGAACCCAGAGCAGTTCCAAACTCTTACCTCTATGAAAGCAACGATCACAGAGCCCACCATCACCACGCTGGCATTCAGGGTGGCCCAGAGCAACAGGGAGAAAGAGAGGCCCCCTTTGGCTGTGAACTTGTCAATGTCTGGGGCAGCAGCTCAAGGAAAGACCAGCATTGCTGGGGTACCACCCCTCCCACCACAGAATGGTTTGGGTTGGAAGGGACCTTAAAGATCATCTAGTTCCAAACCCCTGTCATGGGCAGGGATAACACTCACTACAGCAGGTTGCTCAGGGCCCCTGTGCCCTTAGGGAGGAGCCTCATCTGCTAGGGCAGTGCCCAGCCACAGCTCAGCCTGGCAGCACCTTGGGCAGCAGGGTCTGTGCCACCAAACCCAGTCTGGGGAGCACTGCTCTCTTGCCCCCAGCACCCTTCTCGTGGCTTCCAGGAGCAGAGATCCTGCAGCTCCCAGCTAGCTGGTGGTCACTGCTCCATGAGGATACTGTCCTTCACCACCCTGTACTTGAGCCCAGCCAGGTTCTCCACCACGATGTCGATGAAGCAGGCGACGAGGCCGGTGAGGATCCCGATCATGGCGCAGATCACCCAGCGCTTGATCTCCACTGTCCGGAATGCCTGAGGGGCAGACAGCAGTCAGACCCTGCTGCCATCCAGCCCAGCCCCTGTCAGCTTCCAGGGGACCCCAACCCACCCCAACACAGCCCCAAGGCTGGGCAGCTCAGAGGAGAGCCAGGGAGCACCGATGCGGGCTGACCGAACTTATTTATTTTATTTATTTTAAGCCAGTGCCCTTGCCCCTCTGAGGGATCCCTAAGGTGCTTTTCCAGCTTGCCTGCCTCTGTCAGGCCACTCCTGTTGGGATTCTTGCTGCCCCCAGGGCAGATGCTTCATGTGACTCCAGAAGTCCCTCTGCTCAGGGACCTGCCCCATGACACCATACGGACACAGATTAGCTCTCGTTCCAACCACCCCATGCTGGGTTCTTCCTCCTGAGATTTTATGGCTCATCATAAGTTGGTCAGTGTCTATAAACCCATCCCAGCTCACACACTGAGCACAACCTCCCCTGGCATGGAGAGGCCCCCCTCAGCAGCCTGGCAGGGGGAACAGCTTCCATGGGCTGGGGAGAGCAGGCAGCTGGGTCACAGCAAGACTCACCGCGTGGTTTATCCTCCTCTCTTCCTCCAGGAATAGCTGGTTTTCACTGTTGTCATAGTCTAAGCTCTAGTTCAGGAAAGGGAGATGCTGTTACCACCCAGTGCAGGGGAGGAGACCCCCATGCTGGGGAGCACTGCCCTCAGCCCCTCACACTGCTCCTCCACACCCTTGTATCATTTTCCTCCCTCAATTCCACTCCTTCCCCACTGAAACCCCCCTAAGTGAGCAGCCATGAGCCCTTGCCCCTCATACCTCACCTGCAGCATCCCAGAGGGCAGAGCAGAGATGGGGGAGATGGGCACTCACCTCGTACTTGAGCGACAGGAGCTTCTCATTGTGGGGGATCTCGTTGGGACGCTGCCGAGGGAGCTCTGTCTGCTGTGGGATGTGATGCACGCGTTAGGATGGTGAGGTCTGAGTCCAACCCTCCCCTATGCTGTGCAACTGCTGTTTTAACTTGTTTTTATGCTCAGGGAGGACTGTAGGTGCAAGCTGGCTGGCAGGCCGGGATCTCGGATGATTTTCCGCCAGTTTAATGCAGCTGGACCAGCTGTCAGGTGTGCACCCTCACCCAGTACCTCTCCACCCCTCGGGCAGGATGTCTCTCCAGGAGCAGGTGGAGGGTTTGCCCAGCCATGTTGACCCAGTACTGCCTCTGAGCAGCTCCGTGCCCTGAGGGAGAGCAACCTTTCACCTCGGCAGGAAATTCCTTTGGCCAAAGGCAAGGAGCTATTTCAAGCATGTCCATGTTTTTGGGCAGAAATCAAACTCCCTTTCCCAAACGCCTTTGACTGTTCAAGCTGTTCCCAGCTCCGAATTAGAGCATTTACTGAGGATGCCAGAGGGGCCCCCGGGGCAGCAGGAGCTGCCCATGCCATGAAGGTCACCCAGCCCAGGAAGAAGCACCAGAGTCCCCATGGAACAAGCAGGATGTGAGGGGGGAATAACAGCAGCTGTTAGTGGAAGAAGGGAAGGTGTCTCAGCAAGAGTAGACCCTCCCTGTGCCACTCACCAGCTCATGGATGTCCTCGTTGAGGTCCACATTGCTCAGCTGCCCGATGCGCAGGAAGGAGGAAGGAGTGAGCTGAGGACAGAAGGGAAAATGAGGTCAATTCCTGAATGCACTGCAAGTCTCAGCAAGAGGAAGGAGCAGGCATGCAAGATGCTCCTGCTCTACCTCCCACACTGAGTTCTGCCTGTCTGCCCACTGCCAGAGCCCCCCCAAAACACAGCATCCTGCTCTCAGAGCACACACTGAGGAGGTGGAACCCACCATCCCAGAGGGAACCAAAGCCAGCAGCAGCCTGTTGGGATTTGGGCAAGCTGCTCCAACCTGTCAGCTGGCAGAGCC
Organism: Manacus vitellinus; assembly: GCF_001715985.3. Taxonomy (NCBI): domain Eukaryota; kingdom Metazoa; phylum Chordata; class Aves; order Passeriformes; family Pipridae; genus Manacus; species Manacus vitellinus. The sequence continues at coordinate 16,997,008 of NW_021938949.1, forward strand.
AGCTCACATGGGGAAGGTGCCAGCCAGGAGCAGCTCATTCAGGGCTGGCCACCACAAACCTCCAGCCACAGAGCGCAGTGCCCAGCGACACGTTCCACGCTGCCCTGGGGCTGGGGAGGGACAGAGCCTCTGGACAAAGCCCCACCTCCACAGCCACAAGCCCAGCCAGCAGTGAAGGATGGCTGAGGGCACATCTGGCTCTGCCATCTGCTCCAGGGCAGCGGTTCCCAGCCGGGGGGATGAGCAGTGTGTTTGCCACCCTTGGAGCAGCCGGGCGTGGAGTGACAGCCATGCTGGCTGCCAGCCAGCAGACACCAGAGGAAGTGGGCAGAGCCTCGGGGACATCAGTGCCTTCCTGAGTCGGCCCCAGTGCAATGCTGGGAAGGAGCATCTGCATCTCCCTCCGAAGAGCAGGTTCTCCTTTCGCTGGTGACCATTCGGGCTCCTTACTGGCAGTGCGGTTGCATAACGCAGGAGTTTTTGGGCTATTTGAGGCAACTCTGTCTCCTGGTTGAGACAGGCAGGGGCTCGGGCTGCAGCTGAGCCAGCCCCCAGCTGGGCAGTGCCATGAGGGGACTGGGGGGAGCAGGCAGCTGCTGTCCCTGCTCACTGTGAAACACAGGGATGCACGAGGGTGTGAGCAGCGCTGTCACTGAGCACAGCCCAAACACCTTTAAGGTGTTCCCCTCCAGAGCCTCACTGCTCCCCAGCTGCCAGGTTAAAGGACTGCAAGAGTGGCAAGGGACAGTGGGGCCCTGGCATGTTGGTCCCTCCCTGCTGGCAGGTCCCAAATCGAGTCCCCGCTGCTTTAATCCCCACGGATCCCGTCTGGAACGTGCAGGTCAGAGCAGTTGGGAGCCATGCACGTCACTGCAGATGAAGAATATCCCTTTGTGTTTGCAGCCTGACCTATTTTCCCATTTCTCTGTCTGCTCCACATTCTCATTCACTCCCTGACCTGCAGACAGGTTCTGCTCCAGCTTCTCAAACCATCTTTGGTGCCCTTTAGTCCCAGCAGCCCAAGCCCAAAGCGCTCCATGAAGCTGTTTTCAGGCACTGATTTGGCAAGATCAGCCTGGGCTTTGGTTCTGGTCTGTGATGGGGCTCCACAATCCCTGTGGAAAGGATCCAGGTGGACCCTTTTCCTGGCTGTCACAGCAGACCACTGTGGGCTCCTGCAAGGGGGCACACACAAAGCTGTCACCTCCCTGGGTGGGAACTTAGGCAGAGTCACGAGCTGGAAGCAGGAACTGCCTGTTTCAGTGCCCAGCTGTTCTGGTGGCAGGCAGAGGTCCCAGCCAGGCCCTCGCCATCCTGAGGAGGGGGGAAGGACATGGTGCTCACCCTGAAGCCTGGGAGGGACAAAGCTGAAAGAAACCCACCTCCACCTGGCTTCAGGAAGCACAAAGATTTAGGGCTCCTGTTAGAGGCCACGTGTCCAGGGCAAGATCAAGGACACGAGATGGAAAAGGTCACTCACACCCTGTCCCCTCCTCAGGCCTGGGCTCAGACCTTGGACAGGACCAGCCCTTCAGGGAAAATTCTCCTTCTGTTAGCTACAAGGTTCCATGGAAAGACCAAATGTGGGTGAACCAGTGACACCACACCACATCCCCCACTTCCCTGTGGAGCAAGCAGCCAGGGCACAGCAGCTCAACTCCCAATGGATCAAGCACCAGCAGGACCCAGATGAAAGGAAAGGAGCAGCAGCTGAACCTGAAGCTGAGCTTTGTTAGACAAGCAGTGTATTTTTAACATGCCCCACCCCCCAAGCCTTGGCATCCCTCTGGCATCTGCGAGCAGAGGGCTGGCTCTTGTCTCAGGAATCACATGCCAGGAGGGCAGGAAAAGGCTACTTCCATCAGCACTCAATTCTGGTAAGAGGAAAAGGAAGGATTCAGGCAGCCAGGAGCCAAGACAGAAAGTTATTTGTGCACAGCTCAAAGATTCACCAAGCAATGCCCTCCTTGGGATGTTTTCAAACTCGGGCCAAGGCAGCTGCTGATCCTGAGTACGTGTGATGTTGGTGTGACCATGGCACACAGAGATATCTCCACATAACAATATGCACTGCTGCCAAAACCCAGAGAACATGGATGGGTTAACAGCTCTCCTGTCCCAGGAGAGGCCTTGGGATCAGCTGAGCCTGACTGCAACAGCAGCACATGAGATGGCACCCAGCCCTTGGCACTTGCCCCATTTGGGTGGTAAAGTTAATTCCTTACCCACTTTGAGCTCTGCAGAGAGGTGCCTGGAGCCTTGAACTGAACCAAAGCTGCTTAACATGTGTCAGTGGGGCAGTAGGAACAGTGGTAGGCAGGGCTGCTCCTCAGAGGGACCTCACCAGGCTGCAAGGAAGCCCCCAAAATTCAACAGAGGCAAATACAAAGCCCTGCACCTGGGATGGACGAGCCCCAGTGGTCAGAAAGCAGCTTTGCTGAAAAAGTCTTGCGGCAACCTGGTGGGTGAGTGGAGTAGTGGCACAAATCTGGAGTGGAGATGGTCAAACACCTCCTGTGTGGTGCAAGGTCACAGCCAGAAGGTCTGGGAAAGGGATCCCAGGGCTCCACCTGGCACCTGCAGCAGCACACCTGGGAGCTGGTGTTCACATTGGGGGCCCCAGGAAAGAAAGGCACAGAGTCACAGGAGTGAGTCCAGCAAGACAGTCAGGGGCTGGAGCACGTGGTAAGACATACAAGGAGAAGCTGGTGCCTCTCAGGGAGATCCTTATGCCAACTCCAGACACCCAACAAGAGGTTACACAGAGGACAGAGCCAGACTTTCCTCAAAGTTTTGCACTGATGGGACAAGAAGCAGTGGATAATCTGCAGTAAAAGAACTTCTGCCTTAGTTATTAGAGCCAAACATTCACCCTGTGGGTGATGACACCTTGAACATGGGGCCAAAGAGGGTGCAAAATAGATACCCAAATCTCCACTGGATGTGGCCCTGAATGACCTGGTCTAAGGGACCTGCTCTTAGCAGGGGCTGGGCTAGAGACTTTCCTTTCCCCTTCATCAAGCTGGTTGTTCCCTGCAGGACATCACCTACCCCCAGGGGCCCAGCATGAAGAGTCCCCCCATACACTGCACAGGGCTGTTGTCTGAGTGAAGTTAAAGAACTGATTCAGACACTGAGCATTTGCATTTCATCTTTTAGGGCCACCCCTACTCACCAGCCCGTGCTCAGTAACGAACTGGAAGCACGTGACTCTCCCTCATCGATGAGATAAAGCACAGCACAGACCACAGCAGGAGCCCACAGCTGTATTACAGAAGCTGTGGGAGGGAAGGAAGAGGATTTCCAGTCCCCAGGGCCCTCTTGGCCCTGGCACACTCTGCCAAGAAGCCTCTGATACCAGCCTGGGTGAAAAGACAGCTCCAGGCTGTCATCAGGTCCCTGTCACAGGAAACCCCCTCACTGGTTATGGCAGCGAATGGGGGAGATGAGCTGAAAGGCTTTTGAAATCCCCTCCTCTGACACACAACCACAGCTGAGACAGGCTTCAAACCAACTCAGCATCACCCCCAAAATGCTCCATAGCAGGAGAGAACAGGCTCATAACAGGGGAGAGGGGCTAACCTCCAGGGAGGTGATGGGAGAGAAAGCATTATGACTCTCCCCGAGGTGTCACCACTCAGCTACAATTTTGCTTCCAGCCTCCCACTGCCATTCCAGGGCACAGCTGCTCCTTGACCCTCACCTGCACGAGGCTGGGAGATGCCATTATTGCCCTGGCCTTTCTCCAGGCACCCTGTCCCATGTGTCCCCTCTGCAGAGGAGCAGCACAAGGAAAAAGCACTGCCACAGTCCCTGACCATGTGAGCACCCAGCAGAAAACTTCCTGAAACCCCTCTGCTTGGAGAAGCTCCTGCTACCACCTGAAGGCAGTGGCTCTCCAGGGAGGTCACCTCCAGACTCCCAACAGCAGGGACAAGCAGCCTCTCTGCTGGTACCCTGGGGTGTAATATCTGCAGCCAATCTGCCAGGAATCAGGGCTCACTACAGCAGATTTCTCTTCTTCCCCTCCGACCACCAAGTTTTTCTGACTGCAGCCCAGTCACTAAGGTTGCATTTCGCATCCTGTTACTGGAGAGTAACAAGACCAAGAAAACGAGACCAACAACACCCAGAGATGCAGAATAAACACACAGGGGGTTAAGAAGGACGAGCTGCTCAGCAGCAGCAGCCTGTTCCAGGCACACTCTGGAGCAAGAGCATTGTACCAATCCCAAAGTCAAGGCATTTCAGCACAAATACCTTTGATGGTAGCGAAGAAGAAGAGTTCTTTGTCAAAAAAGGCCTAACGATAGAAATTGGCTGCTCTTACTAAAATTGTCCATCCACTTTCCAGCCTGAGAACTGACACAAATGGCTTGAGAACACAGGTAAAGGACAGTCCACAGCAGGAGTGATGCTCAGCTGTACAGGCAGACTCTCAGTTCTTGATATGCTCAAGGGACTGGAAAGCCCTGGTGAGAGGATGAAGGCTTAGTCGGGTCTGGAACAGCACTCAACTGGCCCCAAAACCAGAGAAGACTTCAAGCATAGCCCTGTAGCATCCCCTCCATAGTCATAGGTGTGTTTATCCACCCCCTTCTCACCTCCTGCCCTCAAGCAGGTCTCTCTCAGCTGTTCAGCTGGGGAGCTGCAGACCCGTGTTTCCTTTGGCTGCCTTAAGATCACTTTCATTTTCATTAAACGAGCACATGAGAAAGGGAAGAAGCTCCACTGGGGACATTTTATTGTATTACCACAACCCAAGTTTTAGTCTCCCCTGAGCTAAGCAGCTCCAGCCTTTCTTTGTTCCTCTGCCAAGGCTGTCCTGCCCTCCCACTTCAATCCATGACTCCACAGCATCTGGGGCAAAGGGAGAAGCAGCTGCCCTACACTGAAATGCAACCCCAGTGCTATGGTGACAACCCAGCCAGGTCAGTGCCACTGCCAGGCACAGCTCCAGCCAGGGATTCACTCTCCTCCTTTGCCAAGGAAAATGCCAAGCAGTGCCTTGTCACCAGCTGAGAACTCAGCTGCCCGTGCTGTGAAGGGACACAGTGATGATAAATCACATTGTCCGGGCTGAGTCTTCACCTCCAGCTGCCCCTGCTGCAGAAGAGCTGAGGCATTTCTTCCAAGCCAACAGGAAAACTTTTTCCTAACTGACCTGCAGCCACGGGATCTGGTTAATCCCTATTTCAACACCCTGCAGACCCGCAGGATTCCACACATGCTGAGAATACACAGGGTCCTGTTGTGCTGCCCAGGAGGATTACTTTTATTTTCGCTCCAGAACAGCTGCCATGGCACAGGTGTCTCCTTCCAGACTCCATTCCCCACTCCCACAGCACTCCACGAGGCTCTTCCAGCCTAACGAGCCTTAAATTTCCCTCTAATTAGCTGGCTGTTCTGACTTGCCCAGGAGCAGGGCAGCACGGAATCATGCTGTGTGAGACATCCTTGCCAACAGCTGCCAAAAGCTGGCACTGCTCCTCCCTATCTAAGCTCAAGTCTCCCAGAAAACTTCATGGAAAATCCAAGGACATCACCTTGAGACAGTCCCCCTCGCACCTGGTGCTCCATGGACCCAGCCTGACATCCCACCCACATCACAGCCCAGCCCAGCCTGCCCAGCCTCAGCTTTGCTCTGTAACATGTGCCAAGTGCCTTGGTGTTCTTCACCGAGTGGCATGTGGAGGGGAGACTGCCAGGCAGGCAGCCCGAGTGGGTACACTGGAGAGAAGTTCCCCTCACTTAATTACCCAAAATCTATTTGCCTGAAGTCCAGACCCACCCCGGACTCGCTTTTTGCCAGTGTGGCCTGACAAATGCTGCACAATGCCCTCCACACCAGTGTCAGATGTCTGAGCCCAACCTGTTGATCTGGGCAGCAGCATGTCAGGCAGGGGGCTCTGCGTCTTTTGGCATAAATCAATTTAGTAGTGATGAATTTTACATGGGCAGACAGGGGGAATGGCTTTAAAGATGAGAGATTTAGATTGGATATTGGGGGGAAATTCTTCCCTGTGAGGGTGGGGAGGCCCTGGCACAGGTTGCCCAGAGAAGCTGTGGCTGCCCCATCCCTGGAAGTGTCCAAGGCCAGGTTGGACGGGGCTTGGAGCAAC
>NW_021938949.1:17007832-17055248 GCF_001715985.3 Manacus vitellinus
CGGGCTCGACCTGGCCCCGACACCCCCCTGTGCGCCCCCGCGCCACCAGGGTACCCGCTGCTGTCACTCCGTGGGTGCCCCACGTGTCCCCCTGCCGCGGGTTTGGGGTGTCCCCACACCCTCCTTCAATGGGCCAGGGTGTCCCACGTGTCCCCTGCTCGGGGTTGGGGTGCTCCTACATCCTCCTTCAGTGGGTCAGGGTGTTCCCCGTATCCCCCATCATGGGATGCAGTGTCCCTGTATCCTCCCTCAGCGTGTCAGGGTGTCCCCGTGTCCCACCTTGTCCATGCAGAGCGGTTTTGGGGAGCACGCCCCACACCCGTGAGGGCTGTGCCCTGCCTGTCCCTACCTGTCTCTGTCCCCCAGGCGTGCTGCCCCTGTGTTGCCGGCCCCCATCATGGGACAGGGCCCCCCGGCAGCCCCTCGGGCTCCCACTCGCCCCATGTCGTGCCTTCAGCAACAACAAGATCCAGGTGGAGCTGGACGAGAGCTCAGGTATGGTGGTGTGTCACCCTTGACCCATGGGCATTGTGGGGCACAGGCAGGGGCACTTCCATCCCTGTCCCCTGTGGCCCTGGGCATGGAAGGCCACCAAAGCCCCAGGTGTTCCAGCTGCAGCTGCTTGGGACCCTTGGAGTCAAGTGTTTGGGGTCAGGAGCCTTGCTGATCGTGGGCACTTCAGGTGGCTGGTGCTGCTGGGGTGCCACAGGCCAGCCCTGGCTGTCACTGTCCCCTCTGTGGGGTTCCTGCTTTGGGCACCTGGTAGAGTGGCAGTGCTTCTTCAGGGAACAGCTGTTGGGAACTTCTGCTACCAGGAATAGCTGTCACGAGACCACAGTCCCTGCTCTGAACAAAGGTGCCTCTTGTGGCTTCACAGTTCCTGCCTTCAGGCCCCTGGGTGTGTCCTCACGCTGTCCCCATCCTGGGAATGGCTACAACACCCAAACTAAGCATTTGGGGAGGACCTTTTGGGGCAGGGTAGGGCTCTTTGGGAGGGGACAAGGGCTCAGACCCCTTCCCGTGGTGGTGCTGGCAGGCTCAGTCAGGGGTGTGATCCCCTGGGCAAGACTGGGCAAACATGCAGGTTCAACTTTATCTGTTGAGCCCAGAGAGAAGGGAAGTGTTGAGCAGCATGACCCCAAAGGTGGCTGGTCTTTGGGACACGGGAATTGTCACTACACATGTCCTGGTCCGTGCTCCAGGTCCATCACTGGCTGAGTGAGCCTGGCTCACTGGGCAAAAGCAGGACCTTGCCCTTGGCCCTGCAGCTCTGGGAGCTTTTTAAAGAGCCAGGAGTGGGAAACAGGGAGGCAGGTGAAGCTGCCCTGGGCAGGGCAGTGTGTGCTGCTGTGGTGGGGAGTCTGATATCTCTGTGTTTGCTCTGGCACAGGTGTTGCCATGATGAAGTTCAAGAGCCCCCCAGTGAACAGCCTGAGCCTGGACTTCCTCACTGAGTTTTCCATAAGCCTGGAGAAGCTGGAGAATGACCGTGCCTGCCGGGGTGTGATCATTACATCTGTAGGTGTTGTCCCTTGCTCATGTTTGGTCTCTTGGGTCACTGGTCTCTGGGATGGGAGGGCCTGGAGGCGGCTTTGATTGGTTTTTGTAAGGGCTGTGATCTTCCTTCTGTGCCTTTTTCTGGCAGAACAACAACGGCCAAGTGTTGTCATTTGTCATGCAAATCAAATCTGCTTGTCTGCCAACCTGATATGTCCCGTGAGATCTCCTGGAGGAGATGCCAGTGTTTATTTTCAGGCATGGTGCGGGGATAAGGTGGTGCCTGGGAATGGTACAGGGCAGGTTTTGTGCTTTGTGGCTGATTGTACCCACACAGGGACCCTGACAATGAGAAATCATGCTACAGGCAGAGTCCCAGCACTGCAGGCCATGGTGGTGGGATGATCCAGGCTGTGGGAGCACTGGGGAGATATTTTCAGAACCCCAAAAGACCCTCATATCGCATCTAATTATCACTTTCCTGAGGCTGCCACGCTGAGGGCTAAAGGATGACGGTGACTCTAAGTGATATCTGTATTTTCCTGACTCCAGACTATCCCCAAAATATTCTCCTCTGGCCTGGACATCATGGAAATGTGTGGGAAGAACATGGAGCACTATGGAGAGTTCTGGAGAGCTGTGCAGGAGCTGTGGCTGCGGCTCTACGGCTCCAACATGGTCACGGTCGCTGCGATCAATGTATGTCCTTTGGACCCACCTCCCTTGTCACCTCTCACCTGCTGTGGCTTGTTTGCACCGTGTGGGCAGGGACAGCCGAAAAATCAGGCTGAAACAAATCCAAATAATGTGTTTGTTGGGGTGTTTGGGCGAAATTCGTGTCTGTCAGCATGTGGGGTTGTGGGAAGGTACGGAAACGTGGGATGCTGCAGGCACCGTGTGAGCTGCAGACACTGCTGGGGTGTAGCAGCATTTCAGCACTTCCACCAGGTTTTGCTCCTCCAGCTGTGGTTCTTGGCCAACAGGGAAGTGCTGTTGGAATCTCGATGTCCGTGGATGGGTCGTTACATGTTTGGTGTCTTCTTTTCATTTTCCAGTGCGGTGCTGCCCTGGCAGCTCCCGGTGGTGTCTGTCCACAGCCCGTCTTTGAAGGCAGCTGGGTCTTCCCACGGGCATCCTGAGCAGGGCTGAGCAGCACCAAGCCATGGCAAAGATGGTCACAAATGGAAGGGAATCCTCCCCTGGGAGGGTGGTGAGGCCCTGGCACAGGTTGCTCAGAGAAGTTTGGGCTACCCCATCCCTGGAAGTGTCCAAGGCCAGGTTGGATGGAGCTCTGAGCACCCTGGTCTAGTGGTTGTGTCCCTGCCCATGGCAGGGGGGTTGGAACGAGATTGGCTTTAAGGTCCCTTCCAACTCAAACCATTCTGTGATTCAATGAAACCCTGATAACCTCTCAGAGATCTTCCTTAGGGCTGTTTCGGATCAGATGATCAGAAATTTGGGCGACATCTGCTCTGTCACCCCGTGTCATCCCTACTCTGGAGGGATCAGTGAAGCTGGGGGATATTTGTAACCATGTCCTAGACTCACTCCATCCTTCTGTCTGCCAGGGGTCCAGCCCAGCAGGAGGCTGCCTCATCGCCCTGTCGTGTGACTACAGGATCATGGCAGAGAACCCCAAATTCAGCATCGGCCTGAACGAAGCCCAGCTGGGCATTGTGGCTCCCTTCTGGTAGGCCAGTGCCTCCTGCTTCTAGGGCCATGTGTAGGTCTCTAAAAAGAATTCGTCTTCAAGGAGTTAATTAGGCAGTTTAACAGGTCATGGAGGTGTAGGTTGTGTGTCAGTGATCAGGTAGATGCAGCTGCAGGAGATGGTACCTCATTTCTGTCCTATCCTGCAGGTATCTGAAAAGCTTTCAGGTTGCAGAAAGTCCTCATGTCCTTAACCAGCAAGGACCTCAGTTCTGACCCTGCAGTCAACTCTGAAACTGGTGGTGGGGGTTCTCACTGGTCAGGCTCAGTCTGGGAATATGCTTTTCTCAGGGTACATGGTGTGTACCTGCAAAATCCTTTGGTGTGGAGATCTCTGAAAGCGTAGGGACAGTAACATACTGAGGCCCTTGGTTGCCCTCAGAGCATGTAAATGCACTGTTGGAAAGGAGCTTTCACACCAAGTTTGCCCATGTCACAGCAAATGGGTACAGCTGGGACCTGTGCATTGAGGGGCCAGTGAGGAGCTCTCGTGGAGGGGAGAGTGAACTCTGTTGGGGTACTGCCAAAAGTGGCTCTTCTCACATGATTTTCTTGGTGTGGCTGAGCCTGCAGCTGCTGTTCAGAGCCCCGAGCCTGGGGAGTGGGACCAGGGTGCTCTCAGCTCCAGTGGCTGGGTGAGCTGCCCCTGGGTGTTCCTTTCCCTCACTGTGGCTTTCCCTCCCATCTTCTCCAGGTTTAAGGACACGTTTGTGAATGTTGTGGGACACCGGATCGCTGAGCGCTCCCTCCAGCTGGGCTCCCTCCACCCTGCACCCGAGGCACTCAAGCTTGGCCTTGTGGATGAACTGGTGCCAGAGGAGAAGCTCCTGGAAAAAGCTTCGGCCATCATGGCACGGTGGCTGGCCCTTCCTGGTAAACCTCTGGCAGGGGAGGAAGGGATCTGATCTGAGTGGGAAGGACAGATGCCAGGGCTGGTACCTGGGAGCTATGTAACAGTTTCCACTGAAAGGGAAGGTGTGGATGGCTGGGAAGTGGGAGAGCTGAGCACAGCAGTCCTGGAAGCCTTGGACAGCCTGGAAGCTGGGTGTGCAGGGCACGTGGCTCCAGCTCAGCTCGCCCTGCCAGCCCTGCTGAGTCAATCTGGAGGTGCCTGAGTTCCAGATACAAACTGAATGTGTCTGTCAGTGGAGGTGTTAGCCCAGAAAAGCTGCCATGGAATTGAGGGAACAGGCTGGGTGAGAGCAACTGGATGACTGCCAGTCTGCTTTCATTGTCTGGATCAACTCTTGGCACTCTGCTGAGCTGGGGATGGCAGTGATGGGGGTGTGAGGACAGACACACGGCACAGACATCCTGTGTGTTTGGGCTGCTCCATGACTGCAGCACATGGTTCCTGGGCTGGGAGAGGGCTCTCTGCCAGATCTGAGCTGTCCCATCCCAGACCACCTCTGTCCCCTGCTGTCCTGGTGGCAGAGTGACACCTCACCCCTCAGCATGTCTCAGCTGTGCCCTCCCCTGACTTGTAGGAGGCACTGTGCAGACCTGCCCCCTGAATCAGAGCCAGGAGTCTGTGCAGGAGGAGGTGTCTGTAGCACACAGGCACTGGAGCAATTTGGGGTTCCCAGTGTGCTGGGGGGGTCAGTCCTCATTTCACCATCACAGCTGAACTAAACTGAGGGTGTGCTTAAAACATTTGTTGCACAAATGTGCTGCCACATCACTGCATCTGGCTGTGTGTGTGAGGTGCTTGAGGCCTCAGTCAGCTCCAGCAGCATCCAGGTATCCATGTGGAATGGCACAGGCCCAGGGATGAGCTCGAGGGGACAGTGCTGCTGGCTTCTTTTACAATGTGTTTGGGAGGAACAGACTGTCTTGCCACAGGTTGAAGGGGTTGGTTTGGGGGAGCTTAGAGCCAGAGCAGTTTCAAATAACAAGGAATTTTGTTTGGTTACTGCTGTCCTGAGCCTGGGGGTGTGTATTGGGAGGGGGTGTTGGGAAGAGGCTGGGCTCTGGAGGGCACAAAGAGGAGGAAATGCACTTCATCTGTGCCAGTAAATAAGTCATTTCCTCACTGAGCAGTACAGTCATAATTTATTGTATGAGAATTTATCCAGTTCAGCTTCCAGACAGTGAGATTTTCCTTCACCTTTCCCTGCTGGTTCAAGGAACCCTTTGCTGTGGGATCCCTTTCCTTTGCACCTGCATGTGGTGGTGGCAGTGGCTGGGAGCTGGTCAGGGCTGAGGACAGGGCGTGCTCCTCATCCTCACTGTCCTCTCCACAGACCATGCCCGCCAGCTCACCAAGTCCATGATGAGGAAGGCAGTGCTGGACCACCTGGTCGCTCACCGGGAGGAAGACATCAAGAACTTCATCAACTTCATCTCAAAAGAGTCCATCCAGAAGTCACTTCGCATGTACATGGAGATGCTGAAGAAGAAGAAGAGCTGAGAATCCAAGTGCCTTGGGGCAGGTCCTGGGAGGTCGAGTCACCCTCCGAAACGCTGCAGTGGCTGTAGGATTTCACAGCAAAGCCGTCTGCAGTGCCAGCAATTGGTGGCGTGCCACTGCTCCCATGGCTGCCCCAGCACTTCCCTTTGTCCTGTAGAGTGCCTGACACCACTGCTGCCTTCCCTGAGAGCAGGGGAAGCCTGCTCAGCCCCCCTGAGGGATGGACAGGGAGAGGGTCTCCACACACTGTGGCCTGAGCCCACCGGTCCTTGGATGTCCTCCCTCCTCTCCAACAGTTAATCATGAAATGAGATGTGTCAATAAATCTTCAGTGAGGTAGGAGATGGATGCTTTGTTCCCCGTGGTCACAGTGTCCTGGCTGGTGGCCTGTCCCCAGGCTCTGGTTCATGGTGGGCTGGGGGAGCTCTGCCCTGAGCTGTGTGTCCTGGGGGGTCTGGGCACGGCCGCTGTCACCCTTCTCCAACCAGATTCCAGGAACAGCCGAGGCGCAACAAGGCTCATGGATGGGGCTGCAGGGGATGCCTTCACAGGGGTTGGTGGTGGTGGGAGCTGGAGCTGGAATCGTGGTCTGCAGCTACAGGAGGAGCTCAGGCTGTGAGCTTCACCTCGACCGGGTAGTGGTCGCTGACTGCCAGGGCCTGGAGGAGGGCGAGAGGAGGGGAGAGTGAGTCCCTCACCCCTCACCGTGCCAGTGGGGCTGCAGGGCAGTCCATGGCTCTGCCAGAACCTTCTGCCTCCTGGAGGGGATCGCAATGTTCTGAACCCTGAGATACTTGACACACAGGGCTCCAGTTTTGGCACCTCTCATGGAGAGGCCCAGGCGTGGCCTGTGGTGGGCAATGGCAGGAGGGCACCTGCCCTCTGAGACCCTCATATCTCACTTGAGGGCTCTGTGCCAGCATTGCCTCTTACTCTGCAGTCTTGCCTGCACCTGCCCATGGAAGACCGTGGAAAAACCCCATGCATCTCTTCTCATCCCCTTGGGGACAAATCCCAAATTTGAGACAGTGACCCCAAATCCCCCTTCCTGTTTCCCCCCTTGGGTTCCTTGTCACCCTGAGCCCCCTGAACAGATGATGGCAGCCCTGCAGCCTGGGCCAGCTCGGCTTTGGTGCCTGTTAGATCCCCAGGTTTATGGTCCTGGCTCACCTCCTCCTGGTCCAGCCGGAAAGCACGCTGGAAATCGTAGATAGCAGCCGAATTGGACACGATGCTTCTCTTCAGCTTGGCCCCACACACCACGATCCTGCCAGGGAGATGTGGATGGTGGGTCCCACTCCTGCCCCTGCACTCAGCCACTGGTAGGGCAGGGCGGGCAGGGGGTCCCTGGGGTGTTCTGGGGAGGGGGGTGGCAGTGCATGGGGTGGTGCTCACCTGTCATAGGCACGACGTCTGACTTGCCCCACGGTGGTGTCGTGTGCTGTCGGGGGATGCAGCCACTTGAATGACGTCGCTGGTGCGCAGGGCGGATGGACGACCAGTCCATGGCTGGGACCATAGCACAGGTCGGCGTTGAAGTCACCCAGGGAACATGCATGTTCGCAGTGGGTCAGAGGGAGAGTCAGGTCTGGAAGGGGCTGTCTCTGAACACCAGCCCTCCGTGGGGTCGTCCTGTGCTGGGGAATCCCGCCATGACAGGGCAGGAACAAGGTCTCCATCCCACGCAGCCCTGCACGCAGCTGCACTTGCCTTGGAGCAGGAACCCAGATGGGGGTCCCAACACCCTCAGTGCCACCCGCCCTGGTGCCACCCCAGATGCTTGTGACACTCCGTCAGTCCCCCACTTGTTGACAATGTCCAGGTAGACGTCGTAGAGCGCGTCGATCTCGGCGACGGCATCGTGTGGGGCTGAGTGCAGGGGCACCAGCACAAACTCCTCCACCTCTGCCAGGGGAGAGGAACGTCAGCCCCACAGCCACTCAATGCCACCACCCAGAGCCACTTGTCCCCTGCTTACTGGTGCGGGGTGCTGAGACCCTCAGGATGAACGGCTCCCGGCTGAAAACATCCTGGCGGTCCTTGTACTGGTAGGTGTCCACCACAGACACGACATCTGTCCTGTGGGAGCAAAGGGATGGTTACCCTGGGGCTCAGCATGGCCTCTGTGTCCCCTCCATGGTACTGGTGTCCCTGTGGTGCTGTGGCACAGGTGGCAGCACCCCCAGCCCTGTTACCTGTAGATGAAGAGGTACATCTCCTTGTAGTTCTCCCGTCCCAGGGGGCCACTGATCTCGTAGTCATATGGGGACTTGGACGCACTGTGGAGATGCAGAGGCAGGATGGTGACGTGGCTGCCACCAGTGACATGGCTGGTACCATCCTGGGTTAGCCTTGGCACGTCCAGGAGCTGGGCAGCCGTGGGGTTGGCACCACCAGTCCTGCTCTGCTGTCCCTGTGGGTCACTGTGCTCTGGCCGTGAGGTGACATGGGGTGTGGTGGCTCTGAACCCCCCCATGTCCCGCCCCGGGGTGGCTCCTTGAGCACAGCAGGACGCAGGGTGGCTCCTGCCACCCCTTTCTCTGCAGGGACGCTCCTCAGCTCCCTTTGCAGCAGGGCTGAATTAGGTCAGTGAGCAGCCTGGGGCACTGCAGCACCAGCGTCACCCTCCCTGCCCCGGCTGCTTTGTGGCCCTGCTGGAGGGGACACCGAAGGGGCGAGGACACGGGCTGGGCGGACCTGCTCGGGAGCACTCCCAGCTTTCAACACAGTGGCAGCAGCTTCCTCCTGGTGCTCAGCTGTGCCTTTTCCCAAAATGGGGTCAGCACTCAGCCCGTGGAGGGGCTGCTGCCCTGCTGTGACCAGTTTTAGCCCACCCCAGCAGCCTCTCTTCCTCCTGGGGTGCCAGAGCCACTCACCTCAGAGTATCATCCACCACGGGGTCCGTCCCAGGGTCCTTCTGCCACTTACAGAGTCTTGGGGTGCAGGGTCTGCCTATCCCCACCCTCTTCATCCCCCCCCATGCCTCTGCCCTGTTCTGTTGGATTTTGGAGATGGAGCTTGCCAGAGCTGTAGTTCCTTTCCATCCTGCATGCTCAGGTGGGGTTACAGCTTTCAGAAGGGATTTTTACCACCTGTATCCCTATTCCCCTCACCAGATTACTTAGAGCGGCTTTTTTTGCTCAGTGCCCCAGCACTTTTCTCCTATTCCCCTTCCCAAAAACAACCTCTCTGCCGTTGGCTGACCTTTTTTTTTTTGCCTTTTATTGCTCAGACAGCTTGGCTTTCCCTGCTTATGCTGCCGTCCCAGCCCCAGCCCCGCTCGTACCTGTTGAGCTGCTCCATGAGCTCGGTGACGGCGCTGAGGTCGGAGTCGCGCACCTCCTGCACCAGCACCACGTCGTAGCGGAGCAGGATCTGCGAGGCCAAGGGGGACAGCGATGGTGGGAGGGAACCTGCTGCCAGCTCAGAGCCAGTCTCCCACCCACATCCCAGCCAGGCACCCTGGCATGGTGCTGGATACACCGCGGGGACCCACATGTCCCTCGGTCTCAGGGCAGATGTCCCCATGGGGGGCTCAGAGGGACTTGTGGCTGTGTCTGATGCCCTACCATGGTCCCCCCCAAGCCTTCATCCACTCAGGGCATCCCCAGCCCTGGGATGCCATCCCATCCTCAGCCACATGTCCTTGGCACAGGAGCCACGTTTGTGGCTGTCCCAGTGCCCAGCCTGTCCCCACGTTGTGCTGGCTGCACTCACGTTGATGATGATCTCTGCCACCTCCTTGTTGGACATCTTGGTGTCACCGAAGGCCTGGATGTTGAAGGCACCGACGCGCAGGGTGGCAGTGGCCGGGCACAGGAGAGCCACAGCCAGCAGGGACAATGCCAGAGTCACAGTCCCCATCCTGCAGGGAGGGGTGCTGAGTCACAGAGATGGGAGCTGAACTTGGAAAACTCCTTTGGATTTGGGGTAGAAAAATAAAAGGACATGCAGATCCTTCCTCAGTCCTGCTGTACAAGAGCATATCATGATGGGCACTGCCTCGAGCAGCCTGTGGAGCTGGCACAGGCAGTCTGACAGCTCGCTGGTCCCAGAGAAGATAAATCCCATCCCACCACAGTGAATCCACCTCCTCCAGCTCCCAGGATCACCCAGCTCCACTCCCCGCTGGAATTTGTCCATCATCCACCAGCCCCAGCCACCACTGCCGGCACCCCAGGCTGTTCCATGTCCTTAAACTTTGCCACAGCCTCCACTGTTAGGGTAAGGAGCAGCTCCTCATCCCGGCTCGTCGCAGCTCATCCCAGTCCCTCCCGGTTCACAGCTGGAGGTGCTGAGCCTGGATCTGTCCTTACCTTGCCAAGTGTGCAGCACCTCTGCCCTCCCAGCAGCAGGATGGGCGGCTTTATTGCCAGTGGAGTTGCCGGCAAAGCAGGATGAGTCGGACACCCCCGTGGGGGTTTTGGCATGACTGTGGGCTCCTTCCCGCATTGGGAAACCAGAAATCCCACAGGATGACAGGGTGGGGCCAGCACAGCCTCCTCTGTGCTGACACAGCAAAGGGCAGCCCTGGAGGCTTGACAGGGCTGGAGCATCCCAGTGGGAATGGGTGGGCACGTGGGACTCGGGGGGCTGCAGCCAACTGGGGTGGCCTCCCAGATCACAGAGTGGGCACAGTGGCCAGGCAGGAGGTGAAGGGCACTGACCTTAATTAGGTGATTCAGACAGTGTAATTAGAGGGAAGAGGAGGAAATGGCCTGTGTTTGGGTCAGGCAGGTGAGCACCAGGTGAGCACCGCCAGCCCCAGCTGCACCCCCTTGCAGCAGCCCTGGCAGTCACTCACAACAGCCCTGCTGGTGACCCAAAGCAGCCCCACCGGTGACCCAAAGCAGCCCAGGAGGAGTGGCATTTCCCGTGCCAGCCCCCAGCATCACCCCGGGGTGATGAAGGATCAGGAGGCTCTGACAGGCAGGGAGACAGCAGCAGCCCATGCCGGGACTTGCCGGGCTCTCACATGTGACACCAGGTTTTGCATCCTCACACCCAGTCTCGGGATGAGTCCAGTGTCCCTCAGTGCTGTGTCAGCACCGAAACCCCAAAAGTCCCCTGGGAAGCACCAAACCCCCTGGGAACTGACTCACATCCTCCACTTCCCCCCACTCTCACTGTCAGTGTCCCCCGTCAGCCATCCATACAGGCGGGCTCTGTCAGGATAAATGGCAAGAGCACCTGGAAAGCCTGGAGCCTCCCAGGCTCTTCCCGGTGTCCCTGCTTTTGCTGCAGAAAGGGAAGTAGTGCTTGCCACCCCGTGGGTCCAGGTGTCTCCATGGCAGGAGGGTCCCCCAGCCCCGGAGACCTCCCTGGCAGGGGATGGGGGACTTGAATGCCAGGGGCTGCTGGGGAGACTAAAGGGACCTTCCCTCCAGAGTTGCAAAGGCTGGAAGAGGCTCATTTTTAATGGAAGCAGAGAGCATCCCACTCCCACAAGATCCAAAAGAGTGGCTCCTTGCAGAGACAGTGGGCAGCTTGGCTGGCACTTGTGGCATGTGGGCTTCCACAAAGGCTGCAGGTGCACGCCGGGATGTCCTGGTAGCCACCGGCACAGGGACAGGCTCAGCGGGCTTTCAGGGTCACCTCCACAGGGAAATGGTCACTGACGGCCAAAGCCTGGGTATGGGAGAGAGCAGAGAGGGCCTGAGCTCATCCAGACACTGGGATGGCTGGCTGAGACCCCAACACTCCTCTCCAACCCCCAAATTTAGACCATATCCCAAACTGCTCAGTCTGGGGGGTTGATTCAGTGCAAGACTTGGGGTTGGGCCACCCTGGGGTGCGCCTTGAGGAACAAGGAGCCCACCCACACTCCCAGGAGGTATGATGGGGTGGATCCCACTGCTGGTGGGCCCATGTGCCCTGGCCCCTCACTCACATCCTTCCTCTGGAGGTGGAATTTCTGCTCGAAGTTGTTGACGGTGGCGGAGCCGGGATCGATGTCTTGGCGCAGGGCGGTGCCGCAGGCGACGATGCTGCCGGGGCAGCACGAGGGTGTGAGTGCCTGCCAGCCCCCCCGTGCCAGCCACTGCCCCCTACCAGGGCACCCACCGCGTAGGCAACAGTTTGGTGTCGGCCACGGTGGTGTCGGCGCTGTCGGAGATGAGCCACTCGCAGGCGCGCAGGGAGCGCAGGCGGATGGACGGCCACTGCGAGCTGGTCACGTAGGCACAGTCGGCGTTGAAGTCACCCAGCAAGATGATGTCCTGCAGGGCAGCGTGTTGTGTCCCTGCCCATGGACCTTACGGGTCAGCAGGGGCTCCCTAATTTCTTAAAGGGTGGCGACAAACCCCCCTGGGGCACTGCAGTGCACGGGGAGACAGCGGAGACAACCTGCAGCTCCCTGCCTGGAGATTGCTGGGGTGGCACCTGCTCTAATGGGTACAAGAGGCCTCCCATGGGACAAGTCCATCCACTTGCCCACTCAGCTGCCCTCAGAGAGGAGCTGAGCTCACTGCCATTGCTTACATTAGTCCCCCACTTGTTGATGACGTCGGTGTAGACGTCGTAGAGCGCGTCGATCTCTTCCGCTGCATGGCTGGGCTCGGAATGCAGGGGCACCAACACGAACTCCTGAACCTCTGCCACACAGGTGGTTGTCAGCCCTCACCTCAGCTGCAGCAACTGAGAAGGGAGCAGGAACGACAGGGACCACCCCCGGCCAAGCCCCAGCTACCAGCTGGGAAAAGCTGCTGCAGGGAAAGGGTGTCTGTGGTGGTGTGTGTGTCCTCCAGACTGGAATTTCCTGTGGGGAACTGCATCCATTTGCACAGGGTTTGCTGCTTGTTTCCTGTCAGCTTTTCCAAGCCACCATGGTTTGGGGAAGGAGATGGAGGTGGGAGAGATGGGAGAGTGTATGTGCCCTGAGGAGGTTCTAAGGAGGTGGAGGTGATGGCAGGGGGTAGGTGATGGAACAAGGTGGGAAATGGGACATGATGGGAGATGGCAGAGATGGGGGATGACAGGCAATGGTACAGAGATGGTACATGAGGGAGATGGAACCCAAGAGGAGGAAGCAGATGGCGGGATATGGCACAAGATGGGAGGTAGCAAATAATGGGATGCAGGACACGATGGGAAGCAGCTGGAGATGTGAAATGGCACACAACTGAACAGAACACATGGTGGGAAATGACAGACAACGGGATGTGATGGGAATTGACAGGAGATGGCACATGGTGGGAAAGAGCAGGCAGTGCCAGCCATGCTGAGCAGGTATGTGGGACCCCTGGGCACCCACGGGTGGGAGATGGTCCCACTGCACTAAAGGACCCTTGTGGAGCCCAGTTGGCAGGCATAGCTCTGGGCTTAGCACTCTGTGGAGGGGACCCTGTGCCAGGTCTGGCATCCCCCAACAGCAGCTCTGCTCACGTGTGGTGGGCGAGGAGAACTTCACAATGAAGGGCTCCCTGCTGAAGGTGTCGTTCCCACAGGACTCGCAGCCATCGTCGTAGTAGTAACTTCCCAGCACAGAGACCATGTCCGACCTGAGGGAGGAGAGCAGGGCAGCCCCCAGCACAGCTCCTGGCACAGACAGGACCTCTAAAGGTACCCATTGCCCTTTGGGGGTTGCTGGGGAGGGCAGCAGGTGACACAGGGGACACTGGACCCTGGTGACATCCCTTACCTGTAGACAAAGAGGTACTGCTCCTTGTAGCTGGTCCGACCCAGGGGGATGCTGACCAAAAAGCTGTAGGGCTGCCCAGAAGCACTGGGGGGGAGATGTGGAGAGGGTGAGAGGAGGCTCCTGGTGCTCCCCAGCACCCATCAGGCTCTCTCCAGCTGAGCCAGGGTGCCTTGGCATGGTGAGATGCCAGCTGGGATCCAGCCCAGCATCCCATTTGCAGTCACCCTCACACTGTGCCATCAGGGTCACCTGTTGAGCTGGTCCATGAGCTTGTCCACGGCACTCAGGTCGGCATCCCGGACCTCCTGCACCAGGATGATGTCGTACTCCGACAGGATCTGGGGGGACAAGCTCAGAGCTGCTCTTCCCTGGCCGAGAGCTGCTCATGGAACACCCATGGGTGCCTCAGCTGGGCTGCAGAGGCTCCCAGGCTGGCAGTGGGAGGCAGCAGGGCCTTTCCCACCCCTCCCTGGGTCTGCACCAGAAATGCCAAAGACCCTACAGCAGCTGTGCTGGATCAGAGCAAGGGATGGATTCCCCCTGACACCCCTCCCCACCTCCCTCACTGTCCCAGGGAAGGGGCTCCTCTGCTGGTCTTCTCTGCCTTGGAAGGACCCTGGGATCACACAGACCCATCTGTCTACTACCATCATCCCAGCAGCTGCTCCGAGGGGGGAACCTGGGCAGCACCAAGCATTGCCCACTCTGGATTGGGCATCAGCAAGAGTGGAGATGGCCTGAGGTGGGAGATGGTGACGAGGGATGAGCAGATGGGTGAGTGAAGGGAGGTTTGGATGGATGGATGGATGGATGCCTACAGAAAGCTGGTGTCCCACTGTCCCAGGGTCACTGCCTCCCAGAGAGCAGAGAGTGTCCAGGGCTGCTCCTCTCCCCTGCACTCACAGAGACGATGATGTTTGCCACGGTCTGGTTGGACATCTTGGTGTCCCCAAAGGCCTTGATGTTGAAGGCGCCGACCTTCAGCGCGGTGGCCACGTGCAGCAGGAGAGCTGCAGCCAGCAGGGACAGCACCAGCTGGGAGGCTGCCATCCTGTGTGCAGAGGGACAGGGAGGGGCTCAGCCCTCCTGGATAGGATAGGCTTTTGGCACAAGTGGTGGAGGTGACCAGAGTAATCCCACTGGCCATACTGGTTTCACTGAGAAGCATCTGTTTTCCAGTGAACCACGAGGATCCAGGGATTGTGTACATCCATCACGTGGGGCCTCATCCTGCCTGTCCCTCCTGGAGGGAGGCCAGACCACTCACGAGGCCAGAGAGGAAAATTCACTGGCAAAAGAGTAAATGTCATTTCATGGTGACACAGAACGGTCCCTTCCTCATTCACCGTGCTCAGCTCGGACACCTCTCCTGGCCTGGGGTGGGTGGCAGTGGCCAGGGACACTAAAGTCCTTTGGCTTGTGCCTCTCCCACCTCTCCTTGCATCTGTGCCAGAGACCCCAGAGACCCTTCAGCAGCTGTGCTAGGACAGAGGAAGGGATGGATGCCCCCCAGCACTCCTCCCCATCTCCCTTCCCGCCTGGAACATCCTCACCTGGGGTATCCTGCCCCCCATACCCCCATTTCCCAGCACTGCCCCTGCCCCATCCTCACCCACGCTGTTGTCCCTCAGGACCCCTCGCCGAGGCAGCACAGCAGCTCCCACCCACGGGGGAAGGCTTTTGGGAAGTATTCCCGTGGCACTCCGCTCCCTGGGGTAATATTTCACCAGTGTGTGGGATCTGAGCCCTGCCCAAGCCCAGGTGCCCCAAGCAGGAACCTGATAAGACGGACTGAGAGGACAGGCAAACACACCAGCCTTTGGCACAACAAATTCCAGCACCAGGAAGGTTTTGCTGCCTCAGGGCTTGATTTCCTTCTGGGGAAGCTGCTCCGGCTAAACCCTCACCTTTCCCACTCGCACCCTCGCTGTGGCTGCAAACACTTCCCTCCAGCACTGCAGTTCCCCCGGCTGGTAACACAGAGATTCAGTAATGCCACAATTTGGTCATGCCAAAAATTGCCCAAAGCCCCACAAATCCTCCCCACTCCCCAGGGGGCACAGCAGCCTCTGCACCTCCCAGGCAGAGACACCTACGAGGACCCTGAGCTGTGCCCAGGCTCAGCCCTGGCAGAGCATCTTGGCAAAATTAGGCTGAGCTGGAGAAGGTGGCACTGGGGAGCTCCTGTGGCAAGGGAGGAGAGGGGAGCAGGACATACCTTTGGTGTCATCCAAGGAGTCTGGAAGGGGAAGGATCTGCACCTGCATTTATGGGGAGGGACATGTTCACCTTGCCAAGTGGTTGCCCGGCCAAGGAACATGTGAGGCCGCAGGCTCCATATGGCATTTTTCACGGAAATAAAGGTCTGCTCAGTGCAAAAAGAGCCCTTTCAGCCACTGCCAATACCTCCTGTCATAGGTAAGGCTGAGAACGTGCTGGAGTGGATTAAAATGCCAAGAGATCCCAGAGACCACTCCTGGAGAGTGGCAGCTCCCCGATGTGGGACATGGGCAGCTCTCACTCATCAACAGACACAATTTCTCTTAAAAAATGTTTATTTCACAAACATGAATAGTTCCCACCCAGCACATTTCCACCCCTACATTTCCAACAAGGTGGGTGTTCCAGGGCCAGCAGGAACCCGGTGCCAGGGGCTGAGGGTATCCAGTGCATCCCAGTGTGGTGCTGCCACTCTGGTCTCTGGGTGGGAAGCCAAGCTGGAACTGCCAAAAAGCACCACATCCCTGGCATGGTGCCTGTCCCCAGAGCCTCCCCAGGCGGTCCTACGGCTCAGCCCCATCCCTGGGAGGGCTGTGAGGTGCCAGGGGGTAGCAGCCCCCCCACCCCACCCACTGCCCCTGCTCACCCCAGCTCTGCCTCAGTGGCCTTGGCCAATGTCCTGGTGTTCCCGGTGTTCCCAGTGCACCCAGCCTCCAAAGGCAGATGTTGGGTTTCCCAGGAGGGCCATGCCAGGCCCCTAGAAGTGTGCAGTGATCCTGAGGGGCTGGGGGGGCCCCTGCCAGCCCCCTCTCCTGGAGCCAGGCACACCCCAGAGAAGGGGGGCTTCCCATAGAGGGATTAGGGCTCAGCCTAGACCCCAACAGGCTCCCCAGGTTGGGCCCAGGGCCAGGCTCCCCCAGCCAAGACCCTCCATGGCCAGTCCCTCTTCAGGTCAAGACCCACTCAAGAACCAGACCCAGGACCAAGACCCCCCTGGGCCAAGATCCCCCCAGGGTCAGTTCCCTCCTGAATCAGCCCCAGGCCCAGCCCTCCAGGTCCAAGACCTCCCCAGGTCTAGGCTCCCCCCCAGGTCGAGCCCCCCTGGCTCAGCCCCAAGATCTCTCCAGGGCCAAGACCTTTCCCAGGGCCAGATCCATCCTGAGTCAAGACCCCCTGAGTCAGCCCCAGGCCCATCACTCCAGGGACAACACACCCCCAGGTCCTACCCCCCGAAATTAAGATCCCTTGGCTGAGCCCCTCAGACCCTTCCAGAGCCCCTCAAGACCCTTCCAGAGCCAGGATCCCTCCAGGTTCAATTCCCTCCCCCTGAATGAGTCCCAGCTCCAGCCCCCCTGCTGGAGCCAAAATCCCCCCTGGCTCATCGCTCAGGGACAAAATGCCCCCAGGGCCATTTCCCTCCCAAATTAAGAGACCTCCTGAGTCAGCCCCAGGCCCAGCTCCGAAGGCTGATATCCCCCAGGGCCAATATCCCCCCAGGTCCAGGTTGAGACCTCCTGGCTCGGCTCCAGCACAGCCCCCCCCCCCCCCCGGGGCCAATATCCCCCCAGGTCCAGGTCAAGACCTCCTGGCTCAGCCCCAGGCCCCCCCGGGGCCAATATCCCCCCTGGCTCAGCCCCAGGGCTCATCTCTCCAGGGCCAAGATGCCCCCAGGGCCAGTTCATTCCCAAGTTAAGAGACCTCCTGAGTCAGCCCAAGGACTGGGCCGATATTCCCCCCCAGGTCCCCCCAGGTCGAGACTCCATGGTTCAGCCCCAAGACCAGGCTCCCGGGCCAACATCCTCGAGAGCCAAGATCCTTCCAAGGTCCAGCCTCTCCCGGCTCAGGACCCCGAGCCAAGACCCCCCAAGGGCCGGGTCTGTCCCGGTCGAGCCCCCCAGCCCCAGCCCCAGCCCCAGCCCCCCCCTCCCGCCAGGGGCGCTGCCGGCGGCCGCCCGCGCGCAGCCCTTTTGTCCTTCGCGGGCCGCCGTAGCGCCCGCCCCCGCCGTCCGCGCCGCCGAGGGGAGGCCGCGCCGGGGCCGGGCCGGGAACGGGACCGGAACGGGACCGGGAGCGGGAACGGGGCCATGAGCGACATCCGGCACTCGCTGCTGCGGCGGGACGCGCTGAGCGCCGCCAAGGAGGTGCTGTACCACCTGGACATCTACTTCAGCAGCCAGCTGCAGAACGCGCCGCTGCCGCTCGTGGACAAGGGCCCCACCGAGCTGCTCGAGGAGTTCCTCTTCCAGGTCCCCAAGGAGCGCGGGGCGCCGCCCAAGGTGCGACACGGGCACCCCGGCACAGCCCGGGGCTGAGGGCGGACACAGCCCTGGGCAGTGGGTGTAGAGGGGAGGCCCCCAGAGCCTTGGACGGGGCTGCCGCTGCACCATGAGGGTCCCAGGGGCGGGGGCTGCTGCTGGAGGCCGAGGGATTGGAAGGGCAAGGTGGGAGCCCTGAAGAGCTGCTGCTGGAGGCCAAAGCCTTGGAAGGGCAGGATGAGGTCCCTGAGGGGCTGTTGCTGGAAACCAGGGGCTTGGAAGGGCAGGATGGGGTCCCTGAAGAGCTGCTGCTGAAGATCGAGGGCTTGGAAGAACAGGATGAGGTCCCTGAGGAACTGCTGCTGGAGACCAAAGCCTTGGAAGGGCAGGATTAGGTCCCTGGGGGGCTGTTGCTGGAGACTAAGGCTTTGGAAGAAAGGGATGAAGTCCCTGAGGAGCTGCTGCTGAAGACAGGCCCCAAAAGGACAGCACAGGCTCCCTGGGGTGCTGGTGACTGAGGGGGTTTTTGGCAGGGATGGGGCTAGCTGACAAGACCCCCATGGGCTGGCCAGGATTCAGGGCTCTCAGGAGCTGTGGTGGGCTTTGAGGGCCCTGGGAACACCCACAGCCCCCCAGTGCTGCAGCTGGGCCCTACCAGGCTTTTTGGTGGGCATGGGATGGAGCTGGGTTGGGGGTCTCAGAGATCAGCAGTGAGAAACCACAGCTGCTGGTGAGTATTGGGGTGCATGGACCTGGGGCCTGGTGGGCTCCTGGGCCCAGCTGTGTCCCTGCCAGCTGCCCAGCAGTGTCTTCAGAGTTGTTATTTGCAGAGGGAGGGAATATTTTTCACCCCAGCAATTCCAGTCTGTGGGCAGCACTTGCAGGTGCAGCAAGCACCAGTCTTTTGTATCCAGGTGTTCAAATACAACCTAAAGCTTTTCAGTGTCACCAGGTAAATGCAGTGGTGGCTCAGAAAGTTTGAATGTGTGTGCTGTGCTTGAAGACTGAGTCCCTCACACCTGAGGGAGGCTCCCAGCCTTTATTGCCCCTGTCTTTTCCACTTGTTTCTTGCTTTTTCAAGACCCCCAGTGTATTTTGCAGCTTTGCTTTTGTTTTCTTTCAGAGACTGAACTCCCTTCAGGAACTCCAGCTCCTTGAGATCATGTGCAATTATTTCCAAGAGCAGACCAAGGACTCAGTCCGGCAGATCATCTTTTCATCTCTGTTCAGCCCCCAAGGGAACAAGGCAGATGACAGCAGGATGGCCCTGCTGGGGAAGCTGGTGTCCATGGCAGTGGCTGTGTGCAGGGTTCCTGTGCTGGAGTGTGCTGCCTTCTGGCTGCAGGTACAGCTCCTGTGCAGGCAGGGATGGCTCAGGGAGGGGGTGAGGGAGTGTTCCAGGATGGATACAGTGACTGGGCACAGTCAGCTGCTCCTCTGTGCTGGTTTCAGATGACAAAACTGCTGCCCCCCCCCGTCTGTGCTCATGTTCATTCCTATGCTCCAGCATCAGGAAGAGCTTTTGCCAATTCATTCATGGAAGAAAAACAGTAGGGTTGATGTTTCTTTTTTACTGTCAGTGAAAGTTTTATTAATTCCCCCCAACCCCGTGCACATTGAAAGGGCTCAGTGAGAATATGACCAACACAGGCAACAAACCTTGGCAGTTCATGGTCACCTTGCTTGAAGAAGCCAAGGAGTTTGGGAAATAAACCCTGCCTGATGTGCAGGTCTGTGCATGGAAGAGGCATCTCTCTTGAGATTTGGGCACAAAATACCTGCGTCTGTCTTCCATGAGTGTGGTATGTCAGGGATCTCCTCTGTCTCCCCCTTTTCCTGTTGAGATTTCCCACTGTAAACCTTGGGAAGTGCACCTTTGTTCCTGCTGCCTTCATGGGATGTGCAGAAGTCACCTGGTTTTGATGGAAGGGGAAGAGCAGAAAGAATGTGCTGGGAGGGAAAGGTGGGAGAAGTAAGACCAGCAATTTTTCCTTGGGGTCACTTTTCCCACCTGTTGAGCCTTGGGAGAGGAGGATAGGATGTAACCTGGATAGCAGGAGAAGGTGTATTTTTTTGCAGATTGCAGCTTTTAAAAGGCCTGAGGATTGCACAGAATTTTTTCCACATTAAAAATATCAGGTGTGACTGGGAGGTCACTGAACTGGTTGAACCAATTGAACTCCAGAACTGTGTTAGAGTTGTGGAGTCACAGAATGGTTTGGGCTGGAAGGGACCCTAAAGCTCACCCTGTCCACCCCCTGCCACGGGCAGGGACACCTTCCACTAGCCCAGGTTGCTCCAAGGACACTTCCAGGGCTGGGGCAGCCACAGCTTCTCTGGGCAACCTGTGCCAGGGCCTCACCACCCTCACAGGGAAGAAATGTTACTGAAGTAGTAAAAAAAAAAAATCTCCAAGTCACAATATTGATTTGAAAGGTTTTAATTTTAAACCACGGATACTTTAAGCATGAATTATCACCACCTATTTTTATACTTAGATATAGTGATTTTGTTTCTGGCCGAGTGGATGTTTGATATGCTGAGAGAGAGAAAGCACACTGCTCTTTTGGGAAAGTGGGAACACAGATGTTGGAGCAGCCCTGTGACAGGGTTTAATCTGCTTTCCTCATGTGCCACCCCCTCAGAGAACCCCTGCTGTGTTCTGTGTGAGGTTGGCCCGGGCACTGGTTGACGACTACTGCAACTTGGTGCCAGGCTCCATCCAGACCCTGAAGCAGATCTTCAGTGCCAGCCCTCGCTTCTGCTGCCAGTTCATCACATCTGTCACAGCTCTCTACGACCTCTCTTCAGGTAAGTGTTTCCCAGCTGTGTCTTTCCAAGTAAGAGGTGCGACACAACACAAATTAACTGTTGCAAGAGAATTAACTGCTCGGATGCTAAAGAGGTGTTACCAATAATTATTGCCAGAAGCAGCTCAGGGGTGTGGCTGTTGCCTCATCTGGCACTGGGGTAAGAATAAAAATAACCACTCCGTGGCTGAGTAATAGAATCCAAGAACAGTTTGAGTTGGAAGGGACCTTAAATCTCATCTTGTTCCACCCCCTGCCATGGGCAGGGACACCTTCCACTAGACCAGGTTGCTCCAAGCCCTGTCCAACCTGGCCTTGGACACTTCCAGGGATCCAGGGGCAGCCACAGCTTCTCTGGATAAAAGAGAGAGTGTTTGCTGGAGAAGCAGCCAGGTAACACCTGACACAAAGGGCATTGTCCCCCACAGAGGGCAAAGGACACGGGGACCTTATTGACTGAGCAGCTCTGGGAGTGAAAGCTGATCTGTCTGGGCTGGGCAGTCAGACCTGAGGTAGACTCAGGGTTCCCTGTCAGCCTGATTCCTTCCAAAAAGGGGAGAAACACAAATTCTGAATGTTTGCAAGCCAGAGCAGGATTTCTGTGGAGCAGTGACAAGAAATACATAATCAACAGCATATCTCCAGTGCACTCTTTAACTATGAGTGTGACTGCCAGTGATACAACCTGTCTGAGGTGGTTGTTAATCAGACACATGAGGTTGTCTAAAATAAGTTTGATTTAGCTTTACTCAGTAACAGAGAGCTTATGGTAGACCAGGGAACAACCATACACTAAATACCAACATCACCTATAATCCAGGAAAGCAAATGCTGTTTGTTATCAGCAAAGGAAAAGTTTTGCATGGTCTTCTCCAGATAAACAGCTTGGCATTACTGAGGGTGAGGGAGAGGCTTAAACTTCATGGTGGTTTTTTCAAGTATTTGTTAGAACTCAAAGTGTATTTTGTATCTCAGTATTTTTATACCTGTTTTGTGCAACCACTTGGAAGTTCATCCAGGTAATTAAAAGACATGCCAGAAAGGACACAGCATGAGTTACAGGAAGTAATTTTTTCATTCCTTCATTTATTTGAGATGGTTTTGGTGACCCAAGAAAAGGGAGCTTGCTCTTCAAATCCAGCAGCCTGTGACAGGATGATTACTGGCAAGTCAGGGTTTCTCTTGTCTGTAGTCAAGTTCATGAGCACCTTTCACTTCTTACTTGAAGCTTTACATAATCTTATAATCCTGTACATGTCATGTGATCATATTATTACGTTGTTTTACCCAAACATGTTTGTTTAGGTAAGTCTTAAAGGAAATGAGTTGAATGATTGGCACTTCCTTCTCTTCACCCAACAAGTTTTTCCTATTTCCCTTGCCCCTTGTACTTCCTGTGGCAAGGGATAAAGGGAGACTGAATTTAGGGAAGAAATGAGCAGATGATGGGTGGGAGAGAAGAAAACAACAAAAGAAGCTTTGCTGGGAGGGGGGATAAATGCTGGCATTTGGTGGTGTCTTTGGAATAGGTGGAGAAGGTGAAGTTGGCAGGAACACGGTTGTATCTTCTCTGTGTCTTGAGAAAAGGAGCAGAATTGGGAAGGCATCATTGTGACAGTGCAGGAAGGGTGTGTGTGAGAGACTAATTAAAGACTAAATTAAAGTCCCGTGCTTCAGTGCAAGGCTCAGCTTACCCAACACCAACTTTCCTCTCTCCAGATGACCTCATCCCTCCTACAGACCTGCTGGAGCTGATCGTTTCCTGGATCTTTGAGGACCCCCGTTTGATCCTCATCACCTTCCTGAACACTCCCATTGCAGCCAACCTGCCCATAGGGTTTTTGGAGCTCACCCCGCTGACCGGACTCATCCGCTGGTGCGTGAAGGCCCCCCTGGCCTACAAGAGGAAGAAGAAAGCCTCTCTCTCCAATGGACACGCTCCCAGCAAAATTGCCAAGGACTCGGCTTCAGGAGAAGACAAAGATTGCCACCAGCTGTACTCAAAGCTGCACCTGAGTGTCCTGCAGGTCCTGATGATGCTTCAGGGGCACTTGACGGAGAAGAACCTTTACGGGCGCCTGGGGCTGGTGCCCTTTGACCACGTGGTTCCGCTGGTCGAGGAAATCAACAGACTGTCTGATGAACTCAATCCTCTCAATGCATCCAAAGAGATTGAACTGGCTCTGGACAGGCTGGCCCAGGCTTTGCAAGTGGCCATGGCATCGGGAGCACTCCTGTGCACTAGAGGTGAGTTGTTGGTGGGGCTGGCACAGACCCTGGCACAGGATTCTTTTCCTCCAGTGTGCAGAAGTTGTAAGAGGGGGTTTTGGAGTGAGGGGAGTGAAGATCAACGTGCTCACAGCAGGATTAGTAGTTTGCCCCTCTTGGAAAGCAATAGTGCAGGAAATAGTTCAGGGAAAATAGCTGGATGGAGAATAAGAGAGATCACTGATGTAGGTGACATGCATTGCTTTGAACTGATCCTCAACCCTGCAGTGTGCACAAGGGGGTTAAACCTGGGTGTCTGGCACAGGGACAAATTTGTTCCCCTCAGAATTGCTTGTAGCTATTTAAAAAGCACTGTCCAGTTGTGCCTCAGTTTGACATCTCTGAGTTTGCCTGCTGGAGGAGAGTCCATGAAGCACATAAACCCACAGGGGGGGGTGTGCTAGACAAAGAATTTGTAAAGCAAACAAGCACACTTCATCTGGAACTTCTGGGCATTCAGCTCACCTGTAATGAGACCCCATTACAGTGTGTGCAATTTCAGTTAAACTTGTTAAAAAAAGTCTGCTAATGTGGGTTTTTTGTCTGGCTTTCCTGTCTCCAAAGCTGGTTCTTTCCAGAAGACCTGCAGAGATGAAAAAGGGAAGTGCCTCAACACAGCACAGAGTCAGCCAGACAGGCTGTTTTCTTGCTATATTCTCTTGAAAACAGGGAGTTTTGGGTGTGACCAGAAGGCTTAAAGCTCCCCAACCACTGGGACAGTTGGTGCAGACCCCAACTGCTGAGAGTGGCCTCTGCCTAAGCAGGTGCCTGAGGCTTTAGCCCTGGCTGAACCAGTGCTGCTGGTCAAATTTCAGTGTTCTTCTTCCTAATTTTTTATAAAGTAGCTCCAAATGTAATAAGAACAAGCAAGAATTGGAGTTTTTTGAGCTGATGGCTTATTTCAGCTGTGTTGGTTCTTAGTTGTTCACCTGGAACAACTGAGCACTTGCTCTTACTGTAGAAGGTAATTCAGTGTAAGGTGCTGCTGAAATATCAGATATCTCAGTATTTTGGGAGTGGTTTTATCTACAAAGGCAGGTTTGTTCTCCAGCTATTCCTGAAAGCACTCTATCAGCAGGGTATCTTGTTAAATTCCTTGGTTCTAGTTATTCTGCTTGAGCAGAAGTTTGGAGATGGTAAAAAAGCTGCAATTTGTAGTTGATAGGTCTCAGCAAAAAAACCCAAAACAACCCAATCCTTTCTTTACACTGTCAGTGTTTCAAAAACACCAAACCAAGACAAAACAGGCATTGGGTAACCTTTGCCTTGCTTTGACCTAATGAGGAGCCTTTCTTCTCATAAATGCTATATTCAGTGGGCAGTCATGCCTTGTGTTTCCTATGTTTTAGTTACTCCTTGTTGGTATATTGGCATTGGAAAATCCATCCTAAGGCTTGGTCTGCCTTAAATGTCAAACATACAGTAGAGGAAAAGCTGGTGTGGAAAGCTGGTGAGATGAAGAACATTTTCTCCCCTGTGGAGGTTTTAGGGCCTGAGAATGGGATTCTGGATGTGTTGATGACTAGTGATGATGACAGATTGCTGATTATTCAGTAATTACTCAGTAAAATTACTGATTATTCAGTAATCTGACCTTCCTAGAAAGGACAGCAAAGAGGAAAATCACTCTAATTTCTGCTTTATCCTTATTATTATGTGTTCTGTCCTCTTTCAGATGACTTGAGGACTGTGTGCTCCAGGCTACCACATAACAAGTAAGAGACCTTTCTGCAGCTGTGTTGTTTTTGATGCTTGTTCCAGGACATTGAGGGCTGTTGAGACAAAATCTCCTCTAAAAATTTATCTTCCTGGAATCTGGCCTTTGCTCACCCAGGGCTACAGGTGACATAGTGCTGATTACTTCTTCCCTGGGCTCCTGACTGAAGGGGATTTCAGTGGCTCCCACCTTATATCTGCTCTTGCCCAGCCTGTGTTAAAACAAATACACAGAAAGGGAAATGAAATTCCAGCCAGGAACCTGCCCCTCAGTTGTCCCATCCCCAACTCCCTGCCTGTATTACCTGACCCTAAGCTTAATTGCTTCTTGCCTCTTTGCAAAGAGCGACTGAGTTTAAAAAAAAGAGGGGGAAAAGGGGAAAAAAAAGAGTCTTCTGGAAGCTGCAAAGAGCATAATCGAGTCCCTGTCCTCGCCCCTCAGCTGTGCTGCGCGTCGGGCGCGAGTCGCCCTCGGATTCACCACAGAAGCTGCTCTAACAATCCTCCCTCCTGTCTGGATTTTCTCTCCACAGCCTGCTCCAGCTGGTGATCTCGGGCCCAGTGCAGCAGCCCACCCACGGGGCCCTGCCACCAGGATTTTACCCCCACATCCACACCCCTCCGCTGGGATACCCCGCGCACGGCGCTCACCCCGCGCTCCCGGCGCACCCCGCGCTCCCGGCGCACCCCGTGCAGACCTTCATTCCAGGAATGACATTCCCATACCGGCCCATCCGCTAGGACAGAGGCTGCACGGTGTCCCAGCAACCATGAAGCCTGGGGAAGCCTCGAAGATAAAACCAAACTGTCCTGGGAACCACATTTTCCTCTCCGGAGTGAAGCCGAGCGTGAGGGATCGGCCCTTTGGCAGCAGGCCTGGAAGGTTTGGACATGGGATGCAGATACTAAGGGACAAAACAGGGGGTGGGAATATGCAACAGAAACTCCAAACCTCTGCTGTGTGTGGAAATCCTTTTGCTCCAAGGGTCTGATACTCCTCAGTCGTGCATTTTTCACCTGGATGTGTTCACGGCACACTGAGCCCAGCTGCTCTGGCTCTGGGGGGGCCAGGAGAAAAGGCCCCCTGTGATTTTTGGGTTTTTCCAAGCTATTCCACCCCAGCCTGCTTGTTTCTTTGTAAATGTTTGTATCTATAGCTACAGAGGATGTGTACACTGTATATTTTTGGAACACAGACATTTGTTTGGGAAGCACAAGGGTAGAGTAAAGCAGCACTTCCTATTAAAGGAACCAATTTAAGAAGCATTGAAACAAATCTGCCATTTCTCTGTCAAACAGTTAGAAGAATGAGAATTAAAACAATTAAGATTTTTTTTATCTTTCAGTTGGTTAGAAGGTCCAACTCATTAGGCCTGTGCTAGGGAGGGGACAAAACTCAGTGACCCATCGACCTGCCAGCTGGGGAAATGCCCTTTCCAGACACCTCAGTCAGTGATTCTTGAAAATTTGGGGTGAGATCTGGCGTGTTTTGTTAATGCTGGCTGGAAAACTGGCCAAAGGCTGGCTGTGGTGTTCAGGCCAGCTCTGAGTGGGGCACAGGGATGCATGGAGTCATCGGGGAAGGGTGGCAGAACGTGCTGCTCTTGGCACAACAACCAAATGTGGTGTCCAGCCCCTTTCTTGTTGTGCTGTCCTTCTCTGAGCCCCCTCCAAGGGGTGAAAAAGCAGGAAAAGAGGGTTCTTTCAACACATCAGTGGCTGCGACAAGGACCTCTGCTGCTCTGGTCCTTGTGTGAGGTGGTGTGGGGGCTCTGGTTCCACACTGGCTGCAAAATAAGGACAAATTAGATGGAAGATGGGAAAGCCTGATTTGAATGAAACAGCTGGAAAGGGAACTGTGGCTGTCCATCTCTGGAAAGGGAAATTTAATATAATAATAATAATAATAATAATAATAATAATAATAATAATAATGGAATAGTTGGAGTTGGAAGGCACCTCTGGATTTCATCTAGTCCAACCCCCACATTATCTAATCTAAATAATAATAATAATAATAGTAGTAATAACAACAACAACAATAACAATAATAATTTGTATTTCTGATTATTAATTACAATTATTATTGTTATTATTAAAAATAAATAAATATGCTCTAAATTTTGCTCAGCCAGTTGGACTTGGTAAGCATTGTAGGGCCTTTCCGACTGGAATATCCTGTCTCAACTCACTTTGTAGAGCTTCGACAACAAGAAAAAACCCTTAAACACTCCTAATTTCAGGATTAGAGTCATTACTGTCACCAAGTCCCTGCACTGTGAGAAGTCTCCTGGGTCCTTCTCCATTGTAGGACGGAGGAAGAACTTCCGGCCAGGTGACACAGGGGTGTGACGCAACCCCACCTCCCATTTCGCAAGTGCCTGCGCTCACGGACGCCCCGTTAATTAACAGCCCCTTTAATTACGTAGGCGCCCGGCCGCCGCCGTGGCCCAGGGGACCGCCTCGCGCCCGCTCTGCGTCGTTGCGCGGCCCAGCGGTCAAGCGCGGCGGCGGCAGGCAGATGGTAGGCGCGTTGCTGCGCGGTGCCCCGTTGAGGAAGTGGCTGCCGTGTCCGGTGTCCCCCGGTCCCAAGTCCGGCCTCGCTCCGGGATGTGCTGAGGCGCGCGCCCGCCGCCCCTCCCAGGTGAGCCAGGAGCGATCTGGGGGGGTCTCCATGGCAGGGCGGCCGGCGCGGGGTTGTCAGGGCGGCTGCACCCGGACGGGCCCATCCGGTCGCCCATGGCAACCCCCGCCCCTTCCCCGCCACTAGGCCCGCGGGGCCGCGGATGCGCTCCGCCCTGCCTAGTAACGGAGAGCCCCTCGCCTGTGTCCCGCCTCATTTCCTCCTCCCCGCAACCGAATTTCCCCGCGGGAGAGCCGGGAATGTGTCGCGTACGGCGGATCCCGCTGCCCGCGGGGAGGAAGGAGTTGCTCGGGTTTGTTTGGACGCGGGCTGAGGGCCGGGGGTTTTGCGGAGCGTGCGTTGAGGTTTTTTAAGTGTAACTGGACAAGCTGAGCCTTTAGTGTTGCCCCGGAGTCTTCACGGCACGGCGGCAGGTGCGTTTCCAGCGGTGTTCCAGCGGCCGTGCCCGTACCCTCGGGCTCTGCGGGGTGGGATGTACCTGCCCTGTGTACGTGGTGAAAACAGCACCCCCGTTCTGGAGACTGCTGGTGCTGGAAGTGCTGCTGTTCCCATATCCTGTCACTGACTGGGGCTGGTTCTTCCCTGCCGACTTTGCCGTGTCCAGCCGGGAGCCAAAGCACGTGTCTCAGACATCCACAGGCATCAGATTATTGTCATATCGCACTGCGAGCTGTTCAGATGTTCAGTTATGTTGACTGTGTTGTGTTTGAGCTCGGCCTGCTCTGGGTCTGTTGTGGTTTATCCCGGTTGTGTTGTGCTGCAGCCGCTCCCAGCCCGTGCTGGGTGATCTTGGAGATCTTTCCCCTCCCGAGAACGCGTCTCAGTGCCTGGCTTTTTACTGACAGATACATAGAGGCATTAAATCTCTGTCCCCAGCTCACACCAGACTTTCTAGACGCGTGTTTTCCCCTCTCTGTTTGTTTTGATAATTCCCATTATCCTCCTTTGCTGCCAAGCAACAAATGTTCTCAGGGAACTCGCTGTGAGAAAGTGGATGTTTTTCCCCCTTGCAGTAGTTCACACAAACTGGAAATGTTTGCCTCTCTCCTTTTTCTTTTTTATCTACCAACTTACAGATTTATTTGTCTCTGGGCATTGTGAGAGCTTTCTACACCTGTCAACATCTTAAATGTTACCATCCTGGAAATCTGTGCCTTATCCTGAAGGATCATCAGTCAGTTTTGTTGCATATCTATTACTCTCTTCTTCCATCTAGTTATGAATTTGCTGAATAGATCATAGCTGGAATCTCTTTTCAGTGTGGATTCATGCTAGATTTGTTATTAATTATCTTAATTAACTTTAATCTGCCACAGACTCCCCTTAGCCCAGCTTAGTTTCCTCAGAAGCCTTTTTGAAGGACTCTTGTGGGAGTGTTTTGGGAGCACTAGTGTGTGGTGTTTTCAGACAAACCAGTTGTCTGTATGAATAAACTCCAGCAGGTGTCTCACAAGGGAAGTGGAAAAAAACCCCAAAAAACCAACAAAACCCCCCCAACTGGTGGCTCTGTCCCAATGTGTTATAACTGCAGTGTGAACTCCTCATTTATTTACAAGGTAAGACTGAGCAACCTCGCCCCCCCTTAGAAGCAGGGGCGGGTACCAGGCTTGTAAAGTAGGAGGGTTTATCTTGCACCTTAAAAAGTGGTTCTGTTGTGTCTTGTAAACTGCTTTAATTAGTGTTTCTGTGCCTGGTGGTAAATGAAGAAACATTCAGCAGTGTGTAAGTGTTGCTCTGATAGGTCATTTTGCTCTTTGAAGTCACTGCTGTTTCTCTCAGCTTGTTGCTGGGTGTCCTTAAAGTAAATTGACTTATGTCTGACTGGTTGGTAGGTGGCTGGCCTGTGAATGCCTTTTGAAACCTGTGCCATTCTTAATTTTCACTTCTTTTCCTAAACCGCGTGAATCATCCTGATTTCAGGTATCTGGGCTGGCCTTGGATGTGATGAATTCAGTGGAATTCAGAAACTGGTCTTTAGCCAAAGAGCCTTTAACAGACCACGTGCATTTATTTTTGTTAACAAAGTCTGGTGCTTCTCTCCTGTCTGGTGTTTTCTCCCCTACTAAGGATGATCTTTATTTACACGTGGGGGTGTTTGTTGCTCCATGGAGGGCTTTTTGAGGGGTGTTATGAATACAGGAGTTGGGCCAGTGTAGTCTGTCAGTCAGTGAGTCAGTGCTGCTCTTGTAGCCCATCAGTTGATGGGAACTGGTCCTGCCACCCCAAAAGCCATTCCCTCACTTCCTGTCCATTTTCCACCCCTATGCCCCCCACCCTGGCCACTCCCAGCATAATTTTTGGAGTGAGCAGGAGCAGGGGAAACTGTGGTTGCAAAGGCTGACTGTGGATGACAGTGCTGTTGTAAATACCTGAGGAATTACAGGTGCAGATCCAGGGACTTCCTGGCAGAGCTGATTCAGAAATCCAGGAGGCTCAACCTCCCTGCTCATCACAGGTTGCTGTGGGTCATGGGCAGGAATTCCCTCCAGTGACGTCTTAAGATGCTTTTAAGAAACCAACTGGGCTTAAGCTGTTCAGAGTAACAGCAGAGAAAGTTCTGTCTTGGCTGAGCACCTTGTCTGCAAATGTGGAAGTCAAGCAGTATCCAAAATCATTCTCAGAGTAGGATCATTTCCATCTTCCTGCCTTTTTTTTTTAACCAAAGTGTGTCTGATTGCTTCAATACAGAGTGCTGCAAAAAGAATTAGAGCTTCATGTCTCACATTGTCCCCCCCCACACTTTGCTCCTTGCAGAAAGGTGGGAACAGGAGCTACTCAGTTTTCCAACATTAGCTTTTAATTAAGTTTTTAATTTCTCCTTTTCAACTTACTATATGGCTGTCAGAGCAGACACCTCTGCCAGAATCCATTTTAAATGTTACTGGCTTAAAACAGCAGCAGTGGGGTTTTTGAGCTCAATCTGAGTGTCTCATGCTGGAAAAGTCACTGAGAAAGGAAAGGAAAAGGAGCCATTTTGGCTCAGATTTTAAATTCGGGATCTTGGAGAGGTGTGAGCTTGGGGCACTTGTCTGCCAACTGGGAAAGGAATATTCTTGCCAAGCATTTTTAAAGTTTATTTTATTTGAAAGCACCTTGTTTGCAGTAACGTCTGAAAAGTTCTGTGTTGGTGTCCCCTGTAAGGGTGTAGGTGGAGGGACTGGGTTTTGTGTTGCTGCTCCATAATGAGGACGGTGTGTAGGAAATGGGGGCAGCCTCCAATTCCCCTCTCCCGGGTTTTGCACCACACCAGGCTGAATTTCTGGCTGGTTTTTCAGGCACTAACATACATTTTCTGCGTGACTGTTTATCCTAATTTAGAAGTGGCAGCGGTGTGATGAATTGTGTGGGGGTTTGTTTTTGTTTTCTGGAAGAACTTGTGTATTAAATCTCCCCTCCAGCGAGGTTCCTGTTGCCAGCGTGCCTCTCTTGTGACCCTTGGGTTTGAACTCCCCGCAGTGCCACTGTCACAAAGCAGATTTTCTCTTCCCCGTCTTAACAAGAAAAGATTTAACAGCAAAACCCTCTTAGAGATTCTTGTTTGCCATTCCCGGGAGGAATTGCTGTATCTGGGGCAGCAGGAAGCCATGCCTTGTGCACTGTGCTTTAGAGACACTTTACTCGGGGAGCAGCTCCCGTGAAATCCACGGCTCCAGCAATGTTTCCAGAGCTGTAGGGAGAAAGAGCAGCCTGGAAGGCAGCTCGCAGGCAAAACATTAACATTTTGTGCTGCCGGGAGTCTGACGAGTCCAGCTCCAAGTGGGCAAAGGATCAGGAATACGAGTGTCAGAGGATTGCACTAACAGTAAGTGTTTTCGTTTCAAATAAATAACCACTGCTTGCTGCGCAGGTAGAACTGTATTTCGCCTTCTCACTTCCTAATATCCTTTTAGGGACTGTTTCAGATGCTGAGCCTTCGTGGCGGGAGGCCAGAAGAGTGTTAATTACGGTGATTCAGTGTTGTTGGGCTTCCAGGCTTTTAGTGCCGTGCCGTGCTGTGCACACCCCGGGCCGGGCGGAGCTGGAGTCAAGGTACAAAAGTGTTCCTTAGAACCGTGTTTTCAGAACTTCAGAGCTGAGGAAAAACCGTCTGAGCAGCGTGGGGTGAGCCTCTGGGAGCAGGGCTGGATGCCAGGAGGGTTTTCCCGGACTTTGTGTGACAGTGCTGCCTCCCTGACTGTCCAGTGTGCTCTGGCCAAATCTTGTAGCTGTTCCAAACGAGGGGGGTTTGATATCAGATTGACTTGTTTGGTGTATTTGGTGTTTGGTGAGATTCTGCTTTAGCAGGGTGATCTTCAAGGTGTGGCAGGCTGGGAGGCCGGGGAGGGCAGTTTTCTGCACAGAAAGAAGCTCCTGCTGAAGGAACTTAAATAATGAGGAGCTCCGAGTGCATGTCCCTGGGTGACCCAGGGTCCACGAGGGCTTTGAGGCTCAGTGCTTGTGATTCTGGTAGAAATGACAGAAAAACACGGATCAAAAAGTGTCATGGAGTGTTGTAAAATCACATAATTAACATCAGAGCCTGCTCTCAGCCACGTTATTACGTTGTTTTCAGACCAAGGCACAGAATCAGTCATTTTGTCCTAGATTTCTCATTAAGAATCTCACTCATTCCATGCATCCCCTTCTGCTAATGTAGGGAATGAAAGTGAGGGCAGCTTTGGGCAGCACTCCTGTGGGATGTGATACAGGGATGGAGGTGAAACCACCACTGTTCTGTTTATGACTGTGAACTCCAAGCCCTGTTGGTTTCCATAACATACTGGGAATGAGAACCGTGTCTTCTGGGGTTTGTGTGCTGCTTGTCCCAGATGAACCCCTGTGGGATTCCTAGAAGGAGCAGGAGCATTAAATGGGATAAACAGTATAGCAAACCACCTGTAGAGGTGTGATGGCATTGCTCACATAGCACAGGGAGGCTCTTGGTGTAGGCAGCACATTAAATACCCCAGCTTCCAGTTGCACCTTTAGATCCAAAGGAACTTGTGTGATCCCAAGAGATTTGCTCCTCATTGACATTGTGTGGGCCTGAGCAACCTGACCTAAGTTGGGTTAAACCCCAAAAGATCTTTCCAACCTAATTTTTTTTATTCTGTGACCACACTTGAAGTAGTACCTTGGAACTGTCATTTAAATACTGTCAGTATTTAAATATATTTAAAAATTTGGCTCCTATTGCTTTAATAATGTTACCCTAAGTCCTGGAATCGCCTCTTTGAGATTCTTAGTAATGAATTCATGATGTTTTCAAATCCAGTTGCACTTTCATTGTATTAAATGAAAGGAGCTTGGTGACAGGGGTTGTCTGTGTAGAACATTCCCTGCGAGACCAGTAACCTAAAAACACAGTAAGCTGAAAATGAAATGCAGCAGGGAAATCTTTACTGCTTTGGGGAATTAGACTGGTTCACATTGAATGGTTTAATGTAAATCAAGTCCCCAGAGCCAGATGGCACAAGGTAGAAAGACTTCTAGCTGTGAAAACTCCTGCTGGCATTCTGGAAGTGACAGTCCCCAGACAACAGCAGAGTTTGTGGCTGCTTTGGGTGCTGTGTTGCATTTTGGGGAGCTTTTAAAATTCTGTCTGGGCTTTGTTTGGTCCTGTTTCTTTACAAGTGAGAGAGGACGCCAGGTGGCATTAGAATTTGTTTCCTGGAAATCTTGCCTTACTGGGATTTGAGGATTGTCCACACGGGAGTCACAAACAAGGATTTGGTGGCGGCGCTGGAGCAGCTCCTCTGGTGAGGGTTCCAGGCATGAGGAATCCATCTCTGCCCTGCTGTGTGTGCATGTACACCTTCCAGGGAGCATCTGCAAAGTAAAATACAGCCACTGTGACGTGTGTGTGGCTGCAGTGCTGGGCACAGACACACGGGGAAGGGCCAGCTCACATCCTGCCTGTGCCCAGTGGATTGTCCGGTGTCTCTGGGATTCCTCCGGCCTGGCCTGTGCCTGGTGTGTACTTGGGAGGCACCTGCAGGAGCTCAGCCTTCTCCCTCTGTGGAACAACAGCAGATAATCCTTACTAATCCACGGTAAATGCTTTGAATTCCAGGAGGTGAAAATCTTCATCCCTGTGAGGATCCACACTGTTTCATGCTGGAGGTGCCGGGAATACCAGGGTGGCTGGGTGTGTGTGTCCGTGGGGACAGTGCTGCCTGAATTATGGGATCACTTTAGAGACACCCACAGGCTGCTAGGGATTGCTTTTCTTTACTCTTTCCTGCAGGTTTGCTTCTTTCTGTTCAGGATTAATTGATTTCAATTAGCTGTTAAGTAATAGTAAAAGGCTTTTGATGACCTTCAGTCTTAGCTTTGTTTCTGCAAGTGAAGACGATTCCCTCCCGTTGGTTTTTGTGTGAACACTAAATTTGAAACCAATACATCCCTTATTGGGAGTTATATATGTAAACAACCCTAGTTACTATTTGTTTAACTTTAGTCTTAGATTACCTGGCTTTTATTCTGCCAGGAAATTCGGTGATGTTTGTTGCTAGATAATAAAATTTTTATTTGGGAATTTCATGAGTTCATCTGCATGGAAACTGAAATCCAAATAAAACTTAATGAAACCAGTGTCTTGTGACAAGTTCATTGTCCCACTCATTTTTACTGGCTGCACAAGGCAGAAATGTTGTTAAAACATGTCTAACAGTGCTAAACAAGGGAAATCTTAACTTGCAGAACCACTTGGCCACGTTTTTGTGGGTATGGAAGTGCCCGAGGGATTTTCAAGCACATTTAAGCAGCTGCCTGCCGAAGTCTAGCCAGTATCAGGCTTTATCCTGCATTTGAACACCCTGTTGGATTAAGAGTGCTGCTTCTGTGTGGCTGCCTGTTTCTCTAGAAATGAGGTCTGATGTAGACTTTCTTGTTGTTGTTTACATACAAGAACTTCAAGAGGGAAAGAAAACTTCCTGCTCTCGAGAAAAACCTGAGTTGAGGTTTCTTATCTGCAAAGCATCTGGTTCAAATAAAGAAACTGTCCCTGCACCTGTCTGAAAATGAGAACTGCCTGGAAATGCTGGTGGTAGAAATCTGTCAGTGCCTGTACTCAGGTCTTTGTGCTCAGTGAACAGGGATAAATAATTCCTGGAGCCTCAGCCATTGCTTGGGCTGATGCTGGGAGCCAAAGGTTCTGCTGCCTTTTAGACAAAATTGTGAAATGCTGTTCTTTAGCTCATTAAAGCCAGAGCTTATTGATGCCAAAGATTATTTTTAGATAGTAAGTTTAGACCTTACAACGTGCTTTAATTTAAAACTGTATGTCAAGTTGGCTAATTTAGTAATGTGCTTACTATTTCTGTTCATCCAACTTCCGTTACTGCTAAATGTTTGTCAGAAGAATTTGATAGGTTCCTCTGAGCTGCCCATTACACCTGAGGCCAAAACGTTTTGTAAGATTTGTTTCAACAGAGCAAGGCAGAAGGGGAGCAGAAATGCTCAAAGCCTTTATGCTTTCCTGTATTTTTGAAATGAATTTGCCGTGTGTTAATATCTGCAGGTTTTAGGTAGGAAAGGGAATTCAGTGCTGAGTACTGACCTGTAGTATTTTGGAAAAGGGTGTCCTCAGAGCTTTTTGAAAACTTTAGCTGCACAATCCCTTCATAAGCATGAGATATTAAATAAAATATGAAATGCTAGCTCATTTACAATCCTCCTCAGTGTTTTCCCTTCAACAGCAGGGTGAGGTCACTGTGCTCCCCTGGGAGCAGAGGCAGTGGGTGATGTTAACCACGCCCCTCCCAGACCTGGCCATCATGTGAACAAAGATATTAAAAGAAATAAGATAACTTCATTTTGGCTTTTCCAAAATGGCCGTGGACCTCCTTCAGTTAACCACATGTCCCTGGAGCCTGTGTTTGGCTTGATCTCAAAGGTCAGAACTTGGGTTGTCAGTGTTGCTACCTCAAAACCCCTAATGGCCCTTTTAACTTTCATCAAGCCTAGAGTTGTATTTGACACCGATACTGGGTTTTTTTGGGGTTTGTGGGGGTTTTTTTGTGCTTCCAAACATATATTTTTGTCCTCTAAAACTAAGCTGACCATAAAAGTGATGCTCTGGTCACTGTGCTGGCTGAGGGTTTTGCTCAG
This sequence comes from Manacus vitellinus, assembly GCF_001715985.3. Taxonomy (NCBI): domain Eukaryota; kingdom Metazoa; phylum Chordata; class Aves; order Passeriformes; family Pipridae; genus Manacus; species Manacus vitellinus. Next base: position 17,043,093 of record NW_021938949.1, read on the forward strand.
GACTTTGGCTGTGCTCAGGGGCAGGATGTGGTCTTGGGTGTTTCCCAGGTATCCATGGAGAGCTGTCACCTGGGTATGAAGGGGATTGACTTGCCTGGGATTTCTTCTCTCGTGGTCACAGTCACCTCCCACGGGGTCCAGCGGTGACACTTGGGAGTTGCAGCTTCCACGTCTGTCAGTTGAAGTGGTGGCCTTGATGTGCTGGAGGGGAAGGAGGGAAGTCCCCACATGCCAAGAAGTTACGAGTTGTTATACCCATGGTCAGTGTCACGGGCCATGCCTCGAGCCTCCAACCTCTCCCTGGGCCTGAGCAGAGTTTGTGTCTGGCCTGGTTCCCACCTTTCAAGATTGGCAGAGGGGAGGATGGGCCCTCAGAGGTGTAAACTTGGCTCTTTCTGCCTTTTCAGGGCTTGACACCCTCAGCATTGGAGGGAGGGATGGACCCAACTGCCCACCAGAGGTCAAAAGCCTGCAAAAATCTCCTAGAATGCATAAATCATTTCAGTCTCTGACAGCCTCTTACTGCTGCAAGGCCTGGCCAGAGAGGAAGGGGCACGGCTCTGCTCTCCTAAAACCCTGTGGCAGGACATACTGCCAGACAGATGTCCTGAATGTTCCTTAAATGTGTGCAGCATCCAGATCAGGTCATGGAGTGAGTCCCTGCAAACACAACCAGTCCTGATGTCTGAATTTGAGGGGAGGGGAATTACCCGGTACAACAAAACAGTCATGGATTTCTTTTTTAAGGCTGGCTTCAGCTCCAGGATAATGTGTAATGCTTGCCCAGCTCTTTGAGAATGTAGTGTTAGATACACATGGACTAATCCTCACAGGAATGTGTCCTGTGCTGGCTCTGCCTCTCCCGAAGCGGCTGCTGGCTCACTCTGCTCCTGGGCCCTGCCTTTTGTACTCATTAGGAAAAATAATAGTTCTGGCATGGTGGTTTCATTTCCCTCTGATTTATTAATGCTGAGAGCATTGCCTGAGAAGGGGTGTTGCCTTACAGGAGCATTAGAACGTCTCAAGAAAAGTGATCCTGTGGTGTGTCACTGCTCTGAAATGGCTCAGCAAAGGGTCTGGCGAGGGTGGGAGGAGTGGGAGGGGGGCCTGGGGTCCACACCATCAGGCAGGAGTGATGTGGATCAGATCAGCCACAGCCAGTGAACGTGCCCTTCCTTCCTTCAGGATCCCACGGGGTAAAGCTGAGGCTTCTTAAAAGGTCACCAGGGGTTGGTGGAGAGCGTGTGCTCTGCCATGACGGGGTTGCATGTCCAGCCTCGGGGGACTTGAGGCAATTCTAGGAGTGTAAAATGAGTTCTAAAGGCAGCAAGAAGTACTGGTTTTGTAGGTGCTTAAGCTGTTTTGAAACTGGCATCTGGACTGATCTAAATGCTGTAGGCTGCTCAGTAAATAAGCAACACAGTCCTAGAATAGGCTGGGAAATAGCTGTGATTCTTTTTAAGGAATTCTTTGGAGGAGAACAAGTGATCCACATCACTATTACGGATCCCTTTCTCCAGGAAATATGTAGAAGCAGTCATGGGGAGGAAAGCTGTGTCTGGGAGGGATCTTTGCTTGAAGAAACCCACCCTATTTCATCTTTTTCAAGAGCTGTTGGAGCTCTCTCAGCACTGATATTGAATTCCAAGGGCCCCGACATCCAGGGATTCTGAATATCCTCGTGTTGTGCTAACTGGGAATTGCTCTCTACCCTCTCATCCAGTGGAGCTGCAGAAAAAAACCTGATTTATGTGCCTTAAAAGAGAAATTTGGGGACACAATGTGGGGTTTGTGCCTTAACCTGTTTTTTTTCTGAGGGGTACAGTGGAAAGGGGGTGTTCAATATTTTTAGGAGAGCGATTGCACACGGTTGTGTGCTGTCAAAACACATCAAATGGGGTTCACTGCTGTGCCTGCTCCTTTTGTGCATCTTTGCACAAAGTCACAGAGCAACTGTATCTGACAAAGTTTAATTACTTACAGTTAATTGCCAGATTGTAAGTTTTGGAAATTTACAATTGCCAAAACTGGCAATTGTAACTTTGCCAGTTACAACTTTTGTGTAGAAGCTGCTCAAATGGCAGTCCAGTGAGGAGTGTGTTAAATCTGTTCCTTCTCGAGCTCTGAGCTCTAAATCAAGAGGATTGGAAAGCTGAGCATCCCTTTCACCAGGAGGGCACAGAAAAACACTCCTGTGTGCAGCATTTCCCTCATAACTTGGCATTTTGAAAACAAGGTTTGAGACTCTTAAAATTGCGAAAAGTAAAAATTTCAAGTCATTTATTTTTGTTAAGGGTGATGGGTTTGGCTTTTCTTTCCTTTGCATCCTGGTCTGGTTCTTCGACCTGGGAGGGCTGGAGCAAGAGACAAGGGAACTGACTCTTGGAGTTGCTGTGGCTTGTCGATCTCATGTGGGGCTTTGTCCTGCCTGAAGCCTGTTCTCCGTTCATGCATCAGTGCTGCAAATGCTTTTACAACCACTTCAGTTATCACTTGCTCCTTTCCCTCTGGTGCCTTGTTAAAAAAGGCTGAAGACATTGCAGGCAGTGCCCTGTACGTGGTTAGCGGATCGTGGCAGTGCTATGGAGAAAAGGTGTCCTGGGATTTCTGTATTTGACTGGTCTCTGCCGGGCTGGAAAGCCAGCCCTTGAGGAACTGTGCCACGTGGGAACGAGGGGAGTGAAACTAAGTCTCATTTCACCAGCACAGGTTAAACAAAATGAACATTTTAAAGAGTTGAAATCCTCTGCATATGTACTCACTGGAGGTGGCAGGTTTGTGCAAGGGGACTTTCTAAATGCTCTTCTAGCAGTGCTTCCTTTTTAAGCTGTTTGTTCAGTTTTGTTTTAACAAAATGTTGGTCCTGCACAGAGCTCCATGCAACATAAGGTACACTTGGCACATTGTTGGCTTATTTAATGCAGCACCCTGAGCTCTTTTTGGAAGGATTTGTGGCCATGTGCACACCATACTGTGCTCACAGGGAGCGGGATGGGCATGGATGCAGGGCTGGAGGGGTGGGTTAGGCTGAGCAGGGAGCTGGGCTTATCCTGTGGGCAACGCGGCTTCAAGTTATTTCTCAGATGAATGTTGCCATGTTTTGCTTCATCTCTCCTGAAAATTTGTTTTGCTGGGGAAAAACAGCTTTATCAATGCCAAGATCCTCCCGGTGCTTGGAGGTGGGGTCAGCCCCTGTCCTCCCTCGTTCCTCACGTGCCTCCTGTCCTTGCAGGCGTGAATGACAGAGGAGGTGCCCCCGACTGCACTGACGGACGTGAACCTGCGCCTGCTGTGCCACGATGACATAGACACAGTGAAACAGCTCTGTGGAGACTGGTTCCCAATAGAGTACGTCACTGGCTGGGGGGGGATCTGAAACAAAGGCTGGGAGCCTGCACTGGTCCACTTTGGAGCCGACTCCAAAGGCTCTGCAGCCATCTGGGCTGTTGCCAGGACAGCAGCAGGTTGGGAATATTCTGTGCACTGTGCTGGTGTTGCTGTAACAGCCCTTTGCTGCCCTGGCCTGAAGGCATCAGCAAGTTCCTGTGTGCAGATTGTGGCAGGAAAATGGGCTTTGGGAAAGACTGTGAGTGAGGTGGGGAAATGGGCACACCTCCAGGCAAAAGGACAGCATCCCTGTGAAAGGAAGTTGTGTCCTGGAGCATGTGCTGAGGAAACGCCCTCCGAGCCAAACCAAACCAGCAGGGAGCAGCTGTTCCTGAGGGATTGTCCTTCTGAATGTCCCAGGGGAAATGAGCAGTACTTCCCTGTGTCCTCAGCATCACTGTTGCTCCCAAAGGTCTGGCTTAAAGCTGATCTCAGCCTGTCCCAGGTCAGTTCCCCAGGCCCCCATTTGGTAAATGCCCATGACTGCAAAAGCACAGGAATGAGGAACTTTTCTGGGGAACAGTGACAGATTTCTGGCCTAAAGCATCCAAGGAAACCACAGCTGTAGGCTTCAAGGGTTTTTTTCTTTAGCTTTGTTGAGAAGGCTTATAGAAGATTTAAGCAGATTATAAATAAGATTGTATAAAATATAACAAATCAGCAAAAGCATTCATAATATTTTGAGTTTGTAGATTTCTTTTAAATGCAAGGCTGAACTCTCATTTTGAAATAAATGAGTACCCCAGTCTCCCTTTTGTGTCTGCAGAAGGAGGAGGAGAGTTGGAGGCTGGTGGTGTGATTTTTATTTTTTTTTTGTTCCAATATGCAGTATTTTTTTTACACATGTATCAAATTAATGAGATCCTTACGCTTTTAGATGAGGGCAGATGGATCTTGCATTTAAAAATAACTTGCTAAAGATGGAATTGAAAGCTCTGGGCAGTGAATGTAAACCAAAAATGTGGCTCTCTTAGCAAGACAAGGAGGCCATTATATGATGCCATTGTACCAAAGGGGGTGCAACAGCTGTTTTCAGCTGAGCATCTCGGCACGTGGGTTTTGCATCCTGAAACATTCCTGGTTTTCCCTTCCTTCCCAGGTACCCTGACTCATGGTACCGAGATATCACTTCCAACAAGAAGTTCTTTTCCCTCGCAGCCACCTACAGGGGCTCCATCGTGGGCATGATAGTGGCAGAGATCAAGAGCAGAACGAAGGTGCACAAGGAGGTACGTCCCTGCACTGAGCTCCAGTGACATAATCCACCTCTTGCTGTGGTGAACGGGGGTGGGACCTCCTTGGGGTATTTTTTTCCCCCTTCTATTCAGACACTTGACCCTGAGTTAATTTAGGGGATGAAGCGTGGGCTGATTCCAGCTAACGGAGCCTGGGTGGGGGGATGTGTCTGACCACGAGCCTGGTGCCACAGAGTCTCTTCCTGCTGCAGCCCATGGCCTGATGGGAAGCTGAGGGATCAGGTCATGCAGGTGTAATCCCAAATACCTGTGCAGGAGGCATTTAACTGTTGCCTGGTTGTGTTCAGTGTCCCTGGTGACTGCAGGATGTGTAGCTGTGGGAGAAGAAACCTCTACCTTTTTTACTTAAGAGCTTTCTCAGCTGTACTGGGAGAGTCACTCTGGTGACTTCCTGCAGAAAGCCCTCCATTTTCACAGTCCCTATCTCGAACCCAGAGGGGAGGTAACCAACCTGCAAAGAGCTTGAGCTTCAGAGATAATACAGCTTGGAGGCCAGGAGAGACAACACAGTACAGCAGAGAGGGAGAGAAGTGATGGTCACTGAGCACAGTGTGGGAGAAGACCACTAAAAAAAAGCAGGGGCAGTGCAGAGGGTGCATAACCCCTGAAAGGCCATCAGTGTTGTGGTTAAACAAAAATCCCAACATTCACAGGAGCTGAGAGCACTGAGCAGCATGGGTCTCTTCACTTCAGCTATCTGGCTTCACCTCAAAGCTCATCAAAGTCAGAAGCTGCACTTTCAGCAACTCTAACAAAAGGCTCTTGTCCCAGCCAAGCTGGAAGCCAAGGGCTTATTCAGCCACTGCACAAGCAGTTGGGCTTGTGGAATGTGCTCCTTGTCCTCTGCAGCAGTGCAGGGATGTCCAGCTCAGGTGGAGCTTGCAGGCCATGAGGACCTGCTGGGTTGATTTAGACACTGATGGGTGACTCCAGAACTGGCACTTTGAATCCTTCCTGGTAAAGAAAGCCAATATGTTCTGTCCCTAAGGCCACAGGTAATGTCTATATAGTCAGGAAACACCATGATTTGTGTTCTGTGTCTGGGAAGATGATATGAAAGTAGGAATAGCCCCAAAGGAACCATGCTTGGATTTTTGAACTTCCTTTCCAAAAACTTCAGCTAAGACTGTTCAGTGAAGAGAAGATTCCTGCTTTAGCCTTGTTTTCAGGTGTTCCAGTACAGGATTTCTGCTTTCTCCTGTGCCTCCCTGGGTACCCTACTAAATATCTTGTCTTATCTCTACTCAGGATGGAGACATCCTAGCTTCCAATTTTCCTGTGGACACTCAAGTTGCTTACATCCTGAGTCTTGGAGTGGTGAAGGAGTTCAGAAAACATGGAATAGGTAAGATGCTGCCCAGTGACAACTGTTGCTCTCATTTGCCAGTGGTGTGACTGAAGGAGCTCCAGCATATCCCTGTAGGAAAGGCTTACCCCTGACTGATACCAGCAGGTGGGAAGGTGATGCACCTACATCTCCTGCCTGGTGTCAGTGCAGCTGCACTGAGAGCTTTTTACTGGTGTGGACACAACACAATATGCAAATATTTCCAAAGAGCACAGGGCTTTGTCCATCTTGTTCCCAGGGGCCAGCTGAGCACACCAAAAACTCACAGCCCTGCTGCTGAGACTGACTGGAAGTGTGAGAACCTCACCCTGGAGCAGGGTTTGAAATGATTTTCTTTCGTGGGTATCAGCAGCCTGATCCCTGAGGCAGAAAATAGAGCTGCTTTTAAGCTTTTGGCTTCAACACATAGAACACAGTTAGAAAATGACAAAGGGAACTGGGAAAAGAGTGTAACTTGGACCTGGTTAGATCTCAAATGCCTAGACAAGCCAGCTCTGAATATCTGCTGCCACATGCAGCGTTCCTGCAGCCATTTGGAATCCTGCAGTTCAGAAAGGCTTTACCTCTGCCTAGAGCAGGGTGTGCTCTGTCACCAAATGCTGCCCTTCTGGGGTGATTTCAGGCAGGATCTGTATCTTTCATCTGCAAAAGGGAACAGGCCAGGTTTGGCAGTGTGATCCTGGGTTGCACACCTGGGATCTCTTCAGTGGATGCAGGTATTAACTCCTCCCTTCTCCCCCAGCCATGTTTGGAAGGGGACAAACTGATAGGATGCACAAAGAAATGACCAGAGAGTCCTCAGAGAGAGCACTGTGTTTAAACCTTGCATTGAAATGCCACAGAATGATGCTCAGAGAAGGTGGTAAAGGGATATTCTGTAAAATTGTGGTGGTTTTGAGTCTCCTTTTAGTTTCCAAGTCCTCTTTTTTTTTTCCCAGCTCCATCTTGCTGGAATTTTCTCCCATCAGAGTCAGTATTTCCTGCATCCATTTCATCTACACAGCATGTTACCATCCTCTCTCAAAACCTTTGAACTTGTCCCTGTAGCAACACAGCCTAAAGAAGCTGCTGCTGCTTTTTCTGAGACCTTTCTTTTGAGAGTTTTTCTGCTGGTGTTTGAAGCTGAAGCCTTTCATGCAGGAGGCTCTTCACCCCAGGCATGCTGCTGAGCACTAAAGCTCTGATTTTTCCCTGGAAGACAGTAAAAGGTTTTGGTTTCTAGTTCTCTGCTATTCTTAAACCAGAGGACAGCTGGATTTCTGTGAGGTTTCAAGACTGGAATATGTCATAACTAAATTGAACTGCTCTATTGTTGATGTCTCTCAGTATATTTTGGGTTTGCAGATCCTGGGGATTGTGAAAGAGCAGCAGCCACCTCACCTGTGTGTATTAGTCAGGCTGATCCTTTAGCCTGGTGTTACCACACCTGATGGGAGAAGTTCCCATGCAGGTTCTGCTGGGTCCACTGTGCCGTGTTGAGGTGGTGTGGATGAACCTCCAGGTCCTGTCTCTTGGGGCTGGAGTATCCTCTGTGCCCTCCTCTGGTTTTTCCTGCTGGCTGCACCAAATCCAGGTTGAGTGAGACTGTGCCTCTGCTCTCTGTCTTAGAAGGGATCTTCAAAACCCACCAGTTGTTAGATTTTGAGTTCGGCAGACACGGGGCAATAACCTGCTTGTGAAGCTCTGTTTTGACACTCTGCTGTTTTAAATGACTCTAAAATAAATAAATGTATGGGGTGGAACTGATACCATTGAAAATGACTCAGTGACCTTCCCCACAGCTGGGAGCTGCTCCACTGGGGATGGGTGACATTGTCCCATGTCTGGCTCATCCCTGTGGTTATTGAGTCAGAGATCTGTGTCTTTAAAACCTCTGTTTTTTGAAGCCATGTTTATAGGTGAGATGAGATTCGTATTAAAACCATCTAACATGATCCTCTGAGAACTGTGTGGGATTTGGGGCCCTCAGGGATGTGCAGCAATTCCTGCTCAGACACTGGTGCAGGACTCAGCTGAGCCCCACGAGCCCTCATGCTGAGGAAGGCTCCACACTGTGATCCTGCTGCTCTTCCTTTCCACAGGTTCACTCTTGCTGGAGAGTTTGAAGGACCACATCTCCACCACTGCCCAGGACCACTGCAAAGCCATCTACCTGCACGTCCTCACCACCAACAACACAGCAATAAACTTCTATGAAAACAGAGACTTTAAACAGCACCACTATCTCCCCTATTACTATTCCATCAGAGGGGTCCTCAAAGATGGCTTCACCTACGTCCTCTACATCAACGGCGGGCACCCACCCTGGACAATCTTATATCCTTTACCTGCTGAGCCAAACCATGTTTGGGGTTAACAACAGCAACCCACCAAAGTGTGGGGACTGCTGCCTGCTCAGATGTGAGTTTAACCTGAAGCTGGAAGGAAGGTGATGATAGAGGGATTTGACAGTGATCCGTGTGTCCCCAGGCTCCCCAAACTCCTCTGGGAACAGGGCAGGGAGTCAGCCTAGGATTTCTGGAGCAAGTCTGATGCCAGTGACAGTGAATGCTGGTGTTAGGCCAAAGTGCTGGGCATGCTTCGGCTTGTGGTGTGCAGGATTTGGCCTGCATGGAACATGGCAGAGAAATTATTGGTCTTGCCTCCTGTGACTTGGGATCCCCTGTGAGCCTGGCCTGGATCTCAGCAGGCTGCTCTCACACTGACTTAGAGAGTTTGTTTCAGGTCACCAAATCATGGAAAGAAACCCCTCTTTCCCAGGTGTAGCTGGTCAATCCCAACCTCCCGGGGCAGGGGGATGGATTGCCATCCCCACAGGAACTTGCCATGGAATGCAAGGAGAATGAGCAGCTGCTTAGAGGAGGTATTTCCCACACAATTGGAGCCAGCATTCCCAAACTGCTGTCTTTTACAGGGGAGAACAGACCTGCTTTTGACAGACCGGTGGTGGCAATGAATGCAAGGAGCAGATCTGAGTGAGCAGCTTCCACTGTGCACGGAGCGACTTCACGTGTTTCTTAAGTCACAGTGTAACTGGTTTTGCCCTTAACTGGTGGCCACTGACTACCTACAGCACATTGGATCCACACTAGCCAGCCTGAGCCCGTGCTCCATTCCCCAGAGGATATACCGGCAAGCCCAGAGCCTCCTGTGCAGCCTCCTGCCCTGGTCTGGCATCTCTGCCAAGAGCGGCATCGAGTACAGCCGGACGATGTGACCGCAGGGTGTGCGGGAAGCCCAGGTGGGTACTGGGGACAGCCCCTTCCCTGCCCCACGGCCACAGCCCTGGAGTGGGAGTGTCCTGCTGCTGTGGAGTGCCTGGCCAGCTCTGTGCTCCGGCCTCTAGCCAGTGGCCGAACTCCTGCTGGTTTCATTTGAAGGGAATTCGCATTCTGATCTTGTTTATTGAGCCCAGAGCCCAACAGAAGGTGGAATGTGCTGTCCCTCTCCTTTTCCCAGATATTGGAGCAGCGTGCAAGACCCACAGTGACTGAGCCCTCAGTGTCCCAGCCCAGGAACTGGAAGGCCACTTGCTGCCAGTGCCATTGCATGTCTCTGACATTCCCAGCACTGTGGCTCCCCTGCACGCTTGGAGAGACCCATCATTAACACCTGGTTTCCCTACAACACCTGCCCTCTTTTCTTTCCATAGGATCGTTCCTCCTTCCACGAGACCCACCCGGCTCTGCGCTGGTTCCAGTGATGACAGCTCTTGGCCAGTGACCCAGCCCCTGGGCGGGGCTCCCTGTTCCACAGGCACTGACATTTGGCAGACTCGACCCCGGGGCTCAGCCCCGACCCCCCGTGGGCTGGGGCGGGCCTGGGTGTCCCTCACCACTCCGTGTGCATGTTGCACTGTCCCCACCACCTCCCTCGCCTCCGGTTCGCTCCTTCCATACACGTGGGTTCAGCTGCTGCTCCCACTGCTCCCAGAGCAGCTGAGGGAGGGTCAGGAATGTGCACTGAGGAACCACTGAACGGCTGGCAGGGGACAGTCGGAGAGTTGTGCTGGGAAAAGGGGAGCCGGGTGAGGGGAAGGGGGGAGTGAGAATCATGGTTTGGTCCTCCCACATCAGCTGCTCGTGCTTCCTGTGGGTAACTTGCAGGGAGAGTAACTGCCTCGCATGAGAAACTACCCAGCCCCACCAGCCCTCTGGAGTGATGTACAAAGAAGTGTAGAATTCAGGATGCATCGAGTAGAAGGCAGGGAATGAAATTGCTATTTCATAGTGAAATATATATGTATTATAGTGTATAGATCTTTCTGCCTCTGTCCAAGTTGGAATGTAGCAGGGGAGCTGGGGGTGTAGAGTCTGGTCCAGAGCCCGTCTCCTCCCCTGTATGTGCCCTCCCTTGGCACTGGACTCTACCAGGCTCTGGAGTGATGGAATCTGTGCACAGATCACAACAGCTTTTCCTTGCTGAGGAAGGTGCCCCAGCTGCTGGCTGTCGTGTTCTGGGCTGTGCTCTGCCCCCCTGGCCCTGTGCTGGGCAGTGTCCTGGCTGCAGGACCCCCTGGCTGGGCCAGCTGGGCCTGAGTCTCTGCTCACTGGCAGCTCATGTCCAGCCCGTGTGGAGGCCCCAGAGCTGCAGCCAGGCCATGGGCCCTGCTACATTCCCATGGCAAATCCTCCTTCCCTGGCTGAGGCTCTTCCCCTGCTCAGCACCATGTTCCTCATTCCCCTCCCATCGTGTCACTGGAGCAGAGGGGTCCAAGCTCCATCTGGTGCAGGGCCTGGATGTGCTGGCACTGCCAGCTCTGGCAAGGGCTGGGCAGGACCTGGGGGAGACACTACAGGTCAGGCTGGGTCTTAGAAGACCTTGCAGACTGGATGGCCACAGAAAGCCCTGTCAGTGTCTGAGCCCCTGGGTGGGAGGCACAGAAGGGGAGGGTGCTGTGTGACAAGTGCCACCCTGGAGAGCAGGAAGCCCCAGGGGCTGGCATGGACCTTCTGGGAGCAGCACAAGGCTCTTCTGCAAGGTGCTAGTCCTTCTGGGGCTGAGAGGCATAGCTCAATGACTGACACAAGGTAAAGAAGTGTTTATGAGGAGGCAAGCTGGTGCTGGTGGAAAGGCCATCCTTTGAGACCTTTGAGCCCCAAGATGCCAGGGCTGCCCTCGGAATGGGCCTCTTTTACCCCGTCTCTGGTTCCTCTCCAGTTCAGCTGCCCACAGTGACCCCTTCCAGCCCCAGTGCCCCTGACACACCTTCCAGCCTCAGTTCCACAACACCCTCAGTTGGGTTACCACTTTTTAGTCTGGGGTATTTTTGCTTATCCACTTTTTACTTAAACACATCTGATAGTTTAGAGGTTCTTTAGCAGCCCAAGCCCTTGGTTTTCCTCAGCACTTGCTTTCTCTGGACCAGAATGAAGCTCTTTCCCTCCTGAGTGCCTGGCACTGATGTGTGTGTGTGTCCCCTTTCTCTCCTCCCCTTACACAACCCCACTCCACTTCTGCAGCACTGGAGCACATCCCCAGGGGAGCTGTGACTGGTCTGTGCCCTCCTGCCACCCTGTCCCGAGGCATTAGCCCTGTCCCCACTTTGCAGCCCGTTATTTATTGAAGAGCCTCTCGCTAAATGTCTTCAATTAAACCAAACCTCTTTTCTGAGTTGTCTGTCCCTGCACAGGAGTCAACTGACTGCTCTGGCCCTGACCTTGTGCTAGGGGGTGCCCACAGACCCTCCTCACTGGGGCTGGAGGAATCCTGGGGGAGCTGCTGCCAGGCCAAGCCAGGGATCAGCTTGGAGCAGGCAGAGAGGGGGGGACAGGGCAGAGGGGGCAGCTCCTCCAGCACTGAGCCTGCCCTTCCAATGGTGGGTGGAGGGTTTTCCTGAGCCCCACAGGGACTGGGGCTCCTTGCTGGCTGCCTCACATTTCAGCCAGGACAAAGGCCCCTCAGGCACAGCCAGTGCCCACGAGGTGATTCAGCATCTGCCTGGAGCCCTGGGGTGCATGAGCCAGTCTGGACTAACCCAAAACCTCAACAGCTGCAGCAGGGCAGCACCTGAGCCACCCCACAGCCCCCCTGCCCCAAGGGGCTGCCACCAGCAGCCTTGGCCTTGTCCTTTGCCTCTGGCCCCATCCTTCACCTCTGGCCCTGGCACAGTCCAGAGAACAAACCCTTGTGGCAGCAGGAGCTGATGGGTGCTGTTCCCTCCCA
>NW_021938949.1:17061188-17111298 GCF_001715985.3 Manacus vitellinus
GTCCCTGTGCCCTCTGGGTGCTGGCTGAGCACTAGAGATCCATCCCAAAGACATGGGGCACATCCTGCATGCCCAGTACTGTGACTGTGCTCTCACCAGGACCCCGATGGGGCAAGGAAACAGCCCATGGCATGAAAAGCTCTACTTGTGTAGAGCTTAGAGCAAGGTGAAATGCTTGGCAAATAAACCAGGGAGATCTGTGGATTTTCTTCCCCCACTTCCCAGAAGAGACCCTGGCACCTTTCCCTGGTGAAGCACAGAGGCTCAGAGATGGACTTTTGGGACTGGATGTTTCTGTTCATTCCCTAATTGTCCCCATCCCACCACAACAGCACTGGACACCAAGCCAAGGTCTGGCTGCACCCCAGTCAGGTTCACACCTACCCTGCTGCACAGGTGAGGCCTCCTCCATCTCTTCCCCTGCCACACTCTGTAAGGAGGGACAGCACAGGTTATTTCTGCAGCTGGGGGCCTTTGCTGTGCCATTCTCCTGCTCTGGCTTTCTCCAGGGAGCTGCACTTGGGGCCAGGACTTGTTCCAGGGCAGGACCAAGGGGCCACCCCCCAGTGCTGTGGCACCATGGGCTGGGATGGAGGGGTTTTACATCCCAGCAAGGTCCAGCTCCCATCCCTGGCCCAAACACTGCTCAGGACACTGGGGAAGGTTAAGCTCTGACATGGCTCCAAAGGAGTGGTTATCCAATGCCTCTGCTCCCAAAGAGGGGTCAGGGGCACAGGGAGTGGCTACATCCTTCCCCATGGAGCCCCAGGGGTAAATAAAGCAGCCAAGGCTCTGAGCAATGGCCCTTCACGAGACACCTCCCCTGTCCCAGAAGCCCCCCCAGAAGAGCTCTGGCTCAGGGCAGCTCCCCAGCAGAGCACACACTCACCTCTGGAGAGCTGGTCTCCCTCAGGACCAGCTCACCCCCGCTCAGCGCCGGCTGCGAGTCGGAGTCCTCGGAGAGCTTCTCCTCGTCCTCCTCGTGGATTGGGGACGAGGGGGACCGTAGTGTGCTGTGTGGCAAGAGAAACTCCATTTGCAGGGAGCCACCAGCACCACAGCTCCTGGAGGATCTGGGGCAGCACAAGCCCACAAGTAGGAGCTCCCCGAATTCACCAAGGCCTCCTGTATTGGCTCCATGGGGAGCGGCAGCACAGCAGAACAGAGCCAAGGAGTGCTGAGCTTTGGCACAGCAACACAGCCTGGACAAACCTGCTTTTGCACGAGGCTCAGGTCCCACACTGCTCCTCACACCTTCTGGACTCCCTTCCCGGGGGAAAACTGGGCTGGAGCACAGGGAGGAGTGCCAGGAACAAACCCAGGCTGATCCTATCTCTACAGCCCTGCATCCTCACCTACACCCTCCATCCCAAAGCAAAAACAAGAGCCTTCAGACAACTACAGGATCTCAACTGAGCTCTTTGTGCTCTGAATTCAGGTCACTTCTCTCCCCATTCTTTTGCCCCTGTGGAGCTCCATGGAAAGCTGAAATCCAACAAAGTTTGGATGTCAAATGCAAATTGAGGGACTAAGTGCATTGGGAAGTAGACATTTCCATCCAAAGTCTTCCTTGTGAGAGTGGTGAGGCCCTGGCACAGGTTGCCCCAGGTTGCCCTGTGGCTGCCCCAGCCCTGGAAGTGTTCAAGGCCAGGTTGGACAGGGCTTGGAACAACCTGGGACAGTGGAAGGTGTCCCTGCCCATGGCAGGGGGGTGGAATGAGATGAACTTTAAGACCACTTCCAGCCCAAACCACTCCATGATTCTAAGATTAAATTCTCCTTGCTAAAAATACTATTTCTTTTGGTGGCACAGCCAGCCTTTAGGAGACACAAGCTGTAACCCCAAGCTGAACAGAGGGATGATGTCCCAGTTCTCTCTCTGGCACGAGTACCTGCTGGCCTCCTAAAATCCCGAGTCAGCAGCGAGGGGACCAGCCAGAGCCCTCTCCTGGCTCGAAGTGTATGTGGCCACAAGCCCTCAGGGCTTGCAGGAGTGCCCCTTGTCCCCATGCTGACCTGTCTGGAGATTTGCTGCGCTTGCCCTTCTGGTGGCCGCTCTCCAGGGCTCTGTCCATGCCCACGAGCGGGCGGCTGGCGGGAGGGATCCCATCCACCACCCCGGAGTAGCTGATCTCATCGTACAGAGGAGCAGAGGGGATGGAGGGGGAAACGGAGCGGAGCCCATTCAGCGCTTCCAGCAAGGAAATGGGCTCATAGCCGGGAGGGATGTTGTCAGAGCTCTGCGGGCAAGAGAGAGAGGGGACGTTGGGAAAACATCACCAGGCGGGAACCCCCCTGGAAAAGGGAGGCCCTGCTGCCACCCAGCCCTGCCCTGCCAGGCAGCCCATCCCCACATCCACCTCTCCACAGCACCTCAGCTCCTTCCCCTGCAACAGCCACTCATTCCCTCAGGGCTGTAAGGCTGATGATGCTCCAGGCAAGTTTTCAGAGCGCTGCCCAGAGACTGGGCATCCCAGTGAGCTGGATGGTGGCTGGGCAGCTCTCTGATGTACTTTCAAGAGCTGGGCAAGGAGAGTGAGAAAGTGGGTTTCCGAAAAGCTGCTATAAAATACGTTTGGATTTTTTCTCCCAGAAGTTCCTCCAATGGTTCAGAGACTCTTCCAGCTCAATGAACACCTCACTTGTGCCTCCAGCCAAGGAACATGCAGCACCAGTGCCACCAAGACAGAGTTGAAGGAGGGAACATGTGCACCACCAGCTGATGGTTCTCAGAGCCTACACCACTTCCACTTCTCCCATGTCCTCCCAGCTGCTAATGGTGGCTCCCTGCACAGTCACCTCTGCTAAAGGGCAGGAAAGGGATCACAGAACCACTGAACCCACAGAACCACTGAACCCATAAGGGAGGAGGGAAAGCCACACCAATTCCCATTCTCCCTGTAACTCATGAAGCTGCCAGTCAAAGGAACCCTTGCAAAGCCATTAAACCAACACTGGTTAAAAACCCTCCTGATCATAAAGATCCTGTGGACTCAGGGACAAATGGGGTTTATGCTGCAACCCAGGAGGCCATAAAGAGATCAGCCCAGCTTGATGCAAACAAAGAGGCAACACTGCAGCAGTCCAGACTGCATTAAACTGAGCTGTTCCAGCCCTGTATCCTCAGGGAAGTGGTTCTAAGTTGTGCCTAAGATGGCACATTGCTGCTAAGCCTGGCCATGAACTCTTGTGAAGGCCTGATGTCCCTGTCACACAGCAGCAGAGGAGCCTCCCCAGCAGCCTGTTCCATCACAGCCACTAATCTGGTGTGGGTTCAGTGCTGAACTGACTCACCTGTGGTCACAGGAGGAATTAGGTCTGATGGGAAGGGTCAATCATTGACCCTCACCTCAGTATTGGTCCTGTGCTGGTTTGAAGAGAACCAGCTCAGCTCAGCTGAACAAGGGATCGGCTCCCAGCTGCTGCCAGCTGTAGGTGGTGGGGCCAAAAGCCACCTCCAAAAGACCTTTCATCTCCAGACAGCAGTTCAGAGGTGCTATTTTGTCGACAGAAAAGTCACAGAGACAAACTCCCCTGGCTCATGTTTGGGACTTTTTCTCCTGCCTGTGCAGACTGGAGCCTGCAGGTTCAAAGGCTGCTCATTTTGGGTTGTTGTGGTGAAAGCTCAGGTTCCATGGCACAACTCAGAGGCTGGAGGATTTCTCAGCCAATGGCTACGACACCCTCACTGCAAGTTACTGAGCTTTCAAACAACCCTAAGAGACACTGCTCTCTTCTGGGACACTTACACCACCCAGGAGCACTGCTGGACACTGGAGGAGGCTTGCAGAGAGCCAGGTCGTGCCAAAATTGCAAGAGCCTCATTACCTGAACCCTGCCTGGTTTTCTCCAGACCTGACAAGCCCACCAAGCCACGTTCCTCGTAACACCGAGCATCTAGGTTGGCTTGAGCAAAAGAAAACCTCCTTGATATCAACAACAGCCATAGCTGTATCTTATGGGAGTACACAGAGGGCACAAACAGAACCTTCTGACCTGGGGCCTCCTTCACCTTTCCCTTTCCCAGCTCCTGGTCCCCCACTGTTGCCATTCATGCTGTTCCCAGCACAGTGTTCCAGTTACTCAATCCCACACCAACTCGAAGAGTCCCCAGACAAGACAAGCTCCATCCCTCCTGTTTCTGTAAAAGCAAATCAGCCTCTTGCAGCCAGTGTTCCTGAAGGCAAGACCTGCTCCAGCTGTGCCTCTTTATCTACCTCTACATCCCAGCACCGGGCTGGAAACCACACCAGGATGTGCCCACACCAAACTGCCGAGGGGATGAGACAAGTGCAAGGAAGCTTTTGGGTGAGCCAAGGGGACAGCAGTTTGCCCACAGTCCTATGAAACTGTGAAAATATCTTGGTCAGGGACCATAAATCATCCAGGCTCAGGACCTGGGGACAGTCCCTGAGAGCCAGTGTCAGACCCTTGTGACAAGCTGCTTCCATCTCGCTTGTTGTCCACAGGCAAACCAAGGAGGTCAGTGATGGTCCGTGCAGGGTGTGAGTGTCTCACTGCCACGGTGGAGGCAGGAGGTGGAGTGTCATGGCCCAGGCAGGGGCACAGGTCAAACCCAGCGTGTCAGCAAGCCCTGTGTGTGTGACTGCCTCGTGCAGGTGACCCCGTGGGAGCCCAGTGCAAGCACCCGAGGCCACTTACTGTTCTTACTCCCCTCCTGGGCTTCCTGCTGGGCAGGGAGACAGAGCTCACCTTAAGGGGCTTAAAGGGACGCTGTCAAGAGAAAACCATGTTTTAAAGAAGTTGTTTCTTGAGGTTAGTGACAGGAAGAGACACTCAGCATCTCCTTACCTCGCTGCAGGTGACAGCACCTGCTTCCTCCACACACCATGCTCTGCCTCACAGCAACCCTCCGGCTTTCTACCCTGCCCTGTTCCTCGGCCCCAGCTGAAGGCAGCAGGGCTAAAGCACTGCAGAGGGCAGCCTTTTCCTGTGACAGCATCTGTTCCCACAAAAGCCTGTAAGATGATCTACATGTGGTTCTCCTTCTCACTCTGATCTCATGTGTCCCACCAGAGCCAGCTGTTCAACAGCGCTGCTCAGGCAAAGAGCTGCTGCCCTCACCACACTGGGGACATGCAGCTGGGCCCTGAGGGCACCAGTGCCACTCTACCCATCCCGTGCTCAGGGAGGCTGCAAAAAAGAGGCCTTTCTGAGAACGCCAGTGCCAAGGGCACTTCATTGGTGTGATGCCACACAGATGTGTGGGCAAGTCAAACTGTAACTCCCCTGCCCTGTTTTCCCAGCCCCAACCCTGTCATGCCCAGAGTCTGCCACTCTTCTGCTGGGACAGGCTTCAAGAAATCTTATCAGCCTGGGGTTTCTATGGATTTGTTTCCTCCAATCTAGTTGTACCACTAATCCAGGACCCCACAGTCTCACAGGTTGACAAGAAAGGCTGCGCTGCTCAGGAAGCCCTTGGTACAGGGTCTGAGCCAACCTCCCGAGGTCCCTGGGGCACCAGGAAGTGTCACCAACCATCAGGCCAAGCTTGATACACCCACCAGCTGCCTGCTGAGGCCAAGACCAGCACCCAGGCTTTGTCCCCGGGGTCCCAAGGTACTTACAGAGTGCTCGTCATGGTCAACACTCTGTGCCAAGACAGGGCTGAATGACACCGGCGACAGAGCCCCCGGCTTCTTCCTCACCGCCCGGATCTGCAGCAGGGCACGGAAGGCTAGGAGGGAACACGAGGCAGGTGACTGCACAGCCCAGCAGGACCAGGCCATGCCAGAGCTCCCTGCCTTGCCACAGACACACTGTTGGCATGGGGCAGCTCCCCTGTGCACCCTGAGCACCCCAAAGCCAAGTGCTGTGGTCGGGCTTCCAGTCAATTCAGCTAGAGAGGGAAGAGATCTGCTGGCTGAAAAAGTCTGGGCACACAGAGTCCTTGTGGAGAACAGGCACAGTCATGGACATCCTTCAGGCCTGATACTGTACAAGAGTAGAGGCCCAGAGAAGTTGCCCTTAAGGGTGGGTCATTCCAATGACACAGTAAGAAAAACATGAGCTTGGCCCTGGGAGTGCACTGCAATCTACAGGATGGGTGGGGGGCTCATGTAAAACCACTCTGGGCTCATTCAGACCCCACAAAGCTCAGCCCTGGGGCCCAGCTGGCACTGGAAGCACTGTGCCTGCCATGGGCTGTGGTGGTGAGAGGCTCTGCGCTGGCTGCAAACCCAGCTGGGGGGTTAGAGCTGTACTCCTGCCTCCAGCACAGAGATCCCTTGGTCCTCCCACCACCACGGCTCTGATCTCCACCCCTGCCCACAGCCCCATTTTCTATCTGCAGATCTTTAATATTGTTAGTTCCTCTGTGCCGAGGGCGCACACAAACGAGCCAGACATCTGTTCTGATGCAGCTGTGAGGACTTGCCAGGCATTTCCCTGGTTCTTGTTGCACCCAGCCACTGCAAGATCAGCCTAGAGACAGAGGACAGAGGTACAAATACAACCTGCTCCCCTGCAGATGAGATAACGCTGTAACTGTTTTAAGTTGTGCCACTTAGAGGCAAACCTGTCTTCCTCTGGTAAGATCTTGCTTTTGGTTACTGCATCTTTGCCATGTTTGAACTGTTTAGACTTAGTTTCTCAGGCCAAAGACATCTGTCTTAGGCTCTTTTTTTCTTTTCCTCAGAACTATCAGTTAGAAACAATCAAATACATCAGAGACCAGGCAGGGGGTAAAACACATGATCTGCCTATTCCAGCAAAAACACGGGCATTTTCTCAGGAGATTCCTATGCCTCTGTGCTTTTGAGAAAAGATGTGGAATTCAGCAAGTGCTGACTGAGTGTAGAAACAGGTATTTAATTTTTTCCATCTTTTGGGAACTGAGCAATGCAAGGGTTAAGCAGATCCTCCCAACTCCTGGCAAAGCAAAGGACTCCAATTTGACTTATCTCATCTCTGCCTCCTGGTGAAAGCAAAGTTATCAGAAGAAAAAAAAAAATCACAGAAAGTATTTGGACAGCCCTCCAGTGGGGCTGGCTGCTGTCTGGGCCAGATACCCTCAGGATAAAGCTTCTGCATCCCCTCCTTTGGGGGATTTTCCATTTTCCACACAAGAACTGCCAACATGGCACAGCTCAGAGCACCTTCACCTTCAGGTCCATCCCAGGGAGAGGACGAGTGGCCAGGAAGGCCCCGGGCAAAGAGCCATTCTCATCTCCAGGTGGGAGCAGCAGCAGTGGGATGCTGAGCCTTGGGGTGGGGTGTGTAAAACATGCTCCCTCTCACAGCCTGCACTGCCCTAAGAGGGGCCTGGGAGGGAGGAGGTGCCTGTGTCTCCAGGCACACAGGGACTCACGGAGCCTGCAGATGGGGCAGTTGTTGGCCTGGTAGCGCAGGGTGTCAGCGCAGGAGTTGCACAGGCAGAGGTGTCTGCAGGGCAGGATGAGGGTGTCCCGCAGGTCCGACAGGCAAACCACACACTCGTTGCTGTTGTCGCTGTTCTCGTCGTCTGAAGGCTGCAAGGAGAGGGAAAACGTTGGCATGGGAATGGGCAGGGGCATGCCAAACTGCCAAGGGACTCTGGAGCCTGGGGAAATTTCCCACCCAAAAGTCTGTGGTAGAGCTAGCATCCTCTTTTGTCAGCTCTCAGTGGGGGTTTCTGAAGGAGAGCAAACTCCAGCCCACAGAGCCCTGCTTGGACACTCCTTCATCCCAGGGCTCTGCTCTGAGCTCCCTGAAGGCCAGAGGCCAGGGCACTGCACTGGGAATTCAGGGCAGAGCTGTCCTTCCCCAGAGCCCCTTTGGGGAAGGGATCCTCTTAGCTGAAGGGTACCAGGAACAAGCTCCTGCCTTCCAGCCTGGTGGCTCCAGGGTCAGCAGGGAAGCGAGTTCTTTGGCACTCCAGCCTTTCTTCCCACACTGAGAGCATCCCCACAAGGAGCTGGACAGGCAGTAGGTCAGACTGCCCCCAGGCTGGACAGGAGGAGGCACGCCAGCCATGCCCAGCCCAGCTTCCACAGGTGCTCTGAACAAGTGAGGGAGTCAGTGGTTCTTCTGCACCTTCACCAGCTCCTGTGCTGGCACAAGCTTTGATGCAGCCTCAGGAGAACCAGCCTGGGATGTTCACCTGCCCACAGCTACCCTGGTAAAAAGGCCTGTATGCACCCATTCAACAGGAACATGCACCACACTCGTGTGTCAGTCACTCAGAGCCCCACAAACTGGATTACAGACACTGACCTAACTGTTGGTGGGAGGAGAAATGCACTTTCCAACCACAAGATTGACAGCAGAAAACTCCACTGTCTCCCCACCCATGTCACAGAAGTTGTGTCAGAACCACAAGGACCCAGCATGGGGCACCTCCACCTTCACCTGGTCCCACTTCACGAGGTCCCTTTGGTCACCAGGGCTAGAACATGCCACACCATGGGCAACCTCGGTGTAAACAGCAACTGTGCTGCTGCCACATCCTCACCCAGCCTGCTGCCTGCCTGCACAGGGCTGTCTGTCCCATCACACCTGCCCCTCAGGTATTTTGGGAGGGAGGGAGCTGCCCCATTCACACAGTTTGCTGGGTACACCAGGAAGAACGAAATGGTCCCATGCCACTTGTCTGATTGGGCCACAAATGTGTGATTGCTGGATCAAGAGAATCATTATAAGACCCTGGAGGACCCAAAAAGAAGCTTTCAATCCTCTTAAATAGATCCTGTGGAAGAAAAATCTTGGAAAAGACTTCTCCCTCCTGCCTCTCCAGGTACTGCTTGTTGGCACAGGCAGACCACAGGACACTCTGGGAAGGACACTGCATTGCCTGGAGAGGAAATCCTGCTCGTCTTGCTCTGTGGCTACTGCTCTGTTTACAAATCATGGACTACACACCCTGGAGCTGTGTGATCCTGAGACCAGCAGTGGGGACACTCCACAGCCCAGGTGGCAGCAAAGGGCAGCTCTAAAAAGGCTAAAGGAAGCACAAAGCAGGCACGGATCCAGCAGCTGGGATCCAGCAGCAGCTCCTGCCTCAAGATGGGAATGTTTCTGGTTATGGCATTTGCATACACATCCCTTAGGGATGCTGTGCTCCCTCTTGCTGGGGAATGCAGGCTGCTCTCTGGATACTGGCAAGCCCTAGAGAGCTCAGTTTTCTGAAACACTGCAGGAACATGCAGAACTCCCAACCAGGAGAATGTGAAGGAGCCATGGGAGCAGAGCACAAACACCAGACACGACTGCCTTGATGCAGGGAGGCAGCAACACACACACACAGCTTTCTACAAGCCCTAAAATCCAGTGCTCTGAAACATCCATGGGGCACTGAGGCCCTTCTCTCCCAGCAATCCCAGCCCCAAGGAACATCCTCAAGAGCCTCATGCTGCCTAAAATTATCTGAGCACAACTCCACTGACTGTTTAGGCCTTACACCAGTGAGGACCTGTCATCCCTGGTCCTCTTTGGTGCCTGCAGGAACGACACAGACTTGACAGTCACTCTGGGAAGCACCTCCACATTGCCCTGACAATCCCCATAGTTAAGCTCCAAAGCAGAAGGTGCAGGCTGGAAAGCCACAGCTCAGGAAGCATCTTTACCTTGGTCTCCTGGTTGTTTTTGTTCTCGATGCCGTAGATCTCCTGAAGCAGGTAGCTCACCCGGTCAACCTAGGGGGGAAGACAATAGTTGGAGTGCCAACTGCTCTGTCATTGCTGTTCTGTGACCACCTTCCCTCCCTCCCCGTGTCAAAATGTCCATGTTACACCCACAGCTTCCCTACAGCAACATGGAAGATAACAAACATCACCAAGGACAGAGAATGAGAGTGGAGAGCGAGTCTCTCCTTGCTCAAAAAGTGCTGCCCACCCTGCCTGGTGTGGGTAGGGAGCAACAAAAGTGGCCAGCTGGGTTATCAAAATAATCTAAAAAACAAGTACTCTGCTTGTCTCAGAGTATACACACCCATAGCTCAAATAATCCAGAGGCAATCAGCCTTCCACAGTCCTCTGTGGGAGTACTGCTTAACCTTAACCAAGATGAACTTCCACCCATTTCTGCAATCTCAGCAGAGAGAGGCTGTGCCAACAGCTCCTTACTGGCACACCAGTGGTGGCACATCACCTCCCTGTTCACCTCCTGGGAGCACAAGGTCAAGCTTCTAAGGACAGACAAACCATTTCCCTTAGCACGAGAAGCACTGGATGGACAGCCCTACATTAGTGCAGTGTCACTGACTGCCATCCCCAGGCCCTTGGTGGCACCTATAAATGGGAGGTGTGGTGGCAGAAAGTGCTCTAGGCACAGCTGGAAGTTACTCAGAGGGACACACACTCCCCCAAGCCACGACTTCTGCAAACTGGCAGCTGCCTGCAAAGCCCCCTGGGCAGCTGAACCACAGCACTGAGACAAGGAGGGCTGATGGGTCAAGTCCCTCTGCACTGGGGGTTCTCCCCTGTTCTCCACTTAGCCCTCCAGTACAGCACGAGATTCTCACAGTTGTGAGGAGCAGCCTCTACAAGGAAGCACAGAGATAATGGACCCCCAGGATTCAGTCCTGTTTAACATCTTTATTTACCCTCAGTAAGTTCACAGACAACACTAAGTTGGGTGGGAGTGTTGATCTGCTGGAGGGTAGGAAGGCTCTGCAGAGGGACCTGTAACAGCAGTGGAGGCTCAGGTTGGACATCAGGAAGAACTTCTTCACAGAAAGGGTTGTTAAACACTGGAAGGGGCTGCACAGGGAAGTGGTGGAGTCGCCATCCTTGGAGGTGTTCAAGGAATGACTGGACATGGTACTCAGTGCTCTGGTCTAGTTGGTCAAAGGTTGGACTTGATGATCTTGGAGGTGTTTTCCAACCTAAATAATCCTGGGATTCTGTGATCTGGTGCTACACAGCAGCTTCCCCAGAGCAGGATGTGTTGCTTTGCCTGCACAAAACCTTGCAACAGGCAAAAGGGTTGCCAGGTACCAAACAGACACATGTCACAAGCAGGGGAAGGACAAAGTTTCCTGCCATCTCCATGTCCAGCTGACAACATGCAGTGAAGCCAAGCCCCCAGGGCCCCAGTGCTACAACAGCTGTCAATCCCAGGGCTCCTGGCATTTCCATGTGTAACTGGCCTCTCTCCTCTCCTCTAGTCAAGCCAGGTGCTCAGTGAGCAGTGGCTTTTCCACGGGACTCCAGTGCTTCAGAAGGTGACACATGCCAAGAAGGGGGCAGGAGGGAGCTGTGTCCAGCCCATCTGCTAGTTCAGAAATGCTCTGAGCTGAGACATGGCAGTGTTAACACACTAATTCCAGAGTCTCCCCGTGTAACTCAGTGTGCAGCTCACAGACAATCTGTTCTAGGCCTGCATTTCATGGCAATGAGATCAGCTGTTGGACTGCTGAGCAAAACCCTCTGCAGCAGCTCACAACTCGCCCAGGAAGTCTGGGGACAATTATGTGGGAAACGTCCTTTTGTAACTTGGCATTTCAAAGAGAGCCTTGTTACAGCATCCTGACTCCTTGGAGGATCACAGTGAGTGACAGTGTGTGCAGGAGTGGTCAGCTCAAAGCAAAGAAGAGGTCAGGGAGGGAGAGACCAAAGTCTCTGCGGGAGCCTGCGTTCTTTTTAACTGCTTTCCTCTAAAAATCCTGAGAAACTCATGTCCCAGCAGGGAAAGGGTGAGCAGTGCAACAGCTCTTACTAGAAAGAACTCTAGGTTTTAAAAGAGTAGGAGTAATTAAGAGGAAGTAGGTTGATTGCAGACAATGCAGTCCTGCAGTTCTTCACCTTCACCCTTCTCCAACCCATCCCACACCACGTCATCCTTCCGAAGGCTTCTGTTGCTATTTACAGCCTCACTGGATGCACACAGGAACCACTGGCCAAGTCCAGGTTATGTTTTTCTGCTGATCCCATCTGTTTGTATTCATCCAGGCTGAATTTCTGTAAACAGGTTGGTACTTACACTATAACTGAACACAGCACAAAGCAGTTCAGCCCAGGGGCTGCTGCTTCCTGCTCCCAAAGAGCTTTAGAGATCAATGCCCACAAAAGGTACCCACAATCCTGGCAATGGCAGGGAGGGGAAGACATAAGAAAAGCAGGGATGGCAAAGAATGTACAATGTTATAACATGGTTTATTGCAGACACAGACTCTACACCTCTGCTCTATGCTTTTAAGGGTGCAGATGCCATCTCAGTTTCAGTGGTACTGTGTGTTCTTTAACAAGAGCTTCCTTCTATTCCAAAAGCCACAGGAGAGAACTTAGAAATGTTACATTTTACTAACTGCCAACAAAAAAAAAAGTACCCACAACTAAACACTGAGTGGGAAGGTTACATGCTCTGCCAGTAAAGACAGACAAGCACTCAGTGTTCCACTGCAGGAGTCAGCTAACCAAACCGTGGTAGGGTGGGAACTTTCCTGCAGAGCATTTCCAGCAACACAGCCCTCCATGTGGGGAGTCTGCAGTGCTGAATGGAGAAGGATGCACACACTGCCTCAGTGTGCACAGTAACCCAACGCTGACTGAGAGAGCTCACACCATGGAAGCACTGGTTTAGAGATAAAAGCATTAAACCCCCTCCCTCAAAAAAATCCCAAGCAGGATAAATGAGAGGCTTTTCATCAGCTGACAAACACTCTGATCTGAAAAATATGTGAGAAAGAGGCTCTGCTGGCATCACATTGCTCTGCTCCATCTTCCAGCCGAGGCACAGCTCTCCTGGATGTTCCCACGACAAACCTGCCCTCACACACTTGACAGACTCCCTTCCAAAACAGTCTCTGATTCTATTAAAAGTACTTGTGAGACTCAGATGGATCAACCAGCCAGGAGACTGTGCTGCAACACAGCCAAGGGGAGCACCAAGGAAGAGAAGGGAGCACAGATCAGTCTGGGACACACGGGGCTCAGAACAGACATCAGGCTGGAGTGGCAACTCCCACACCACTGGCACTGGGATAAAGCTCTGGGAGAGAGGGCCAATATTGCTGTCAGATGTCCAATATGGACAGGCCATGAGTCTCTGCACAGAGCTGGGGAGCTAGACAGTGAATTAACAAATGCCATTTTCATATATGATTACTGACACTGTTTATGGCTCTCTTCTGATCTGGGGACTGGAAGGTACATATTAAAGCAAGAAGTGTCTTATTAAGGTACTTAATGACCTTCTTGGTAGTAAAAGGCTTTTTAATTCAGATCAGTAAACCTTAACCATCCATCATGAGCAGTCAAACATTTAAAGCAGAAACACAGCACACGCCTAAGGGTGAAGGGATCAACCCCCGAAATCTCATTTCTTTCTCCAAGACATTTCAAGCTGATCTTTGCAGCAGGATCACTACCAGAGTTCTTCTCAGAAGCTGAAATCCTTGGCACTCTTAGCAGTTTGTAGTTGCTCATGTATTTTTGTCTGTGCAGGACTGAAGGCAATTTCAATCCTGATGAGGCACTACCCAGCTTCTGCACATCACACTGGGATGGGATACAAAAGGGCAACATTTAGGGCAGCTAGCAGCTCACTGCCTTTGCTTGTGATATCTGAGCTAAAGAGGTGAGATCTCAGGCTCTCAGAGAACACCAAACCTTCCCACTGGGTACAGTCAGGCACTGGTGGGACACCAGCAAGTCTGTAACCATGAGTAGACAGAAAACAGGTACTTACGATCTGCTTCTGTTTTAAGGGCTTCACAGAAAAACTGCCATCAACGTGCTAGCAGGGGGCAAAAAAAGGAAATGCATTAAATAGCTGAAAAATTAAATAAAATAAAAATTTGATTAAATAAAGTAATTAAAGCAGCCTCGTGCTCAGGGTTGGTGTGTGCTAGCTATGGGGAGGGGAGGGTATGTATAACCAGGACAGCCTGGATGGCAATCCCTCCCAGCAGAGTTAGTGAACAGGGTATTGGAGCACACCTTGTCTGCTCCAGCACAGAGTAAGACGGACTTGGCTCAAGTCAAACCTTGCTGAAGTGGTCAGAGCACACACAAAACTCCCCTGGTACACTGGGTGCTTTCAGGTTGCAAGCAATCCAACTGGGTGCAGACACTTCTGCAGCCAGTCCAGCAGGACTTGGCAGGGGACATTTGTTAACACCCGAAATAACATCCAGCAACAGAGCCACTCTTGAAGCCAAAGCCCTGACAGAGCAAGAGGCTGAGAACAAGGTTTGTCCACTGGACGGAGTCAGAAACAAGTCACACGTGCTCCACATCCTCAGAGCTGTGAGCCTTTCACGTCCTCAGTGGCAGCAGGCACAGCTGGAACAATTCTGTAACCCCTGGTGCCAGGACTAGTGATGTCAGTTCTACTTTCCCCATCACCCACAAGGGCCACTAAAAAGAAAGAAATCAACCCCCCTGCCACAGTCTAGAGAGCAGCAAAGGAGACTCAGGGGATGCTCCAGCAGGTCCTGCTGCTGTGAACAGCTGCAGATGTGCATCTGTTTGCTGAAGGAGTTTCAGAAAGAAGGGACAACAACATCACACCAAAGACAAAACAGTCCTGTTTTCAGGCAAACAAGTTTCTGCCTTTCGAAGAGCTGCAAGGTCAAACTACACAAAGGATCAAGGCTGTTATTCTGATCTTAAAGATACATATAAATAGCAAGTTACCAGGTCCTGCTGGTCTGTCTGTCCTCTGGGGGATCAGCAGTGCTTATTAGCGAGGACCTCCCCTGGATTTATGGACCTACACTTCAAAAGCTGCAATTATTCTAAGGATGGGGAACATATTTTAATCAAACAGGGAGGATGAACTCAACATGTACTCTGCCCTATGACTTTTTATTAAAAGTGAGATTTTAATCTTGTTCTAAGCATTCAGTGGAAGATGAGAAGAAAGAAGTGGCTGAACTATGACTATGAGGCTGAACTATGAGGGACTCCAGTGTGTTTTGTTTTTCCACATCAGCCAGAGGAGGAAACTAAAATAACATCCCTGCCCTAATCCCAAGGGTGCTGCAGCTGCCCATCTCTAATTGCCAGGAGTAAAACTACCTACAGAGCCAGTGCTCAGAACAACCTTTCTAACACTGGAAAACTCATTTTCTTCACAGATCAAGTCCAACAAAAAGCAACCTAAAACACTTAAAGCATCTTCCAGCCCCATGGCTTCCTTAGGACTGACTGTGCTTCCCATGCCCTCTGACTCAGCTCTTCACTATCCACATTATCCACCTGGGAGGAAGAGAAGTAAGACCTGGCAACTTGGACAGGGATACGACAGGAACTGAGTGGATTGAGATACCAAGGTCAGCCACGTGCCAGCCTGGAAGTGGGGAATTTCCAACGGCACAGCACTGATGCTGCTCCCCTCTACATGCCCAGCTCTGCTCCAGCATCTCTTGTCTCACCTCAGCATGTCACCACAAGAATCACCTGCCCAGGGTAGGTGTGTGCAGTGTTACCACAGCCAGATTCATTAATTATGGTGTAGTTATGGATCTTGTAACTCTTTTGAGGGTCCAGTTATCATGGGAAGAGAGTTTGTTATCAAGGCTTGTGCACACAACTTGGCTTGGCCTTACCATGCAGGCAGTGGTCACTACATCAAACACACCACCCAAGAGTAGTGAAGCTCACAGTCTTCATGCAGGATGTGTCCTAATTCTTCCAAAGGGCTTGGCCCTGTGTGTAAGCTAAGGCCAAACAATGGTGCAACAGGGTCTGGACACAGCAGATCCAGTTCTGCCCTGGAAAACTGCACGGTAGCAGCCATGGACAACACCTTCCACCCTCTCCCCACACACAGGAAACAGCAGCTGCAATTACCTGAGCCACCAGCTCAGGTACAAATGATAATTACAGGCTGCACAGGAGCTGCTGCAAGAGGTTCCTTGTACTACAACACCACCCAGGAACGAGCCAGGACTCTGTTGGGCTAAGTGTTACATAAATACAAACTAATGACCCGTGGAAATGTTTACATACACAAGGACAAAGGGAAAAAAGAACTCATTTACCTTTTCGAATGCAGCCAGGAGAACATGGGCGTGACCAGTGACCTCAACCACCACTGCAAAAAGGGAAAGAGCAGATCTGGTTAAACCTTGTAAACAGCACGAGCATAAAAATACCCTGAGAGTTGCATTGTAGTCCACTGACATTTCTGAACTGCTATCTGTACTATTTTCATGTCTCCTGCATTTAAAACTTATCTTGTCAGGCTGATTCATCTCACTGGGCTCTGTGGTGGGCCCTACACAGCCATGCCTTCTTGAGTGCTCCAAACTATCCCACTTGATTTTCAGAGGTTGTAAAGGGAAAGTAAAACAAAGCACTCAGTGGGATTCTGCTCTCCCCTTTCATTCTTGGGTTTAATTACCTGAATTTATCACAGATCCATCTGGTTTAACAGCAACTGGCAGCACTTCCAGCCCTTATCACTTTATTTCACTCTAGTCAGACATGCCTATAAAACATCTATTTCTCATACCAGCTCCAGCCACTGAAACATTTCTGCCCAGTTCTCTGACTTTCTCCCCCAAAGATAAACATCACATCTTCCCTCCTCCAAAGTCAAGTGTTCCTTCTTAATCCAATAGCACTGAGAAGGGGCTGTCAGAGGTTTCAGTAGTGCATTCCTGGCCCCCTCAGCAAGTAGAGAACAGGAGGGGTGAGGTACAATCCCAGTCTCTCTCACTCAGGACTCTGCAGTTCTGTTCAGCTCCAACTGGTTGGGCCTTTTTGCTTAATTCTGTTCAGACTCATCATATGGAAGTGGGAGGCAGAAGTGGTGGAGGAATCACAGAGGGAAGGGAAGGCATGGAACCACCATTTAATTTTACTAAACACAAGCAGTTACAGGCCAGCTGTAATTTTCCAGGTGCTCCAGACACACAAGGCCAGCTCCTTCCAGGCCCACCAGTTTAAAAAAAAGAACCAAAATGCACAACAGTTTCCTCAAATCTTGCTCAAGTGTCACATATTTTTGTGCTGATATTCTTTCCAGGAGAGGATTTAAAAGCAGTTGCCTTTCCAGGTTATTAAAATAGATGAGAGTACATTATTGGCTAAGACTGGGCATGGTATGTGCATAAATGTATGCTTCCCATGCTGCCTCCTGTTCTATTTTTGATCCTTCTAGACATGCCCAACATTAGAGAGCATAAATACCTTGCCAAAAGTTCCATAAACAGAGGAAGGTGTTTTATATTATGGTAAAGAAATATACATACATGTGGATTTTACTAACAGTGCATGAAATCACTAAAAATAGATGCACTTTACAAGTAATTTCCTTTATGTTGCACTGTGCTTTGTTAGTCACATTTTAAATTGTTTCATCCAGTTCTATTGCAGTCTGCTTGGAAGACAGTAAAATAATGCAATGAGTTTCTGGCCTTTTCCACATCTACAGCATAAGAAACTCTGCAAGTGACTGACCTGAACAATGTGATCAACAATGGATTTTTTCCTTCCTAATTATCTTAAATTTTGTAAAAAATGTCACAGAAGTGAAATGCTGGTCCTGCTGACCACAACACCCCCCAGTTTCAAAGAAAATGTGACTTCCTTGTGCCCTTTTCACTGCTGACAATTCATGTGAGTGCAAACTCGTGGAGCCCAAAAGCACACACCCCACTAAGGGAAATACTGTCCAAGGTGAGTAACAATCTAAATATTTACTGGACTTCCCTCTCCGAAGCAGCAATCCACTTTAAAAATAATCAGCAAATAATCATAATTATTAATTATTTTAAAATAATCAAGAATTGTTTCTCCTCTTTCATTGCAACCATTCATCACCCTCGGAAAAAAACAGGAGAATTTCCAACTGCTGAATGAAACTACATTTGGTTGAAGAGTGGCCTGAGCATTTTAAAGCCATTTTCTTTTCTCTGCTCATTTCTAGGTTTTTATGAGGACAACTTACTCCTCAATGAGGGAGAAAATACTCCCTCTCTCCTTCTCTTACAAACTGCAAAAATAAAACCCAAAGAATAAAGAAGTAATTTGCTCCAATTTGTGCCTGGCATTGGTGGCAGAGCCAGGAGCTCTCCTAAACACCCCTCCAACACCAAACACCTGGCCATTTTTCCTGTAAAAAATGCAGGCTATTTTTAGAAGTATGTTTTTATGCAAGAACTCATGGTTAGCCAGGCCCTTTTAATAAAGGGAAGTTAAGGCGTACTCCTGAAATATTTTTGTTCTGGAAAGGCTCTCCAAGGAGCCACATAAGCTCAGAGGGAGACAGGAGAATTCCAAGGGAGCAGAGCACTGTGCTTACCATCCCCTTCATCCACCACTGCTCGGATGACCACAGGGAACACACCACGATCCAAGTCAAAGTTCAGCTGGGGGGGACAGAAACGAGCTGAGGTTACACAAATCACACCAGGCTTGGTGAAGACAACACTTGAGATCATGGAACATCACAGCAATGAAGGCCCCCAGCCCCTGGTTTCAAATGGTATTTAATTCTCGCTAATTCACATATCCCAAAAGTCTCCTGAGTGATTTGTAGTAGGACAAGTTTGTCAGAATATATCTAATGCCACAATTTTGCCTGTGTATGGCAGGACAGGTAAGGCTTTAGCACAGCAGTGCATTGTGCTCCCAACACAACAAAACAGACCCTGACTTTTGTATGAAGTTCCTGAAGAGAAAAATCTGTCAACCTTCAAGTTCACATAACACCTTAAGGAAACACCAGACTGATTTCCATCTCTTGGCATGAAATGAAATTCAGGTCCTTGACCTTCTAATGGGCGAGAGTGAAACTTTAAGATCTCACTTGAGTGCAAGGAAAACAGACTCAACTTCTCCCTTTGCCCTGCACTTCATTAAAGCACTTCAAAAGCTCTGTGTCATCTTAGAAACACAAGGAAAAGGCAACCTTACAGACACTGTCCTATGCCAGGAATGGAAGTGGCTCAGAGACTGGATTTCTGGTGGTTTTTTTAATTACTGACTTGGAGATTTTTGTCTCATCTCTTGCCAAGACTGAAAAAAAAAAGATGTCATTTCACCATGGTGCTCCAGGTAGTCTGTTTTTGGTTTTCCCATGAAAACTGAGACCCAATTCCAAGTGCTGCAGCACCATCCAGGTAGTGCTTTGGGGCTCCCCTAAGTTTCCTGCAGCCCCAATATCATTTGCAGCGTGACTCACTCCAGCTGGTCCCTCAAAAGGTTAATTATCAAGGCAGCCAGTGGCACAAATGGCCACCCAAACCACCCAGACTGCAGGGAAGGTGACCCTCAGTGCGAGCCTAATAGTTGAAAATTAATTACAACCTAAATGTTCACCACCTGCACACTGGGATACCTGGTCAGCCACCAGCCAGGTGTCCCACAGCCCATGAGCCACGTGGCTGTGCCTCTGCCAAGAGCTCCCACGGGAGCTGTGAGGATTCCAAACAGAAAGCATGTGCTGGAAGACCCTTATGATGTGACCAAACCTTCTAACCTTGAGGAATGTCGATTTTCATCCTCTGTATGATGGTTTTATATTTTACTACTCCTTTAACTACCAGAATCTATTCTCTTTCCAAAACAGCAGAGTAACAGAGCAAACACAAAAATCTCATTTAACCTCTCAGGGTTTGTTACAGAGCAGACTCCTTGAGCCACTATTTTCCAGCTTGCATTTTTGAACTGTTCTGGCACGGCACAGAGGGAAAATTCATTGAGGACAATGGATTAAAATAGCTGAAAAAGCTTATGGTTTTGCTTTGCTTCCTGCTCTGATTTATTACTGCATGACAGAAATTGTTCTTTGGCCGTTTGAAGGGAAAGTCACATCACAGAACTGAGGTTGCTTTACCTTATAAACTTTGGATTTCTCGAACAAAAGGCCTCTTTAAGGGACCATTTCACGTTAATTTTTATGGCCCTGAGCACAACTGGCTCAACACAAGCCATACTCTGTAACTTCCAAGCAAACCAGTGTATTGGGAAGACAAAGCAAACTTTTATAGAGCTTTCCACAGAACAGCCCAACACAACATTACTGTCCTTTCTGTGGGCCAGCCAAGAACTACGTCATATCCGAGTATTACACTGAGTGAAAATATGAGGCAAATCTGGGGGTTTTGGACAAAGCTGGAAAGAAATCTGAAAAGTGCAACTGTGCACAGCTGAGTGTACACACTGTCAGCTCTCCCAGATAAAAGGGCTGCATTTTGGTGGCCAGTTAAGAAGATTTAGGACCAAGACTGATATGTACAGAGAGCTGAAATGGGAGGAGAAACACTTCCAAATCATAGTGCTCATTTCACATTTTCTCCAGCTCCAGTAACACCAATGAAAAAAGAGAAATAGGAGGATGCAGCAGAACAAGCAAAGGAAGCTGGAAGCTCATTTTTCTACAGCATCTCTCCCTTTAAGCTGTCAAAGGGACATGACTTTAGTACTTGAGTTAAAACCTTGCTGACAGGAACAAAAGTGAAAATTAAGCTCCACAATTCTTTTAAGAAGAAAGGGATCTGAGCTCCTGCTTTCCAGCTCTCTCAGACAACAGAAGGGATTGAAAAGCAGCTCTTCCAGGCTTTTGTAGGCTGAACTTGTGAAATCATCTATTGGCAGAGAAGACAAGACATCAGGAGACCAGACTCCGCAGGCTCTTGGTAACCACCACAGCATTTTTTAAGGCACGGGACTGATTATAGTTATAGCTGTAACTTCAAGACAATAGCTATTCAATCTTTCAAAATACATGAAAGATCATTTCTTCCTTCCCCCCTCCTTTTTTTTTTTTTTAAATTTTTCTTTTAAATAGGTAGCTATCTACCAGGGTTCACATACACGATACTCTTGCACAAGTTTGGGTCAGGAATTGAACACTCTATCAGTGTTGATTTCCTGGGAGAGGGGTCCACAGGAACAAATATATTATCAGCAGCTACAGACCAACTCCTCTGCTTTAGAAATCTCTTATGACAATTCTGCACAGAGCAGGGGAAAGCCCAAAGCCTCCCTGCTCTGGTCACATGCAGGGGTGTCCTAGTTAGAACAGCTGGGACCAGTTCATCATTGTATGGGTGTAACCCAAAACTGTGTATTCTATAGCCTTCCATGCCATTTCCCAGAAACTGTTATCAGTGAACCATTTACACCCTCTGCCTATAGAGCCTGACTCCTCAGGCTATAAACTGGGTGTTAAGAGGCCTGTGAGATAGGAGGATGCTCTTGTCCTCACACCCTTTGTGGAGCATTCCTGCCTGAACTGGAGAATATACAATCTTGGAGTCTTGGGACTTTTTTAACCACTCGTGGGATCCAGAGGAAGACTGAGACCACCACTCTAAACCAGACTGCAACCATCACTCTCGACCGGACTGCAATCACCATCCTTGCCCAGACTGCACCAGCACTCTCACCAACAGGTTTTCCCCTCTGCTCTTACTTTGGACTCAGGGGGCCCAAAGAACACCACTCAGTTCATGGCCCAGGGTGCTGGGTTATACATTTGGGTTTTGTGGGTTAAAACCAACTGTTTGTCTGTATAATCGTACTTATTGTATTATTTTATTAAATTGTTATTCTGACTTATAATCTCTCTTTTGAGTTGAGTTCATTCCCCCTGCTGGTTTACCTTTAAACCAGCACAAGGGGAAGCCCTTGGGCCAAAGATCAGAGGCTCAAGAAGCAGAAACTTACTGCCTGGCTTGGAATTTTGCAAAGATACCAAAATTACCAGGACTCCAAAATTTTGCTATGTAGGAATAGCCACAGACCTTAATTAAAACCAAGCCCTCATCTGTTTGCAGTCATGGGTTAAACAAAGAGGAGGACACCATTCCTTTATTCAGCACTGATGCACCAGTGTGAATGCCCCAGGAGGAGAATATCCCCTCACAGCACTGTACTGCTGCAGTTAATAGTGCAGGATGTGGCCCTTAAACAGCACGAGAGCAGTGTACTCCAAACTACTCTGATCATTCATCCCACCAGTAAAATATTTCGAGCATATATTCCCAATATATGTGTTTATTATTTATGAGATATATACATGTATTACTGAAGTTCTTCCTGCACCCCAGTGAATTGCCTCATATGCACCTCATTTTGGAGAACATTGTTCCAGAGGACCAGCCAAAAAACCCAAAATCTTAGACCTAAACCCCACCAAAACAGAGAGATTGAAACGAATATTTGTTCCCACAAGCTCTTTGGGTGGCAGGGAGAGGAAGGCTGAGGAGTGGCAGGTTCCTTCAGGAAAAGCTCCAGTGCCAATTTCTGCTGCCTCTCTCCTAAACCAGCTGATCAGTGATATCAAAAGTTTCCTCCCTGTTGGCCTGATCTACCTGCCAAGTTCCCAAGTACCCACAAAACACACTGTGGCAGCTGGGAGAGTGTCTTCCAGCCATAACTTCAGGGCACTAAATGGAGACCAGTGCTTCTGGGACAACAGGGGTGTGGAAAGAAGGGGACACTGAGAAGAGACTTACCTCATCATCCTTCCACTCTGAGAAATCAATCTTGAAGGAAGGCAGGGAGAATTGCTGGCTTACCCCTCTCTTGTAATGAACCGTCTCCG
The DNA here is from genome assembly GCF_001715985.3 of Manacus vitellinus. Taxonomy (NCBI): domain Eukaryota; kingdom Metazoa; phylum Chordata; class Aves; order Passeriformes; family Pipridae; genus Manacus; species Manacus vitellinus. The sequence continues at coordinate 17,083,632 of NW_021938949.1, forward strand.
ACTGCAGAGAGGGATTCTTTGTGCTGTATCTGAAGAAAGGGGGGAAAAGAAAACTTGCTGTAACAAATGACTGCTCTCTGCCAAGCTCTCACTCACTCTGCCTTTCAGGAATCACAAGTGGCAGCTCTAAGGGCAGAGCTGGCAGAGGGGCTGGCAGCCATTCAGTGGGGACACAAAGAGGGAAGGGAAAGGTCAAAGCGAGAAGGTGAGCACAGGGGAGGGAAAGCAGCGCAGACAGGCAAGGTCTGATCGTGTCCATACTGACCTGCCTGGAAACACTAGGTGTCAGGAGTACAGTGGGGTGCAGCAGCTTGGCAAAGCCTAGCTCCCTAAATCCAGGGCCTGGCTTTCAGCCCAGCATAGTCCTATTTTCTGCAGGAAACCCAGGAAGAACCAGCAGTGACCTAACACACAACCCAGCAGCTCTCCCGTGCCTTGTGGGATAGCTCTGCAGTGGGAAATGCTGCTTGGCTCCACCATCCTGGTAAGCAAGAGCCATTGCAATCCACCCCTCTGTTCCTCATGTGCTTCCCCAAGGTGCTGCAGGGCTACCAACACTACGTGAGAGACACCAACCATCCTGCACACCAGCCACACAGACAGGAGCCACGATTCTTCCACTGCCTCAAGGCTGGGATGAACATCTGGAATGGGACCACAGCTACCATCCACCATCTTCTGCATCCAGAACCCATCTGGTGAGAGATGTTTCCTTGCCCACTACCCCTGTCCAGAGGGTGATGCCTGAGCTGGATGTGCACAGCCTCTCCCTGTGCCACTTCTGGCACAGGAGAGGAGGCAGCGAACCCCAAAGCAGGGTGGGAACATCTGAAGCTGGTTTTACCACCAAAGCCTTTCTTGTCCAACTACCAACTGTGTGCTCAGAGCACGTTTACAAACCAGAGAGAATGTGAGAGATCCCTTGCCCAGGAGACTTACACTGCAACAACAGGCTCCCTCAGCACGGTGACGAGACGCACAGCACAGTGATTGGGATGCATTTTGAAGCTGAAGGTATAAGAACCTGGATACCAGGAGATGATGAATATTTATTAATTCCTCTCAAACTCGAGGAGGAAAAACCAGGCTCCCCACTGGCATGAACTGCTGCCTTTCTCTGGAAAGCCAGAATAATTCCTGTACCCTCTTGAGGGTCCAGAAGGCTTATCAAGTGTCACAAGATCAACGTTAAATTCTGGAAGGCCGTGACAAAGGGTAGGTTCAACATGTGCACTCTGCTCTTCCTGCCAAGGCAGGTGCATTATGTTATTTATGACAACACCCTCAAAGCCCATTTTGTACTGTGCTGAAATTATGCTGCTTTACTAGAAGGTCTCACTCCATCCTTTGCATTTCAAGCATGGTGTGGGAGAGATCAGAATGACAGGTCTTTTATATGTGAATTACAGAGCGAGCAATTGAGTGAAGTTTTATTTACTGAGTTGTCAAGCACAATGAATAGAGCAAGGCTGTATCTGGCTCCTTTTGTGGCACTCTCAAAGCTCCTCAGCTCTGCAGAGAGGCACAATTCTCCCTCCACAGCTGGGAAAGCAGAGGATGGAAAAGTGACTTATCTGAAGTGACAGAAAGTCAGGAGCTTACTGGAAATAAAGTGCAGAGGAGAGAGTGGAGCTGGGAAAGGGGTGTAAAGAAGCTGCTGCTGAGTGCCAGGAAGGCTGGAGGACCTGCACTTACAGCACTAGAAGCCCAAACCACTCTACAACAGGAAAACAAATAACACTATTCCAAGGAGGACAGGGAATAACAATACTCGCATTGACTTGCTGCTCTCACAATCCCTGGGAAAAGGAAACCAGGCACACAGATCTTCTGAGCTCAAGAGTATGACCAAGCTATTAAGGAGGCCTCCCCAAGTGAACCAAGTGAGCTTTATGCCTTGGACTGTGTGACTGCCTAACACAAGTCAGACTTGATCTGAGCACCCCGAGACAACTCTGGACACCTCCAGTCAGCAGCCAGAGCTGAGGCTGCTGAGCACCAGTGGGCTGGTGAATTCCCTGGAAGTCTGGTGAGCCCAGACTATCCCAGAGATCAATCAGCTTTCCAAGGTGATGCACAGGTTCCATGCACAAGCACACACTCCCTGTGCTGCACAGGAGGACAACTTGGCAAGCTGTTACAAAGCAAGCGTCCTGCACAGCAGGGTCTAAGTGGCATCTGCCCATCCCCAGCCCCTTTGGTTGGCATCTGCTGTTATTATAATCTTCTATTCCATGCCTGATCTGCTGGGGACTCACAGCAAACAGTAGCAGAGAAGCCCTGAAGAAGTGTTACAGAAAAAGAGAGCATGTATTAAAGAATGAAGGACAGCAGAGGAGCAATACAATGCCTCTCCCTGCATAAGGACTGAGAAAGCTGAATGTTTGAGCTGCTACTGCTCAGACTGCACTGGGCCAGGCCTCCATCCAGAGGGACTTCCAAAAAGAAACCCCTTGGGATCACTGGAAGGTCAGGACAGTGGAGAAGTGAGTGGGATCTGTCCTATTAGGTCAGGACCAAACAAAAACCCTCGGTCGCAGTATTTTAAACCTGTTTGTTTGTTCAGGTACCCCTGACAGCACGAGAACCACCAGCAACACAAGGTACACGTGCTGACTGCAGCAGCAGCCCCCAGCTCTGTCCTCAGGGCTCATGCAGCACAATTCCTCCTATGAGCTGTGTGACACACACAAAGCAAAGTTTACACTCTGCACCGACTCCTTCCTCCCCCATGTCAAACCCTTCCATCCCCAAAAACAGCTGTGTATCACAGAACCAGCAGATGAGAGGCCCTGTGACCACACCCCAGTGATTTTTGAGAGAACAGGAACAAACTAAAATTACTCCTCAGCCTCTCTCCTCCAGCATCAGCTGAGCAGCACTCGCTGCCTGCACGGAGACACTCAGCCTGTGGCTTTTCCCTGTGCCCAGTCCAGACCTGCAGACCCTCAGTAGTTCCCAAGCCATGTTAGAGTTTGGGAACCTCTGGCTAAACAGAGTTAAACTTGTGTTGCTACATGCTCACCAGAGACCCAACATAAATTTGGGGGGCATTTCCCCCTCTCCCTCATCCTTCATCAGCACCTGGGGAAGTTCTCAGCAGGGTACTGGTCCAGACCCCTCACTGCTGTGCTCCTCCTGCTCAGCTCTGCCTGGCACTGGGGCTGCCTTGGGCAGTCAAAGGGCAGTTCCTGCTCCTACAGGCACACCAGGACCTCAATGAGAAGCACCACGTGAGGATCCTTGCCAGCCTGCCTGAGTTACACAGAGCACTGTCCAGGCTCTGCTCCTCAGGGAAAGCAGGATGTATGGAGCAATGCTGCCTCAAGGTAACACTTCTGACTAGAAACATTTGAGAGAGTCTGTGCTTTGAAGAGCCTGTGGACAAAACAAGAGTCATGGCAATTTCCAGTGAAGAGAGGACAAGGCAGGGTTACATGAGAGCCTAAGAGGGTACTCAGGAACCAATTCTTCCATTGCCACTTCCACTGCCTGGCAGGCTCCATGTCCTCTTACAGGTGGTGAGGTATGAGCCAGTCATGTTCTGCTGGTGTTCTAAGGGGCCAGGAGTTGATGAGGAACAAGCACACTCGCCCTCCTCTCTCTCCCACCTGCTCACTTCCCTTTCATTTTGGGCCAGGATCTCACAGGGTGCTCTTGGAGAAAAGGAAGTTGAACAAAAGTCTCAACTCAAAGTGATTTTTATTGATAAAAGAAACACTACCAAACTAGGAGAAGGCCATAGCCCTGGGTCTCAGTCAGAGTCAGACAAGATCCGCCCCAGAGAGGCTCTCACAAGGAGTTTGGAGGTTAACCAGGTGCTAAGATGCTGCACTGCAGTCCCTGGCAGCGTTCTGCTCCCCTCCTGCTTCCTCCAGGACTGAGTTTCCGCTCTGAGCCAGGAAAAACCAAACACCTCCCCATGCAGCTGAAACCCTTCTGCCCATACCCCAACTCCAGCCCCTGCAGAGCTCTGCCCTGAGCTGCTGGGAGCACAACACTCCCGGCTTCAAAGCTCACACAACAGTACACAGAAAGGCACAAAGGCCACAACTCCAATTACTGGCAGAGGGTTTGTCTGCTCCGTGAAATCTATAGAATTTGGCTCTCCAGCCCGTGAACTTTGCACACCACAGTGTTCCCTTGGGGACTGGTGTGGGCCTGGATCAAAGCTGTAAAGGCTTGTGCCGAGCACAAAAAAACCAGCACTCGCCTCTGACTTCTCCACACAGAAGAAATCTCTTCACAAAGAATTCGTATTAATCACCACAGCCCACGGCCAAAAGCAGCAAGAGCACCTTTCAAAGGCCCTGAACAGACAGAGGCTATTAAATAACCAAAGGAATATCTGAGTCCCTCTGTGTCTCCTACGCAAGCCTGAATCAAACCAGCCTTGCACTGAGCTGGATTTCATTTTGTGACCCAGCTCTTCAAACTTCCACATGCAGAGAGAACAGGGAATCATTGCAGTGTCCGTGCACTGCAGTGATCGTGGGAGGATGTTTGGGATGAGTGTAGTGGGCACTGCAACACAAACAAGGAAATGGGATTTCTTTTTTTAATATATCCATTTGCCCATCAGCATCACAAACAGCACAGCCCTGAAAAGGGCAGGGATTGCAGAGCTGGACCGACCTATTTTCATTCTGTTTTCTCTTTATAATGAGAAAATAGAGCTTGGCAACATTACTGGGATATGGGAGAGAACCTTTTCTGTCCAAAAAGGAAGATCTTTTTCAGAAGAATGGGCTGCAAGACTCAAACCTCACACGTCATATTTATCATGAGCTGCTGATCTGCCTGGATTGCTCATGCCTTTAGAACTGGCTCTTTTAAGTGCTTCCAGCTACAAGGGTTGGTTTGAATTCTTCCCCCGAGGAAACAACCGCTGCTGTCATGTTTGAACTACGCAATCCTTCCTGCCAGTCAGCAGGATACCTGCAGCTGGAAGAGTCCCAGGGGCCCTCCCAGGAACAGGCTAACAGTGTGCACATCAAGGCTTTTGCCAGAGAAGGAAGGGATGCGTTCACAGAGCGCTCACAAAAAGAAAATACGAACATCTCTGAGCCTGCTCCAAAAACACACTTGTCTCCTAACCCAAAGACATCTCAGGGTATGAGCACATGAACCAGGTACTGCAGAAGGCAGGCTATGAACTGGGAGTCCTTTGATTATTCTCTACAAGCCCTGCAATGGAAATGCAATGCAGAGTCCCCTCTCCTCTGGAAAGAAATCACATGCTTGGGGCAATCACTGGTGAGTAGTCAATGTACAGTTCACACATATCCATGTTTTTACCAAATTCCAAAACCAAAGAAAATGGACACAATTGGAAAAATAAATAAAACTGAAGGTATCAAGGGCCTTGAGCTGTTTAGAGGCAGGTCAGTGCTAATTCCATGCCATTAAAGAGACTCTGGACATAAGTAGATCCCTGTTATCCTTGGGGTGATGAACCAGCTGGTCCTCTGAGAACTCGTGTTTTACTCTTTAAATTCTGACCACAAAGGAATCAAGCAAAAGATATTTTAAAGGTGAGAGCAGCAGTCCCCTCCACATATAAACAAATTCTCATTTCATCCAAGAGGCTTTTACAGATACCTGCACTAGCACCCGAAAGTGCAGGGGACCTTCCCCTGGGCACAGGGTTGGAGAGGTGAACACACCTCTATGATCACCAACACCACAAATTCATCTTCATCAGACTCTTCTGGTCACCTGTGGTCCCACAGAATTGATGACACAGCTCCCTGTGAAACTCAGAGTTCAACAGTTCAGGACTAGAGGCAGCAGCTGTTGGGAGCTCCGTGTTCCCAAGATCTCAGCTAGGAAACAGCAGAGCAGAGCAAAGTTACCTGGGAGAGTCTGCTGGACACTCCTCTGGGACAGGTTAGCACAGGCAGCATGGAGTGATAAAGCCACCAGCTTTTAAACAGAGCCCAAATAACTCCAGGAGGAAGCTTGCAGAAAGGATTCCCTTTGGCCACCGACACCAGCTAATCCCAAAGGCACAGCTTTGTGGCTCTCAGGTGAGCAGAAGCTCCACAGCAAGCAAAGCCTCTGCTCAGGGAGAGCCACCTCCCCTCCCTCCTCTCCCCCCAAACTGCATGACATGTTCCTAGCAGGAGTTTCTAAGGAAGGATTGCTGATACTATCAGGATCAGTGGTTGTTCCAGCAGAGAAGCAGGAATAACTTGTTTAGCACTTCTAAGGAGCCATGCTGCAGGATGGGAGAAAATTCCTGCTTTTCACAAGGGTCCAGAAAGTTTCTCCCATTTTAGGATTTAGCATCGATTTAGGAGAGTGGAAAAAAAAAAAAAGTACTTCTTTTTAAAGAGCATCTTCATCCCAATCAAGTGCAACAGAAAAAGTTTCGAATTTATACGCAGTACAGCTTTTGCACATGCCTGTTCCTTGAATGTAGCACCAAAAGAAATTGAGGAAAAGGAAGATCTACCAGCCCAGGCAGGGAAAGCTGCATTCCTGTTAGTGCACTGAAAATGCACTCACTCCACTCAGAGCTCTAAGAATGCAGCCCGGATTTTTTTTTTCCACCAGAATTTGAAAAGAGTAAATCAAAGTAATTATAGCACTGCCCTTACAGAATTGCTTTGCAAAGCTGAAATCAGAGCTTCAAAAGGTTTTTACTAGCAGCCAGCAAATCCAGAGAAGCAGAGATGCCTACTTGGGCAGCTGCACTAGCCCCAAGATGTGCTTCAGGAGCCACTTCCACATGGGAAAATAGCCTGGGTTGAATTAAAGCAGCTTATAAAGTCTATATTTGTATCTCACTTCCCCCAGCCCTTATTACCTACACATCTGCATGAAATCAGGATCATGCCTTCCAAAAGGTTCCCTGGCTTCTGCACCCCACACTTGTGTAACATTTATTGTCTGAGAACTCCAGGGCAGAGGCAGACAGTTCATCACTCCTGTACTACAGGGAAATGAAAGTATGATTTAATAAACAAAGGGCCAGCAGTGGAAGCAAGAGCTGAATGTGGGTGCTTTGGCTTTTGAGAAGGTTTAGTGCACCAGGGGCTGCTGCCACCCCAGCAGGGTAGCACAGAACCATCAGCCACACACTGTTAGTGGGGAAATCACTGCTGATCCTGGTTTCATGCAGAGGGTTCATGAACACAGGCTTCTCCTCTGCCATCTAACAGAGATCCCTCTCTCAGTGAACCATGGACAGGGTGGATCAAACATTCGTACTTAAAAAAAATTCTTTTTAAGTTGACAGATGTGTTACCTTTCAGAAACTCTACCTAGGAATTGTTCAAATTTCATTTAAAAGCCATTGGGTAGCTCGTGTTTGCTGCACAAGCTTTAAAGAACAGACTGGTGACAGTCACTGGCTCAGTGCATGGCACTAAATTTCAGGAAAACGTGTTCTTAAGTGAACCAGAAACTGTGTTTTCCCCCTCCAACCAACCAACCAAGTTCTGAGGGGAGAGCTACTAGTTACAGAGGACTGAAAACACACTGTTCAGAAACAGTTATATTTTGTAACTAAAATACTTCCATTAAGCAATTATTATCCAAGGCACAACTTGACAAGAAAGTCTCTTAAGAGTCCAGCACGAGCAGTTTAACCAACAAGCAAAAACTGCTGGTCTTGGGTGATTCAGCTGCAATTCCAGCCCAACACTGCCTGGTTAAAAAAAAGAATAAGAGATGTTTCTTTTCAGAATAACTTCGGGGTTTTGCCATTTTGATGTAAAATGGAAAAGTATAAGCCTGAAAAAATAGATTTTAAACCACATGGATATTCTGTAGCACAAAAAATGTAGCACAAGGTTTGACATGAAGCTGACACCGAGTTGTAAATGCGGATGTTTCATTGTTAATGACCAGTGACAAATTCTCCTTCAAGGTGAACCAACAGGTGAATATGCAAAACAAGATTAAAATCAATGATTTAAGCCAAGCCTTGCTGATTTGAGTCGTGGCTGAAGTCTGGCAATGTAAATACATCCACCCTGGCCATAGAGACCCTCAGTTCTCCCCAGTAGCCCATGGATTGTTTCCCTCTAAGGTCAAAAACCAAGGAGCACTGCAGGGCAGCACAAGGGACACTGGCCACCTCTCCACATTGTACCTGTGTTAGGAAAAGAGGACTTCAATCTCCAAGGCTGCCATTCCAACACCTTCACTAGCACTAAATTCACAGGAAACCTAAGGACCTAAGAGACAGAACATGGAAACTTTATCAGGATTTCTAAGGCATCCTGCTGCATTCAGCTCTGCTCAGGAAAAGCTGGATCTAAACAGAAAGTGTTTTCAGAGTTTGTCAAGAGATATTTTCCAAGCACTTTAAAAGGAGCTCATTTATTACCTCCCCAAAACAGAGGGAGCCATAGGCTTCAACAGAAGAAGGGAAGGGAACATTCTGGATCAGGATATCCTCCAGTTTGAAGGAATGCATATGTGAATTGGAGAATTGAGCCTGTCTCATTTCTAAAAATACACTGTTCATTGAACATTAGTGGGATATTTATACTTTGCATGAAACATATAAGCCATTTTATGGCCTGCCATACATTCTTCTCCCTGCTGGAACCTCTGCAGATCCCTTCAGTCGAGGATAAGTTCAGCCCCAGCTCCAGAGCATCACTGCAGAAGCCATCAGCACTACGTCCAAGAGCCGCTGCTCAGCCAAAAGCCTCTACCAGAGGAAGCCAAGAGCTTCTGCAGCCTGAACCTTCCTTTGCCCATGGAGCAAATGGAATCCCCCTTGTCCCATGGCCACTGGAAGTCTGCCATTCCATACCAGCAGCTCACGTGTACCCAACTCACACCAGGCAGAGCACATCCAGCCACCTCTGCTCTTAACATAGAGAGGAAGTTTTTCATGGGATATGGTGTCGACTGGAATGGTTTAAATGTGCTGATTTAGATTAAAAGGGTTTAAAATCTGCAGGGATGTACTACCAGGATATGAGAAAGACCCCACAGATGACATTTTGACCATTCTTTTCACAGCTAACCCAAGGTGTACTTGGCAGGAAACAGAGGGTTTCAGGGAGTAAATCCTCTCCCATCTCCCAACAGCCTGCGTTGAGGAGGTCATTTATCCCAAAAGGGGCTTTGGGAGGGCTTCAGTTCTACAGACTCACTCTGTAAATGTCAGACTGAACTTTACTTTGGTGGCCCACATGCAGAAATGCAGTGAATTAGGTGATCTGGCGAAAAAACAGGTGGTATTTGGAGGGAAGGGATGTTTTTTTTTAATTTCATAGCACATCCTGCTGACAGAACACACAGTTATGAGTTCCTCTCCTTTGCTGCACACAGAATACTTTCCCTACCCCCTAAAACCAAACCAAAAGGGGAACAAGACAAGGTATTGTCTATGTGAGGGAAGTGAAAGTAATAAGTTATCAGAATATATAAAACCAAACAGAAAAGGAGGAGATTTCCCTCCCCACCATCTGTGGCAGCACAGCCTCAGAGGTGACTAATGTCTGACAGCTCATTCACCAGAGCTCCTGTGCCCCTCCACACGCCCACAAGCCCAAGACTTACACTGCCATGCCACCAACAAACTCCTCCGTGGCCTGGCAGTAGATTGTGATGGCAACACGGGCATCTGCATCAAAGGTGAACTCCAGGCTGTACAGGACCTTCTGCTTCCCGCTCTCCTCCGTAGGACTGTCAACGTCATCTTTATACCTGAAAGACAGTGCCAGAGGATTAAACATTTATGAGATATCACCAAGATCACTCTGGAAATCAGGACAAGAGTACTCCAGACTAGGCGTTTGGGGCAGGGAAGGCATCGTGGGCTTCCACCTCAGGCTTCCCAGGAGATCTCCATTCTTTCCCCTGAGGAAGGTTCTTCCAAGATTTCATGGTGTTGAGGGATCTCACCCAGCCTTACAGTGCCAGGACACAGAATGAGACAAGAAAGGGAAATCTTGAATGTCAAACCCTGAGGAGAAGCAACATTCTCCTTCAATTTAAGTCTTCATATTAGGCTCAGTATTTGGGCTAAAGAAGTCCTGCATGGGCATGAGAAATCTAAAACCTAATTCTTTTAACACTGCAAATGAAATGGTGCCTGACACACAAAAAAACAAGGTTTCTGTAACACAAAGAACTCCTGAAGCTCAACAAAAGATACCTGCAGTATCACACAGATGATGATATTCAGCCTGGAAAGCATCTGGATGTAGGAACTTCAAATACCTTTAAATGTACAAATGATCAGCTAAAGCTCTGATGCTGTGAAGGACTGGAGCTTGCACGTATTTACTGTCTGAACAAAAATTAACCCATCCAACTGCACAACAGACACACAATAACCAATACAAGAATGAGTTTAGAAGTTATTTCAATTAACACAAAAGTGAGCCATGACTTGGCTGTGGGCTACTGCAAACTGGACCCCATGGTGTGATCACCACTGCCCAGGGTTACTCCTCCCTGCTGCAGGAAAAGGCAGGTCACAAAGCTGGTGAAGAAGGAGGTTTGAAGCAAGATCCAGGGCAGTGAGCTATGGTCACAGGCCAGTGGTGAGTTACAGTGTGCCAGGAGTGGCCAGGGAGACCAGAGATCCTGGAACAAACAGCCAACACAACACACCATGAGAAGATCACAGAATGATAGAAAAACCTGAGCTGGGAGGGACCCACAAGGATCACAAGTCCAACTCCTGGCCCTGCACAGGACACCCCAACAATCCCACCCTGTCCCTGAGAGCATTGTCCAAACATTCCTGGAGCTCTGGCAGCCTTGGAGCCGTGACCACTGCCCTGGGGAGCCCAACCACCCTCTGGGGGAAGAACTTTTTCCTGAGATCCAACCTGACCCTGCCCTGACACAGTTCCAGTCATTCCCTGGGTCCTGTTTCTGCTCACACAGAGCAGAGATCGGAGCTGCCCCTCGGGAGGAGCTGCAGATCCCAATGAGGTCTGACCTCCATCTCCTCTTCTCCAGCTGAAAACACCAAAATCTCCCTGCCTCAAAAAGCAAAGCAACAGACAAATGGATGTGATTCACTGGCAGGGCAGCACCACATTCTTACACATACATTCAAATCCCAGTGTAACCCCAGGACCACAGGTACCACAGTGAGCTCAGGCACTATGTGGGAAGGGTGGAGGCAGCAGGTTGACTTTGAGAGGTTTAACAGCACTCAATTCGTCACCCAGCTCCAGCTCCACTTGTTTATTAGTGTACCTTAATTGCCACGATTCCTGGGTCAAAGCCAAGCAGCTGAACTATTCATGAAAAGCTTGGCACTATTTCTGACTTCACAGTATCAGTCAGACTCTCCCCTCATCAAACAGCCTGGATGAATAGGCTGTACTGTCAAAAATACTCAGAAATGTGCCAGGCATACCTCCATAATTCAATCTAAAAATTGTCAAGGGAATCGTTATTTACTGAGTTCACTGACATATAATAACTGCTGCCTAATTAAGAGGGTTCCAGCATGAATTTTACTTAACACCACACAGAACAAGAATGAAATGTTCAGCTTCAGCAATTTAACATAAAAGGTGCAAAATAAAATTTAAGAGCTATATAATCAAATACCCAACACATGTACTTGCACTAATGTAACCCCAGTGATAGCTCACACAGCATTCCTGTCTGAAGGGCTTGGAGAGCTCCAAACAAGACTTTTGCCAGAGGTTCACCTAGGTCAGAACAGCAAATCAAGCTAAATACACCCAACATGCCAGTATAAAAAAGACATATCCCCAAAATTGAGAGTTTGAACACCTGCAGCAGCCTGGACGAAATACACAGTACAGAGTAAAATGGTATTTTCACACAAGCTGGTTGCATTCAAAGAATGAAATCATGGCCCTTGAAGGCTGTAAAGAAGAAACAGTCTGGGCAGCAGGGCAGGTTTGCCTGGAAAACACACAGGGGAGCATCAGCATTTTGTGCTGTACTGACCCAAGAACACGGATGGCAACAATTCACTCACATGTTGTATGTGTCAAGAAAGCAGCACAAGTTTCTGTGAGTTATCTCTTGCTGCTCTCTCTTCATCTGAGGCTGTCAGAGAAGGATCCAGGCTATGACAGACTTGCCACTTCTTCCAGAAGAAGCAGGGAGGGAAAACCAGTACCCCTGCAGGAAAGCACTGAGGAAAGTGCTTCACAGCCCCACCTCATGCACAGGGAGGTTTTAAACAGAGATGCCCAGCACACATGTGAGCTACAGATGGACAGCACAGACCAAGGTACCTGTAACAGCCCCTGGTAACAAGGTGGGAGACCTGGGGTGGGGTCAGAAGCAACATGTCATTAGTACAACCACTGCCTGTTTCATCTTCTCAGGAAGTCACAAAAAGCATCCCAGATCACCCTCCTGATCTCAGCTCTGCACCTCCCTGCAGGCACTCACAATGTGCTTCTGTCCTTCCAGGAAGAAAAGGGGTTAAACCCAGACTAGAATAGATCTGTTGCCCTGGGAAACCACTGAGGGGCCACTACCAACTGCAGTGCCTGGAGAGAAGGTTCCTGGAGGATACGTGGGAAGTCAGAGAGTCCAAGTCCTGTCTGCCTGGAACAGCATCAGTGGAACAGGGGACAAGGACTGTCCCTAAATGGTGACAGCCACAGCAAGGCTGTGTTTGTATCTTCCTATCCAATGTCCTGGTGCTGGAGGGTAAGAAAATCATTCACAGCCTTCCAGGACCTGAAGGGAGCCCACAGAAAAAGATGGAGAGAGACTATTAACGAGAGCCTGTAATGACAGGACAAGGGGGAGTGGCTTCACACTGACAGAGAATAGGTTTAGATGGGATATTAGGAAAAAATTCTTCCCTGTGAGGGTGCTGAGGCCCTGGCACAGAGAAGCTGTGGCTGCCCCATCCCTGGAAGTGTCCAAGGCCAGGCTGGACAGGGCTTGGAGCAACCTGGGCTAGTGAAAGGTGTCCCTGCCCATGGCAGGGGATGAGTTTTAAGGTCCTTCCCAACCCAAACCATTCTAGGATTCTATGACCTGCCACAGAACAAGGAGTTGAGGTGAGAAAAGACTGCACAGGCAGCTCTGCCAGCTGGTAACTGGCTCAAGGAACAAGCAAAGGCTACTTTGGTGCATACTTTGAGAGGCAGAGACATCTCATGTCCCACCTTAAGGTGCAGGAATGGTGGGATGTAACATCAGGGGAGTAACATGACAAAAATCACACATTCTGCATTCCTTCTTTCTTTGCAAGGGACGTGGCAGACAAGGGGGTGGCTCAGGAGTGGTTCAGGTGCTACAAGAGCTCTTCTGTCTCCACCTGCACTTGAAGATTACAGTGGACATTGGGCCAAGCCCTACAGACAGTGTTGATGTGAGGTGGTCACAGATGCATGCACAGTTAGGAACCAGTGACTTTGTTGGGTGTGCCTTTGGGTCATGCACAGAGGTGCATCACAGAGCCTTCACAATCACATGTACAGAGCAAAGAGACTGACCACCTCTGGGAACAAAGAGCTGATCCAACGTTTTGATGGAAAAGGCAAAGCAGGATGACCAAGGGAGCCGAGGCCACCCGGTCTGACATCACTCCTGGATAAAACAATGGAAATGCTGGAACTTTTTGTTTGTCTGTTAAAGAATTAAAACATAAACATATCATTAACAGCAGCCATGACAATTTTTTAGAACTACGTTGAGTCAAACACAATTCCATCCTCGGAGGAGATTAAAAAGTTTGGCCAACAACTTAGCAGACATGCAGGATAAACATTAAGTATTGCTTGAGTTAGTACTGTGAGATCTGCATCACCCAGTGTTAGAGCAGGGATTAAATAAAGGAAGAACTAGTGACACCCCTATAGCACTGACTTTCACAGGGGAGATCACCATCAAACTGAGGCTTTACTATTTGGGGGTTCTGCAGAGCTCTGTCCACCTTAACACCCTCCAGGGCTGCAGAGCAGGCAGTCCCAGCACCTCCACCATGGGATGAACAGCTCCAAGGATCAAGGTTATCTCTGCTCTGCTGGAGAGGGAAGAGAAGGGATTTCCTTTCTCTCTTTCACAGCAACTCACCTCTCTCCCCTCGGCCACCTCTCAGGCCACACTCAGTGGTTTCATGATGTTCCTGTTCATGATGTTCCTCAACTCTCCATGATGTTCCTGTTGCTTCAGACACATTCCCAAACCACTACAGCTGCTTTTGTTCCATGATGCTATACAAATCCCAGAGCCCACACTGAAGCAGAGAAGCTGTCCCACAGTGCAACTTTTCCACAAAACACATTGTGCAATGAGTTGGTCTTCCTCCTGCAACTGGAAGTGCTTCCAGGGAAACAGTGAACAGCCAGTACCAGCCCCTCAAGTACTGCAGCTCTGAAATAAAGCTTCTGATCTAAGGCCAAACATGGGACACAAGACAGTCACAAGGAAGTCTTTCTCTGTTAATGCTTAACAGCAAAATTCCCACTACCCTTCTCCAAAGACAGAAAACACATGAGATGTCAAAGACTCAGAACTTCAACACCAATACCCACAGGTTTACTGTTTCTCTCCAAAGCTACTGTAAATATTCAGGATTTGGCAAAGCTCCGAATTTTGTCTGGTCAGAGCTTGGCGGGAAGTCCAGAGGGAACGTTTCCCCATGTTCCTCCATGGCTCCTCTCCTATGAGGACAGGCCAAGAGAGTTGGGGTTGTTCAACCTGGAGAAGAGAAGGCTCCAGGGAGACATTAGAGCCCCTTCCAGTGCCTAAAGGGTCTCCAGAAGAGCTGGAGAGGGACTTGGGACAAGGGGTTGGAGTGACAGGACAAGGGGGAATGGCTTCAAACTGACAGAGAATAGGTTTAGATGGGATATTAGGAAAAAATTCTTCCCTGTGAGGGTGGGGAGGCCCTGGCACAGGTTGCCCAGAGAAGCTGTGGCTGCCCCAGCCCTGGAAGTGTCCAAGGCCAGGTTGGATGGGGCTTGGAGCAACCTGGGATAGTGGAAGGTGTCCCTGCCCATGGCAGGGGGTGGAATGAGATGATCTTTAAGGTCCTTTTCAACCCAAATCACGCTGGGATTCTATGGAAAACCAAAAGCTTGTGAGGACTTTACCATCAGACCCTACCTTACACCTGGACATTCATCTCAGCATCATTTTATTGGGTGAAGGATGTGGTAAATTAAATAGTTCTGGAAAGAATGTGCAAACCTCAACCACTGGTTGTGAAGAAGCCAAGCTGGAGAGGGCACAAAGTGTCCTTATGTGCAGAGAGAGGGGAAGGAAAAGCCTCTAGCTCAGAACAGGAGAAAAGCACAAGACAGAATGTACCCTTGGGGACTGGCAATTAAAATCCCATTTTGGGTCTACATCAGTGCAAAATTAAATCGAGTCATGCTGGCAGTGTCATTGTCAGCACTGACAGAGCAGCAGCAGCACAAGGGCCTGTGAGAGCCTGTGAGGCAGAAAAAGAACTGATAGTGCCAGGAATTAGATGGATGTAAACCTGGACACTGTCAAGGTGTGTGTTCATTACATTCCAAATAGTCCAGAGCTGCAAGTCTGCTTGGGAGAATGGGACGTGCAACCACAGAAAGCAGAATGGCAGGACTACATGTAATAAACCTCAACAACTGCTCCTTTCACAGCAAGGCCACTCCCAGGGAAAAAGCCACTTCCCATTTGGCTTCTGAGAGATGTTACACTGCTAATGTGGATGCCTGCAGGGAGAACCAAATACCCTTTTCATTGCAAGTGTGTGAGGAAAGCAACTTTTTCCTAGAGAAGTACTTCACCCCTCAGCTCAAAAACCAGACAACATTCAGAGCTGTTTATCAATAGTTAGTTTTTTGGAAGTTCTTCCCTCTTTTCCTGTTCAATCAGTTTTGGAATCACAGGTTCTGCTCATTAAAAAAAAAAAAAAAAACAAACCAAAAAACCCCCAACAAACCAAAACAAAACCATCCTTCAGTTTTCACATAAAACCAAGCTGAGGGGTTTGTGTGGTTATGACTCAAACTGCTCACGTTACATCCACGCTCCCAGAGCCACCTTGGCTGGGAGCTGCAGCTGGAGCCCTGCCAGAGCTCCAGGCCTGAGCCTGGAACACACGATCCAGTGCAACTCCAGGATCGTTGGGAAATGCTCTGCCTGGACACGTGCCCAGTGCTCAGACCCAAACAAAGCACTGTATGCTGGGCCCTGCACCTCAGCCATCTGTTGGAAAGGGGGCAGCTGTGGATCCCAGCATGAGCCAGCGTTTAATCCAGCTATGCTGGTTTGGATCTCGGTGTGGAGCACTGAGAGGTAACAGATCTCCATGACTTATCCAGACCTCCTCCCCCTGTGCAAGGGACACAAGCCACCTAAACAACACTGGGACCAAACTTTATCTTGGCAGCAGGAGAAACCTGAGGAAGTTTCACTCTAGACCAATCAATCTTCCTGGCCTGTGGCTCGCTTCAGAACCAGCTCCTTTCTGTCTTCTTCTTGCACAGGAATGCAGGAAGTAATCTGTCTGTAGGGTTTATTGACCTGACTAATATCTTCCATTCTGATTTCAGGGCTTTGTTTACCACTCCAGTCTGTCCTGCAAAGACAGACACCTCACTGGTCCTGTTTGGAAACACAGATTGTTTGGATAAGGAGCACATAAACCACTTGAAAGCTCCAATCACAACGGAATGCAGGAACCTCTGGACACATTTAGCGACAAGGATCTGGAAGTCAGCTATTCTCCAAAATCTTATCAATACATTTGGGCTCTGGGTTGAATAAAGTGAAAGGTTCAGGCAATGTTGGTACCTCACAAGTCGCAGAGAGTCCTTGCGGATATTCACCAAACTCCTCAGCGTCTTCACTGGCTCATGTGGAGCTGGAGTTACATAGGGAAACTGGAACAAAAAGGCAAATAATTCTCCTGTTATTATACTATAAAAGGCAGCAGCATGTTGCCTGGCATGCAATTTACCCAAATCAAGAAGCGTCCAGCTTTCAGGGTACTCGGTACAGCAGAAGGAATAGCAATAGCAAATTCTATTTACAGATTGTAGTGGGTTTCTGTGGCTGGGTTTTGGTAGTGGGGGGGGACTACAGGGGTGGCTTCTTTTAGAAGCTGCTAGAAACTTCCCCTGTCCCGTGGAGCCAATGCCAGCCGGCTCCAGGAGGGATTTCCTGCCGCTGGCCAAAGCTGAGCCAGTCAGGAGCAACAGTAACACCTCTGGGATAACATATTTAGGAACAGAAGGTTGTTACGCAGAAAGAATTCCAGCCAGGGAAGAGTGGAGTGAGAACATGGGAATGACAATGTAGACACCAAGGTCAGTGCAGAAGGAAGGGCAGGAGGTGCTCCAGGCATCACAGCTGCAGACCCTGTGGCCTGTGGTGCAGAGCAGGGTGGGGCAGCTGTGCCCCTGTGCCCATGGGGGAGCATCGGGGTGCAGAGACATCCCTGCAGCCCATGGGGGAGCCCAGGCTGGAGCAGGTGGATGCAGGAAGGAGGCTGTGACCCCGTGACAGGCTCAGGATGGAGCAGGTGGATACATGAAGGAGGCTGTGACTCTGTGGTAAGCCCAAGATGGAGCAGGGTCCTGGCAGGGACCTGCAGCCTGTGGAGAGGGAAGCCCAGGCTGGAGCAGGTTTTTCCCGGGTAGGACTCGTGGCCCCTGTGGGGGACCCACATCAGTACAGCTCATCCATGAGGGACTGACCCCGTGGAGTTTGGGAAGAACTGCTGCCCAAGGGATGGACTCACGGCAGAGAGGTCCATCCAGGACTGTCCCACGGGAGCAGGGGAAGGAATCCTCTCTCTGAGCAGCAGCAGAAACAACTGACCATAACCCTCATTCCCCATTCCCTGCACCTCTGGGGGGAGGAGGGAGAACATGGAAGGAAGGAGGGGTGGGGGGAAGGTGTTTTTAAGACTGTTTTATTTCTCACTCTTTGGCTTTTATCCTGTTAGGAATAAATTTAAGTACTATCCCCACTTGGAGTCTGTTTTGCCCATGAAGGTGATCAGTCACTGAGCTCTCCCAGCTCTCATCTCTACTCATGAATCCTTAGCTGTATTTTTTTCCTCTCCCCTCTGTCCAGTTGCAGAGGGAGAGGGAGAGAGCAGCTTTAGTGGGTACCTGGCATCCGGCCAGGATCAACCCCCCTACACAGATAAATCAAGCATTTTTCAGGATGAAAATTCTGCCCTGGCCCAGCAATTGGGAGCACACATTTTAAGAAGGAGCATTTTCACAAGCTCTTGTTCTGCACCCTGAATTCCCAGTCAGGAAAGCACTGCCCTCACAAGCTTTTGTTTCCACTAGAGAAACCACCTGCAGCTTGAGCAGAAGAAATGCAGCTCTTTCATGTGTGTTACAGCATGCAAACAGTGATCTGACTGCTAATCAGCACGGAGAAGCCCTGGATTACTGGGGGAAACTCTTTTTATTCTGAAACAATGGGGCAAATGTTCTGGAAAAGAAAAGAGACAGGGATAGGGGGCCTCTTTCCATTCTACAGTCAAGAAACCTTCTCTCACAGATTGTCCTTTAAATAGGGACATTATTGCTTCAGACTGTAATTCTCCCTACAGGGCACAGAATCTCTGGTGGGAAATGCAAAGGAACTGCTTGTTGTGGTGATCACAACCTGTACAGCTCCAGACCTGCCTGCTGGGGCCCAGGGACCACCAACACACGTTTCTTTAGAAATGAGGAGGCAAGGCCTCCCTTACTCCAAAGCAAGAAATGGGCCCACATCCAGAAAACAGTTTTGCTGTTCTGTGTTCAAGTGTGGGTTTTTTTTTTCCTTGAAGATTAATCAGAGCTGCCAAAGGGCTTTAACTTTACATAGGCAAACTATATTCCACAACAGGTTCCTCTTAAACCTACTTGGCAAACATCCCATGGTGTTAATGGCATCTCACACACTCCCCTCTGGAGAAGTGATGAAATTCAGTGCTGGGATGTCAGCAAGGAAACCCACACTGAGACATGCAGGTAATTTAACCCTGCAGGGTCAGTCCCTGCAGCCACAGGCAGTGCACAGGGGATGTGTGAGCAATCCCCAGGCCTGCATGGCACTGATACATCCAAAACAATTTCCAGCTTCAATTTCCCTCCTTGCTAATTCTCTTGCCCAACTACACTTTCTGTATGAACAACGACTTTTCCAGGTTCTTCCTTGTCCTGCCCTGCAGAGTCCTGGTAACTGCCTGTGGTGCTGAGAAGACCAAGGGCACAGCCTGAAGGGGAACTCAGAAAGTAGAATGTTCTTGTCACTGTTCCAATTCAAACTCTGAGTCATCTTGCCTCAGTTTCCCCCACCTGTAAAACCAGAGTGACCCCAAACTGCCTCCGAGCACTACAAACATAAACTAAACAATGGTCATGGCTTTTCTGAGGAGAACCACAACTTCAATTTTTCATTTCCATGTTTTGAAGTTGCAGAAACAACTAGGAAAACAGCTGGCAAAGCAAGCAGCTCTTTTCCCTTTCCTCTCCAGCACTCTGCAAACAACTCCAAACTGCTCCTACTCTGTTACCTTCTGGTTCTTTTTAAGCAGTTCTGAGAGGCAAGAGAAATCCAAAACATAACTCCTGTCTGTCCCTCACAATGGTGCTATGCCTTGTTCAAGAACAAGCACTTGAGCAAGCAGCTTTTCACAGTCTCACAGACATCTGTGGACACAGAAATACCTCTGTGTTCCACCTGGGAAAACTAAAGGAGAGAAGGAGAGACTTTCTGAGCTGCCCACTGAGGTTACAAAGCAAACTAAAACACACCAAATATCAAGATTTGTCTTAACCCTGCCCTATACCCAGCCAGGCCACTCATTTAGAAAGAGAACAGCACATGTTGAACACTGGTTGCAAGCCATCCAATACACACAGGAGCTTTGGGAAGTTCAGGCTCTGAGGGTGGATCTGCTTCCCAGCCTTCTCTACAGCCTGTTTTACACTTGCTCAGGCAGGCAGGCAGGCAGAATTACTCTCAAATTCTGTGCTCCTGAATCCCTGTCCTTCTTCCCCCACTTGCTAATTCCTTCTGTCCTAAGTGAAAATAAGCCTAGAAGGGGAATACTGCTTGGGAAAACTCAGCTTGGATCTGAACAGACTGGAATGACACTCCCCAAGCAGTATGGACCCCCTTGGGTCTGTGCCATCCTCCTCTACAAGCCCTACACAAGGTTTTCCAAAACAGGCAGGAAACAGAAGAGTAAAACAGAACACAGGGACTTGCCTGAACAGGTCTATTCCCGAGGAAGTTCAGATCCATGTTCTCACCAAAAAGGTAGCCCTCGGGGTGAGGGGTGTCAAACTTCTCACCTCCCATAAAGAAGTGACTTGCAAAGTAGTTTCCTAGAAAAAAAGCAAAACACAAGGAAATTAAAACAACAACAAAACAAACAAACAAACAAACAAACAAACCACCACCCAAGCTTAAAATGAGTGGTGCTTCCCAGATAAGTCTGTACAGTTTTTAATCCACAAGTATAAAAGAGCACAAGACAGAGAAAATACTTGCTAATTCAGTCTTTCCCTGTACTACTGAGGGCCACTGCCAACAGTAGGAGCAGGGGAATAAACAAAACAAAACAAAAACCTGGAATAAATCATTACACTGGAGATAATTCCATTTTAACTTGTTTTCCAGAGAAGGGACAGGGAGCAGTAAGAGTCAGCTCTTTCCAATCCATCCATTCTGATGAATTCTTCCTGTTTTCTCCACTTTCCAGTGTAAAGCCCAGTCCCACAAACACCATCAGCCTGCTCAGAGAAGGATGAGGGTTCTTCCCACTGCAAAGCCTGGCATAGCCAGAGGGGCTCCTTCCCTCCCCTCTTTCACTGCCAGATCCCAGGCAAGAACCACACAAAACCTTCACACCTTGATGCTGAATTCAATTAATAACACTATCAGCTCTGAATGCAGAAACATGAATTTCTGGAAGAGATACACAGGGACTGAGGACTGATACAGGACTGATACACAGGAAGAGATACACACTGACTAAAGGGAACTTCAGCTCTGAAAGTCTCACCACAATTTCTTTTAATTCATCTCTAAGGTGATGCACTAAGGTTCAAATTTCAGATGAAGTGTGTGCAAGGTCACTGGGATTCCAGAGCACTGGATTAACTCCAAAGCCAACAGAATCAACTCAGGTGCATGAGAGCACCACAAACACAGCTTCCTCCTAGAAAGACTCCAGGAAAGCACTCTCAAACATGAACTTCACAGAGCTACAATTTCAGAGACATGAGTATCAGGAGAGAACTAAAATAAAAAGCCTGCATCCAAGTCACTTCCCTTCAAGTTCCAGAGCGGGATAAGAGAACTGAGCCACATGTACATTCACTCCCTGGGTGCAGTGCACAGACAGCATAAATTTGTGCTCAAACGAGCCATTCCAGAAGCAGTAACTAATCATCTGAGTGGCTGTGGAGGCACTCTGGGGGGATTTGCAGTCCCTCTAGGCAGGAGCAAGCATGATTACTCTGAAATGGAAGCGTTTCCATGAATGGCTCTGTTTTTTCCATTAAGGCTTTTTTCCTTTATGCTTCAAGAAAGGCACAGATGGCAGGGCCTTAATGATGACAGTAGTGCTCAGCTTTGCTGAGCTCAGCTTACAAGCATCCAGATGTTTGTAGTGCTGAAACACCATCCTTCTTTCCAGTACAACAATCACCTTCAGCACAGGTCCACAACCCACTTAGAATCAAACCTATGGAGTCGGAATAACAAAATCACAGAATCACTGAGCTTGGAAAAGACTTCTAAGGATCATCGAGTCCAACCTTCGACCAATCACCACCTTGTCAACCAGAGCAGAGCACTGAGTGCCACATCTGGTCGTTCCTTGAACACAAATGCAGGTGTTTCAAATCACAGGGAATCTTTTCCCACCCCTCCTAGAAGCAACAAATTAAAGAGCTGATCTGCATATAATCTCCAAGCACAGCCAGCCTGACACAGCCTCTCCAGATGAGATACACCACAGTGGTTTGTGCTCACACCGGTTCTGAAGAGCACGAGGAACGCTGGGGGTTAGGAATAGATTTCACATTTTATGTGGGTCAAGTAGCATTATGTTTTGGAACATTTTATTTGATTAACTGTGAGGACAGTGCTTGTGCAGGATGTCTCAGTACCACAGCAGCTGGTTATCTGGGATCAGACTTGGAGAACTCCCTCATGAGTGAATGAGGCAGAAACAGTACGGCCTGGATTGGTAGGGACCTTAAAGCTCATCTTGTTCCACTCCCTGCCATGGGCAGGGACACCTTCCACTACACCAGGTTGCTCCAAGCCCCATCCAACCTGGCCTGGAACACTTCCAGAACTGGGGGAGCCACAGCTTCTCTGGGCAACCTGTGCCAGGGCCTCACCAAATATCTAATCTAAACCTACTCTCTGTCAGTGTGAAGCCATTTCCCCTTGTCCAGTCACTCCAGGCTCTTGCAAAAAGTTCCTCTCCATCTTTCCCATAGGCTCCCTTCAGGTCCTGGAAGGCCTCAATTAGGTCACCCTGGAGCCTTCTCTTCTCCAGGCTGAACAATCCCAACTTTCCCAGCCTTTCCTCCCAGCAGAGCTGCTCCACCCCCCTGATCATCTTGGTGCCTCCTCTGGACTCACTCCAACAGCTCCATGTCCTTGCTGTGCTGGGACCCCAGAGCTGGAGCAGCTCTGCAGGTGGGGTCTCACCTGAGCAGGGCAGAGGGACAGAATCTCACCCTCCTCTGCTGCCCACGCTGTGGGATGAGCCCAGGATGTGGTTTCAGTGCATCTCCAGGCAGCCTCTCCAGCACCTTGGGATGAAAAGGTTTCTCCTGTATAACTGGAACAACTTCCAGACACAAAACTAGCATGTTTAAGTCACCTGCCACACTGTCATTGTTCCACTAAGAACTACTTTAGGGATCTCTAACAAATTGTTAGGATTTTTCACAAATACACTCTCCAACACAGCAACTGGAAACCACAGCTGCAGTTCCACGTTCAGACTGAACCTCTTTTCATCTTCTAAGTCACCTTCTTCAACGTGAAGGATGGTTTTTTTTTTCCCCAGAGGCACTTCCCTCAAAAGCAAACAAGAAATGCAGTCAGTGCCAGCCACAAAGAGCACAGGGAAAATCACTCTGAGGAGCTCCTGGTGAGCAGAACAACCCCTGGGCTCTGCCAGGGTTGCTGTACAACACAAAACCTGCCACAGGCTCAAGGTCTCAACAGCCAGACTAACAGACCAGAATGGCAGCAAACTGTCTCCACAAATTTATAACACGGTTTTCAGCAGTTAAAAAAAGATATTCTATTGCAAGCTTTCAGAAACCAGTTGCTACAACAACACATGAAGTTCAGAGCTCTTAAGGTAAGTCCAAACTTATGCATTAATCCTCTCAACCACTGTCACAAACAACTCTCAGTTTGCCCAAGTTGAAGACAAAACACTTTAAGGAAGCATTTCTGTAAATATCACACCAAGAACTAAAAGAAAAAGGAAATTTTGAGACAGAAAATATGAGGCATCCTCTTTTCCAGGTATCCACACATTTAGGATTTTTAGTGTCTCTAAAAAGCTTGTATTTATTTTCTATGCATTAGAATCCTGCTGCAGCTCCACCTCTAGGTTCCATTTCCAAATCCACTACAAAGACAGCTTTAGGATTTTAGCCAGGCTGCCACACCTCTTGAGCCCTGTTCCCACAAGTTCCCTCAACCTATAAAACCACCTTGACCTATCTTAGGCAGGTGTTGCAAGGCCAGCTTTACACAGAGCTCTGTAGCTGTGGGCAGAAGGGGGATGCAAAGTGCCATCCTCTTTGGCAGGAAAAAAAGAAAAGCAAAAAATCCTCGGATTAACCCTCCACGGAATTGCTACAAACGGAAATCCTCCAGGAAAATGCAGTGACACACTTACCAGGAGAAGAATCATACATAAATAAACAAGGATTGAATAGGATAAAAATGCCAGAGCAAAAAATAACTGTGGCTTTAGTTCCCCAGAGTAAATCAGGACAGAACACAAGGGAGCATCAGATAAAAGAGAACAGGAATGGGTGACACTGCTGAGGTCCAAGCAGTGGTTTTAAGAGAAATTATGGTGGAAGACTTTACAGTGGCTGGAAAAACAGCACTGGGACACCCAGAATGGCCAAGTCTGACTCAATAGTTTGTCCCATCCAAAACCAAACTGGAACCCCAGGCTCCTCCTTGATGCCCATCAAATGACACCAAAATAGTGAATATTTATGACAACATAGTGGTGGGGTTTTATTATCATAAAGGCACCAGCATTAAGCACCAGACTGCTCCAGTCACAATTACCTCTCCCTAACCCAGCACCCTAATCCCACGTTCATGCAACCCCAACACATGGCTGTGATACAGGAGTGACACAAACACCCTACAAGGACCAGGAGCACAGAGTCGACAGAGCAACTGTAACCTCAGCAAAACACGGGCTGAGTCCCACAACGTTCATTAAGAGAAAGCAATTAATGTCCATTTAGGCTTCTCACCATGAATACAATTAACAGTGAAGTGACAGAAATTGAGTTCCTTTTAATTACTCAGCCAGACACTCCACCACAGCACGCCGAGGGAGGGACTGTCAGGCACAGCCTGAACCAAGATCCTGGCTGGATGAGGCCATCCCACCTTCCCCACCACCTATCCCTGCTGGGCCACCAAAAGCCACCATGTAGCAAACAGGAATGTGGCTCTGAGCTGAGATAAATATCATCCAGCAACAGACTTGTAGCAAAATCAACTGGCTCTGGTCCACGAGCGCTTCAGTGTGGTGCTCATGAGGAGCTGGGGAGAGGGCAGGAGGGAATGTCCCAGTCAATGGCAGGTGGTGGTGGCTGTCACCAGCTCCAGGACACAGTAGGAGTAATGGAAAGACTACTCCACATGCTCTGGGGAGAGAGCGAGCAACAACAGCTCTGTCTGAAATATAGAGACGTGTTCCTGTTGTGACAATGTCACAGCACACATGGCTCATGAGCCAGGAACAAGGTGATGGACTCTGGGTACTCCTCTCCTATTTAAAACTGCTCCTTCTTTGATTAAAGCCTCATTCCCAAACAACACACCAGTTCAGCTTCAGAGAGGAGTAATCTCCTTTTTTCCCCTCCCAAAAATCTCCAGGGAATACTCTTCCAAGAGCTTACTCCAGAGGAGAAGAGGCATCCCAAGGGCAGATGCTCCTTGTCCCGCTCCACGCTGCAGAGGAGCTCAGTGGAACAGGAGTGGAGCTCTTGAAGGAGCTGTGGGAAGCACTGGTGCATTGCTCACTGGCTCAAAAGGCATGTGATACCATAAGCACAAACATGGATCCTTTCACTGCCTCAAGCACAGAAGCACGATGGAGATCATGACTGTTCCTTGTTAAACAGGTAAAAAATTACCCAGAAAAGAAGGCTCAGAGAAGGGCCACAGCAGCCTCAGCCATCCTAATGCAAGAGGGAGAATGCTGATGATCCACACCCAGAGCCTTGGAGGAATAAGCAGGGCATTTTCAGAGGATTTTTGACTATAGAACTGCATACAGCTTGCAACAAAGCTGTCACACGACCTGTGCTTGCCTCACTGGGGACTCTGGCTCTTACAGACCAAAGTGGATTCCACACCAATCTGCTCAATCCTCCCCAGAGCATGTGACTGACCCGGCAACAACCACATCAAAAGTCAATAAAGGAGAAGTGAATATTCACCTCTGCCTTTGCCACCAGCTGTGACTCAACAAGGTGCCGTCACTTGGAACCACCTGGTACAGTCACCGTGCTCCTTTCCACAGGCAGGTTGGCAGAATTACAGCCAGAGTACCTGTGTTTAGGGTTTATATCCTTGTACAACGTGTTCTTCTTGTGAGGGGGTGTGTTTGCACCCAGCAGCTGATCAGACATTCACGGTAAGTCAAGATCTGCTCAAACCAGAGACTTGGAGAGGCAGAACGGAAAAGGTGAGGGACAACCCTCGGTGATGCACAGGGCTCCAGAGGATGGGTGACCTCAGGGAATGCTCTCTCACCACACCTTCCAGCTTTCCAGAGGTAATCTCGAAGCCAGGAGTGTGTGTCAAGCAATGGAAAACTGGCTTCTTCCAGTCAGGGCTCACAGCGACAGTGTCAAGTTAGAAATCATTAGCGACCCTTTGGCCTGAGAACATTTTGTACTGCTTCCAGCTTGCTTCCCAAAATCAAACTGAACCATACTCGCTCACTCCCAGTCATCCTCACTGTCAGGCTTTGCACCAGCCATAACCAACCTTTCCAGCTCCAAGACAAACACACTCAGGACCAGAAGGGACAGTATCCTTCTGAGGAAGGGAGGGGAGCTGCCATCCTACACAGCCCTCACTGTTCCGGGCTTTGAATCTCCACCTCAGAAGTGTTCACAGCCTCTTCCTCTGCCTAGAACCATCCTGAGCTTGAACAGCTCTTCTCCCTCCCCAAAGTCAAGACAATCCTTGTTAGATAAACCTGAAGAAGGCAAAGAGAAAGAAAGCCCTGGCTTAACACCAGCTTTCAGAGGGAGCATGACTAAGTGCCACAGAGAATTAATTAACAAGCCTCTAATTGTATCCAGAGCCTTTGAATGAAATACCAATATTTTTATTGAATCAGCTGCTTGAAAGCATTGGCTGTTCCGTGTTACAAGGGAGGTATCACACGTGGAACAGTTTTTGGCAGCATTACAGTCAACAGACCCCTTCCAGGATGCACAGGAACATAAAACCCAAACTCAGGTGTGTGATGGGGTTACCCTGACAAGCCCAACACATCATTAACTTCTAGTCCAGGTAAATACAACAGCACAGAAACAACAGGAAGATGATGTGAAAGAAGCAGTTTAATGTCCATTGCATATGGTGGTTACAACTAATCCACTCCATATCTAAAATTCTGTCACGTGCAGATCCTGCTGCAGCCAAACAGCCAAATGACATTTGCCTTTCCCTGCAGCCTGAAAAACTAGTTCCCAACCCCCTAAAAAATCAGGTTGTATTTTCTAAGAGATACAACACAGCTGTAGGATTTTTTCTGGGCAGGCTTCCCCCCTTCCATCTCCTCCACACTACCATTCCTGCTGCAGGCAGCAACCTGCCACAAAACAAGGTGTAACGATGAGATGACCTTGCACCCCTCCAAAGCAAGCAGGGGTCCTGGCTGTGTCCATCACACAGCCCTGAGGATGTCACAGCCAGCAAGTCATGGGACACACGCAGGACTCGAACCTCTGAGCAAAAAGTCTTTGTACCTGTGAGTGAGGGGACCCAAAACGCTGCTCTGCAAATTCTCCAGCCTGCCTGGAAAAGCCCTAGCAGAATAGAAACTTAGAATAATTTATAAGTAAATAAACACTGTAAGGGGAAAAAGCACCTGAATTTCCCTGATGACTCATTCTGTGAGAAGTAAAACTCTTCAAACAAGTTAAATCTGGCCAATTTCAAAAGTCACCCCCAGACAAGGTGGGTCACGGGCCCACCAGTGGCACTGACAACTCTCCAAGCTTTCAGGACAATTCCCTTTGGAAAACAGACACCCACTAGGCCGTGTCATCCCAGGTCTCTCCCAGGTGAGAGCCACTGCCATTCTAAGGAGTTAAAGGGGTTGTCATGCCGGAATTTGCCATCCTATGTTACACCAGACCCAGTTTTGTTCCGTGTCCCCTTCGAACTCTGCCACCGCTTCCCCTTCACCAGCGCAGCCGCCGCGCTCGCCACTGACCGACAACCTGCTCCAGCCGCATTCCCAGAG
>NW_021938949.1:17112516-17116368 GCF_001715985.3 Manacus vitellinus
CAGGGATGCCCAGGGAAGGTGGATGCCCAGGGAGCTTGCACAGGGATGCATGGGGGGGATGCCCATGGGAGATGCCCAGGGACACATCCTGCACAAGGAGGATGCCCAGGGAGACACACCTTGCAGAGGGATGCCCAGGGACACACCCTGTGCAGGGATGCACAGAGTGTCCGTGCTGGGATGGAGGTGTGCATGGAGCCTGCAGATCCTGTGGGCCAGCTGGGGTAGCCATGTTCCTCCTGGGAAGTTTGGCATGGGAATCCATTATCCAGGCCAGTTCCCAGAGGTGGGACCTGCTCCTGGCTGAGGCTCAAAGCCAGCAGGAGAAGAGGCGATTGGCCTCCCATGCTACAAGACCTTGTGACATTCCCACGGGGAAACCTCTCCTGTGTTCTTCCCCTCACAGATAATCCATGCAGGAGAGAAAACAGAGGTGTCTGAGGCCTGGATGTGAGAGCAGGGGATGACTGGGCTGACACACCATCCCAGAGGATGGCATGGAGGAGGAGGCATAAAAGAGCCACCAATGTCCCAACACTGAGTCCTGTCCCCTCTGGCACCAGGGATCAGGGATAAACTGCCCAGGCTCGGCTTGTGAAGGGAGGCACCTTCCTGCACAGGTTCTGCAAAGAACTGGGGACCCAAATTCTAAATCCCAGGGAGACATGAAGGAGCAGGGATGGCACGTGTGAAATGTCTTCAGTTGGCCTCAGGAGCAGGGGAATAGGAGAGGGCTGGGACACAGGGAGAAGGGGACAGGGCAGGGAGCAGAGCCTGCCAGCACTGGAGCATTTTGTGATAGCAAGTGAGCGGGCGGTGGGTGGAATTTGCTGGCTGTAAACACAAACTAAAACACACCCAGCGGGAATAAGCAAACAACCCTGAAGGGAAACGTGCTTCCAGACAGTTATTACCCTTGCAGCTGCTGTGGCCACCCTGAGTATGGCCAATACAAGGAGCCATACAGGGCACAGGATGTCAGGGGAACGGGTGCTGGGGGTGAGCACAGAGCAGGACCAGACCTCACTCTGCTGCATCCCGTTGTGCAGCAGGGTTGGCAAGGACAGAGAAAAGCACAGAATTAGCAACCAGTCCTGTTGGCCAGCCATGAAAACTGGGTACCTCACACCTGGCACAGGGAGCCTTGGCAGTAACTGTGCCAGGGTGCTGCCTGCTGCGTCCCCCAGGATCCTGCTGGCACCCAGAGAGACACCACCTCTTGCTCAACCAGCCTCTCCCTGCAAGGGTTTCTCATGACAGAAGTTGCACAGAGAGGGAGGGGAGGGATAGAGTGAAGGATGGAGTCTGCTGACCCACATGGTGACACTCAGCTTGTGTATGCTGGCCTGGAGCTGTCTGGCTGCTCTGTGATGCTCCTCGGGGATGGGAACAAGCCCCCTGGCAGCAGCGGGGTGACAGGAACAGCTTGTGTGCCACCAGCAGCCCCAACCCAGAAGGGTGAATCCATAACCCCCCAAGGCCTCACTCTGCAGCTTATCTGGGGCTCAGTGTTGGAGCAGATCTGGCACAGCAAGGATCTCCATCTCCCCATGCCATGCTGGGGTCTGTTTGCCAGCTGGCAGCCAGCTGGCCACGAGCCTGGGGGCAAAGCTGAGCCGTGTTCGCACCATGAGGCAAGACAAGGATGGGAATTTGCACAGGGACAGAAGATGAGGGTCCTTCGCCCTTCCCTCCCACATCCTGAGCACCAAGAGCATCTTGTTCTTCCCCAGCCCAGTGAGGCACCCAGAGGGAACTGCTCCAAAGCTCTTCCCTGAGCTTTTTGCGGGACAGAATCACAGAATCTTAGAATGTTTTGGGTTGGAAGGGACCTCAAAGATCACTTAGTTCCAACCCCCAGCCCTGTTCTCTCTGCAGCTGCTCACCAGGAGCCATATGGGTGAAGCAGGGAAGCCAAGAGCAGAGCCAGGTCCCGCAGCACTGGGCTGTGGGGTGTCAGCTCTGCCCGGGAAGCTGCAGCAGGAGGGTTTTGTTCGTGCAAAACCTCCACCAGCAGCGGGAAGGTCCCTCCCGGGCCACTCCGAGAAAGCCCTAGGGCCCCGAGGGCGTTGCTGCCATCTGGGAGGGCAGGGGCTTTCGCTGGAGAATATCCCCTGCAGGGCCCTGCCCTGTGAGATGCGTGTGAGAGACAACGACAATAGCAGCGCTGTGCCAGGGCCGGGCTCAGCCCTTCCGCCCCAAATCCCGGAGCCAGCGGAGCTGAAGGGCAGCACCTCCAGCAGCCACAGCTCCTTTGCCCCAGCCCGGCCCACGGGCACACACAAAGGCAGGATATTGCACCACTGCCTCCTCTGTCCCTCGCAGGGGCCACTGCCAGCAGCAGGGGGAAGGAGAGAGAGAACCTTGGGGCCAGGAGAAGGGATGTCCTCTCAGCAATAGCTCCACAAACCCTGGTGGTGCCACCTCAGTGGGTTTTGCACCTTCAACTCTGGGGTCCCCGAGACTGTATTTGTCCCTCCTTTGGTGCTGCCAGCCCCGGGTTCTGCCTGCTCCGTGCTGAGGATGGAGAGGGAGGAAGGCCATGAAGGTGGGAGGCCCTCCAGGACAGAGGGATGAAAAGACTTCCACAAGGTACAGGGTAGCCTGAGACTCCAGGTGCCATCATGGTGTGGGGTGAGAGCGATCAAGCTGGGGAGGACCAGGGTGAAACTGAGCCAGGGCTCCTTCCCCTGGGACCCTGCAGAGCCCCAGGGTGGGGAGGAGACCTCAGCTCCTGCACTGCCTTCCAGCTCAGCAAAATCCATCCAGGAAAAGGTGAGCCTGGAGCCACTCTCCAGCACAACCTGGAGAATAGCAGGAGGATAGAGGAGGGATCCTTCAAACCCCTCCATAGAGCCTGGTGAGGAGGCAGAGCAGCCGGAGGGACACCCACCCTCACACTGCCACAGGTTTCTCCAGCTACCACCACCTGCCCTTCAGGAGTCTCCTTGGACATCTCTGCTGGGGAGGCAGCTACAAGCACACTTGTGTAAACAGGGAAATCTGTTTCCCTGCAAACCTCCCAGTCACCGGAGCAGCTCATCCAAAGTCCAGCTGCTCAGGGGTTTATTACCCAGCGAAGCAAATTGCTTCGTATCAGTTGTCCCCTGCCCAGAGCTGTCACTCGCTTTGTTTGTCAGGTATAACAAGGTTCAGGAGCCCTGGAGACTACACACAGTTCTTCCTCACCAGAAGGAGTGGTGAGCCCATGAACTTTGCCTTCCTAAACACTGCCCTGCTCCAAAGGGCTTCCAACCCTCTCCAAGAAGCCCTGCTGGGCCAGGCCCAGCCCTTCTCCCTTCAAATACCCAACTGCAAGGTAGCTAAAAGTTTCTGGTTCTTTCTGATTAAAATAATCCTTCAGGAGATTTGTTTTTCCAGCTGTATTTACACCGTGCTGGCTACAGATCTCCCCTTGCTGCTTCTCTCTGGGGATTGTCTCCTTGGAAAAATGACCTGTCACCTCTTGCTGTGTCCCACTGCCACCACCGTACAGCTGAGCTCTCACTTGGATTTAGGCAGTGACACACACAGGTGGAGGAGGAAAACCCCTCGGCCTGGGAATTCTCCAATTCTCCAAGCCCTGGAGTGCTCTGGTTACTAAAGGACATGTGGGAGATGGTGACCAGCTTTGGACGATACCAGAGCAATTCCTGCCTGGCCAGTGAGGGCTGCAAAGCCTGAGCTTCAGCCATCTAATCCTCCCGGCTCAGAAACACCTATGGCCGCACCTAACTGATGGCTGGGGCCAGAGGTGTCAGGAACAAACCCCTCGTGGTGAGGATAAACACCTCCAAACCGTAGGAGATGGCCTCAGGAAACACGGAGGGGGCTGGAGGTCTTAACGAGCCT
>NW_021938949.1:17118482-17129946 GCF_001715985.3 Manacus vitellinus
AGCCGAGCCGTGCGTGTCCGGGGAGCGCGGGGTGGCTTTTTAGGGATGCTGGGGAGGCCGAGCCGCGTTGCCCTCCACCGCGTCCCACTGCCGGGAGCACCGTGGCGTGGGATGTGCTGCATGTGTAGCGTGCTCTGGGGTTTGTTTACTAACACAGCCTGGCTGTGTGGCCCTCTGGGACAGGCGGGAGCCGCTTCCACCACCTCCGTGCGTCGTCGCAAAAGAGCTGGGGAGGGGATGACAAAAGTTTTAACTTCTCTGTGAAAAGGCGCTTTTTTTGCAGAACTTTGCCACCGTTTGGCGAGTTGCACAAGTACAAACAGCCGTCTCCTGCCGGCTGGGCACTCACATGACTCAGAGGAAGCTGGGCTGTAAACAAACGCTGCGACGACGAGCCGTTACCATGTTCCCACTCACTTTTGGTGCAACGGTCAGATAATTCCCTTTGCAAAATGGCCGCTGGGCACGGCTCCTTCTGGGAGCCACGTTGGGGAGGGAGCACCTCCCGACCACTCCTGCCTGCTCCCACCTCTTGCCCGGGTTGCTTTTGTTGTTCTGGTGCAGCACCCTTTTGCTGGCTGGTGCGTGCGTGCCTGCACTGGGTGTGAATTGGTGGGGTTCAGGCGAGTTCAGTGGTGTAAATTAATAGTGCCCTGCGAGCCAAAGTGCTGCTTCAGGGGCACGGTGTGAATTGGATCAGCCTGCCCCGTACCCTGAGGGTGTTGATTCTGCCTGTAAGACCATCATGGGCAGAGGTGTGAGCTGAGTGGCCCAGCGGCACAACAGCAGGAGTTGGGTTCTCCCAGCTCTGTGCCTCTGTCCTGCCTGGCCAGGGCACTCCTGGCACCCATCTGCCCTGCCCAGGACCTTCCCTGCCTGTAGCAGCCCCTGGGTGTCGGTCATGGAGGGAGAGGGAGGCTGCTGTGAAACACGGACAGCTTCGGGATGCTGGTATTTTGGGACCACTTTCCTGGGCTCGAGCTGCTTTGGGGCTGCTCAGGGGCCCTTGTATGTGGAGGAGGATGCAATGGGGGCTGCAAGAGGGGTTTTGCTGCATGGAGTAGGGCGAAGGAACATCATCCAGCGAGCAGGGTGGGAGATCAGGAGAACATTTGGGATACAGCCACGTTCTGTGTGGTGTGAGCTGATTGGAGCCTGTACTGAGTTCAGGGGCTTGACCAGGGAGCCATTTGTTTTGCATCCCATCCGTCCCTGGGGAATGGGGCAGCAGTGTGTGGATCACCTCTCCCACTTGCTGTGACTCCATTCCTGTTTCCTGGGGACGGTGGGCAGGGGTTTTCCTGTCATGCCTGGTGTAGTTTGCAGCCCTTGCAGCACCATGAGCCCTCCTAGGGACAGCTGCCGTGGGTGCCAGCCGGAATGGTGGTGCCAGCCCAGCCCTCCAGCAGCTGGAGCAGTGCCATGACTGGTCGCAGGGGGAGGTTTACAGTTCAGAGGAAGCAGCTTGGAGTGTCTCTGGCCCCTCCAGGGCCACAGGTGCTGGCTTTTTGGGAGAAGCCAGAGAGAGCAGCAGGTACCTCCTCCATGGCTGGAACCCAGCAGGCTGCCAGGCAGAGTTTGCAGGGTCTCACATGGGGCTGAGCAGTGGATCAGGCAGAAAGGTGTTGTTCAGTTTTGTTATGTGCTCGTGTCCCCTGGGGCTGCTTGGGAAGGATAAGATGAAATCTGCTTTTATAAAAGCACACTTTCCTTCCTTTTCCTGGTGCTGAGAGTGTCTCTTCAGTGTAGCGAGCCTGTGTGTGGGGAACAAGAGAAGGAGCAGGTGTCTGGCTCTGCTTGCTGTGCCCATGGTTGGATTTCCACTTCCTCTTAAGTATTTATGTCTTATGAAGCCCCTTCCTTTGTGGCTTAAGGACAGGGTGCTCCCAGGGCTGCTCCAGCACTGGGGCTGCTGGGTCCCCTGTGCTGGCAGCAGGTACAGCACACACCTTCAGCCACCCTCTCTCTGACTGGGTCACCACTCTTGGCACCCTGGCAGGGTACCCTGTGTGATCCACCTCCTGTGAAGCTCCTGGTTTTGTGTCCTGGGGGGGATACAGAGGCCTGGTCACCTGCTGAGTGTGACAGGAGACAGGGGCTGAGCAGGGCTCGGGCTCCTCAAGCAGAGAAGCCTTAATTGGCTTTGCTGTTGCACCAGTCACCACAGCACTTGTGACGCTGGCTGGAGACCAGGTGGCACAGGCAGCTTTGGTTACATATGTGTCCCTGGCACACTCCGAGGGGGTGGGAGCGGGTCCCTCCTCTGCAGGGCTGGGGCTCTGCAGGTCCTGGGTCCCTTGGGAGGTGGGCATTGTGCTAGGCAGAGGGGTTGCTCCTGCCATGCTTGGAAAGGGGCAGATGGAGGGGAGGGGACACTCTTTTAGGCAGAGGGGCCTGCACTGGTGGAGTGTTTCCTCTGCCCAGTCCCAGCTGCCATCCCAGCGCTGGCAGGGATCGGTGGGCAGCTCAGGGGGACAGCAGGGACCTGCTCAGCCCCTGTCTGCCAGTGGCACAGTCCAAGATACGAGGCCACTTGGAAAACAGGAGCACAGAGCAGATTTAATCAGCTTATGGTATCTGGCTGCGCCCACACCTCTGCCTGTGCTTCCCGCTCGCTGTTCCCCCCTTTCTTATCAGGATCTGTCGGAGCGATAGGGCCTGTGGATGTTGACATCAGACCTCACCCAGGACGAAGGGTAGCGCAGTGATGGGGGTGTCTCTGCCTCATGAGTGTCTGTTGGACATTTCCTTGATTCTTAGACGTGTGCTGGCCTGTTCAGAGCTCTCTCTGGGCCCACAGACCCTATTTCTGCTGTATGGCCACCGTTTAGATCCGGCAGGTCCTGCCTGTGGGCACTGAGGGCTCTGAGTTCCCAGCCTGGCTGGGTGCAGGGTTCGGGTGTGTGTTATTAAATGCAGCTATTGCAGGGAAGAGCCTTGCCAGCCCAGCTATTGCACACTCCCCCCAAGGTTTGGGAGCTGCCAGACTGTGCAGCAGGAATTGCTTCCCCCACCCAGATCTAGATCATTGTTTGCAGATACTGCTCTGGCTGCCACCTGGTCATGCCAATAGTTTTCTGCTGTGTAGCCAGGAAACCATAAAACCCTTTGCCTTCCCAGGGCCTACCAGCCTGGGTGTTTGGGGCAGAATTAGTTTTCCATTGGATCAATGAGCTGAGCTGACTCACTGTCATTTATCCCAGCCCTGGGAATGACACAGGAGCATGTGGGCACCAGGATGAAGAGCATGTGTGGTGGTAGGACTGTGGCTGCTGCAGTTGGGTAGGGTTTGGTACAACCTCCCTCTCCTTTTTCCAGGCTTTTCTGCCTTTTTTTTTTCCCAGCAGCTTGGGTAACCCCAATCTCTGGCTTGTAGGAAGGGAGCAAAGTCTGGGGTAGTGTGGCAGCACCCAGGCCCAGCCCTGCTCCTCACACCCTGCCTTACAGAGCTGCAGGCCCTGGGGAGAGGGCTGAATGGGACACATGGGGGCTTTTCCTCCAACCAGAACTGAATCCAAACCAGTTCTCCAACATTTCCATCAAGTCTGATCTGCAACTGAATCAAAACATTGTTTTCTAGCCCTGACTTGGTTAAAGCCTGGCACAGAACAGGGGTCAGCTTCACTAACATGGAATCACAGAACAGTTTGGGTTGGAAGGGACCTTGAAGATTATCTTGTTCTAACCCCATGCTGTGGGCAGGGACACCTTCCACTAGACCATGTTGTTCCAAACCCCATCCTGGCTTTGAACACTCCCAGGGATGGGGCAGCCACAGCTTCCCTGGGCAACCCGTGTCAGGGCCTCACCACCCTCACAGGGAAGAACTTCTCCCACTGTTCCTGTATCAGTTCAGTCCTGTGCACCTCCAAAGCTCCTGATGCCTCTGCTCCTCCCAGACCTGGGCTGGGTGTCTGCCCTCCTGGCCATGCTGTTCCTCCAGCCTTCTATCCCTGCAACCTTCCTTGTTCTCTCACGTGCCTGTGGCATGTGACATATTTACCAGACTGTTACTGGTTTTAACTGGAAGCCAACCAGGACAATGTCAGTCATCACCGTGCCCCGCCTGCGACCGAATTGGAAATGCTCTGGTGTGTGAGGCAGGCACTTGCTGCATCCCTGGGGATGTCCTGGTGGGAATACAGTGACCATGATCATGTTCTGTTAAGGACACACATTTAACTGGTTCCTGCTGAGGCTGGGTTTGGTTTCCCTCCTCTCCCTGCACACAGTGATTGCAGAGCATGGCTGTGAGTTGTGAAATGCATGCCAGGTTCTGCTCCAGCAGTAGCTGCTCCTCAGAGAGGATGGTCGTCCCAAATACACGTGGCTGTCACCTGCCCTGGTACAAGCAGATGGCAGGCATGGGTCCCTGCCTGGGGACAGGGAGCAGCTGTGCCCAGCACCCTCCTGTGCAGGCAGGGGCTGTGGGTATGGTCAGCCCCCCAGGGCCTGTTTTTGGATCATCTGTGGGGTCTGTCAAAGCCCTGCCGCTGTGTGCAGGGATGAGGTGGGTGCCGAGTTTGCTTGCTGGTGGTAACACCATCTTCCCTTTTTTCTTCTTGCTTTCAGACTGCTCTCAGTGCTTTTTTCCAAGAAACAAACATCCCCTACAGCCACCACCATCAGATGGTAAGTGCTTTCACAGCTCCCCAGGGCGCAGCACCAGCTGGCAGGCGCTTCAACCTGGTGCTGGTGTCCAGCTCGCTGCTTCCCAGCCCCAGGAGTGCAGGCAGGGAAGTCTGACCGGGCACTGCCAGAGCTGCCTGCCAAGGGAGGTTTTCCTGGAGAGCAGCTGGTGCTACATAGTGGGACAGCAGGGCTGGGAGTGCCCTCAGAGCCCTGCAGAGGGGTTGGGGCTGCACCTCCAAGAGGGACGGTCTGATGGAGGATGTTTTGGGCATGGCCAGTGGTCCATACCAGCCCCAGCATGGGAGAGAGAGCGTGGAGGATCCTGAAGCACTGACCTGTGTAAACACACACACAGATACGTGGTGTTTCCCACCAAGCAGCAGCCACACACACGAGTCCTTGTGTGCTCCCTGGAGCGTGCAAATCCCTGGAGCCTCACTGGAGCGTGCCTCTGGAAGTGTGTAAACACAGGAGAGCATGGGTGCTGCCTGCCTTTGTGCTCCTCCAGCTGTCCCCAGACTCAGTCCCTCGGCTCTCGTGCCCCGGCAGCCTGTAATCTGCTTGGGCAGATGTGTCTTAGGGATTTACTGGCTGCTGTGGCCTCGTTTGACTCTCCAGGACAATTGGGGATTTGGGGCGTGCAGAGCAAGTGCCTGGCAGGACCAGAGCATGCCCAGTCTCCTGTGGGGTGGGAGCTGGGCCTGAGTCTGGTGCCCACCAAGTCAGAAAGCTGCAGGCCCAGGGTGGCACCAGCGGGTTGTGGAGCAGAGGGGGTCCCTGAGTTGGGTGGGTACAAGAGTGGGCACAGAGGGCCCTGTCTGGGCCCTCTGACAAGACTCTCACCACAGCATCAGTTTAGACCCTTAAATAACAGCGTGGTCAGCAGAGCACGGGTCTGGGGGGGTTCCCTGTGCCACAGCAGTGGGGGCAGAGGGGTCTGTGTGCCCCCGTGGGAGGCAGAAGATAGAAACCCCCCCCACCTGACCCCGTGTCTCCTTCCCGCAGATGTGCACTCCCGCCAACACGCCGGCCACGCCGCCCAACTTCCCCGACGCCCTCACCATGTTCTCCCGCCTCAAGGCTTCCGAGAGCTTCAACAGCAGTAGCCCCGTGGCCTCCATGGCGACCTCCCCACCGCCCCCGGCCCCGCCGCTGCCCCAGCACGGGGCCTTCAACCCSGCCTGGCCCACGGCTTCTCCCCCTGGCCAGCAGCAGAGCATGTGGACTCCGGCCGCGCCGGCGCAGCCCGCGGGCTGGCCCGCCGCTGTCTCCCAGCAGGCCACCGCGGAACAGAAGGCCAACGTGACCATGGAGGCAGAGAGATGAGGCCGCGGCCAAGAGCGAACGCGGCGGGGAGGGACCCCTGCATATAAATATTTTTTTTTTTTCCTCCCCCCCCCTCCCCAAAGAGGAGAGGAACTCTGCTGCCAGGGCGTCTGGCAGCTGCCGAGACACACGAGAGAAATAGCTGCCTTGCATGGGTTTGGTTTGAAGTAGTTTTTACTTGTTCTCGAGCTGAATGGAGCTCCCCAGAGACAGCGGGAGGCTGCGTGGGACCGGTGCCAGCCTCCACGTGGGACCCCGCCGCTGCCAGACTCTCCGGGAGGGAGCACCCCCTCCTCCCTTGGGACACCGGAGTTTGCATGCCAGTGACATTTACAGAGGAGGTCCCTTCTTCAGGGTCCCCTGGGCCACCCCACTAGGCCAAGTGGGTTGTGCCTGAGTGTTTCCCCCTATCCCTTGGCCCCGCTCGACTGGGTGGGGGCAGATACCCCACGAGGCTTGTTTTTTGTAAGGGGTGAAGAGAGCAAGGGCTGTTCCTGCTCCACCACAGCCTCCACCCTGCACACATCATCCTTGCTGGTGAGCAGGGCTGGGGGACACTGGCTCTTGGGGAGGCATCTGGCCCCTCACCCAGCCCCCGATGGGGAGCAGGGGGTGAGCCACAGTGGCCCGGCTGGGCCAGCACACCCTCCCCTCCACCCCCTGGGATGGGGTTCTCCCCAGGGCTCTTTTGCATGACACAGTGTAACCCTAGAGACTGGGATCGTTTTTAAGCCCTCTGTTCTTTTTCCCGGGGGCTGGAAGTCTCTCCGGATGCGCCGCAGCCGCTTGCAATACACACTCTTCTGCTTTGAACCTGGTGTCTTTGCTTTGCTCACAGCAGGGTAAGGCTGCCCTGGCCCAGAGTGTTTCATATCCCCTCTCCCAGTGGCTCTTGTGTGTCTGAGGTGGGGCTGGCTGCTCCAAACACCCCATTCCAGCAGCACAGTGACACCAACTGCCTTTGGCCAAGTGCATCCAGGGCCCAGCCCCAGGAGGAGCCAGCCTAGCTCTGACTGCAGAGACCCCCCAAGCCAATGGCAGGGCTGTGCTGAGCCCTTGGCTCCCCGTGTGACACCCGCAGGTCCTGGTGTCTTGCTGTGACCTGTCCCCTCTTTGCCAGGTCCCTCAGAGGTCGCTGTCCCTGCGGGGCCCTCTCCCAGCAAGGCTGTGCCCCTGCATCTCTGCGCTCACCAGTCAATAATTAATTTGAATCTCTTATTTGTGTTGCTAAAATAAACAGTGTAGGAGCGATGGTTTCACCCTGGCTGCCTCTTGGGACAGCCTTGGCAGAGCCTGGGAGGGAGGGCTGGAGCTGGGGCTGGCTCTTGTGAGCTTCCTTGTGTGGAGCTGTGCTGGAGCTGCCACCTGCACTCCTGCCCCACTGAACGGAATGGGTCAAGCTGGTGGCATCTGGAAGGAGCCAGGGCTGTGCACCTTGTTTCCCAGCTGTGGTGACCTGAGCACGTCAAGGCCAGGGTGGAGTCCTACTGGGAGTGGGGGTGGTCTGTGAGGCAGGGAGTGTGCCCAGAGCCCACCCAGGGGACACAGAGAAGAGAGACAACTGCCTGTGAAACACAGGTGAAGCCACATGGAGACCTGGGTGGTGGGGAGGGGAAGCTGCTTGCGACTGTTCCAGGGCCACCAGGAGCCATAGGATTGGAAAATCAAGTGCTAGACCAGAGACCTGGACATCTAACTGATCAGAGAGAGCTCATGGGGACATGGCATAGCCCAAAAGTGTCAGACTGTGGTTGCTGAGTCCCCAGGGATGGCACAGGAGAGGCAACACAGCAGAGTATCTCTATGGTCCCTAGTGTTAGCCCACGACAGTGAGTGGCTGCCAGGGCAGTGTGACTCCAACTCCACCAGTCCCCCGAGGTCTGGCAGCACAGCCCTGGTGCACCTGCCCCTCCCCAGCCCCCCATGACATTTTACAGCCCTGTACCAGCCCCCCATGACATTTTACAGCCCTGTAAAACGGGGAGGGCTCACGGCACTGCAGGGGCTGCAAACTACACCAGGCATGACACCTGGGTGCCAGCCCAGACACCTGTGCAGTTTGCCACCAGCCCCTGAGGAGCTTGGTTTTGTCCACATGGCAGCAATGCAGAAGGACAAACAGCCCTTACATGGGGCATGACATCCCTGGGAGCCCTTCAAGGAGTGCTTACAAGCAGGCTGAGCCCACATGGCAGGGCTGGTGGCCCAGGGCACACCCAGGACAGACATTCCCATGAGAATGGGAAAATGTAGTTGCTGTTGTGTTTGAGGATGTGCCAGGAGCAGGGCTGGAGGGCCTTCATTGCTTCAGTGTGAGAAGCAGAGACACTTACCACAGGGAGTCAGCCATCCCTTGCAGAGCCCCAGCCCTGCCACCACCCCGTGTGCCTTTCCTTGTTCACAACACCCAAGCCCTGCTCCAGCAGCACCTTGTTCGTGGCTGGGTGCTCCACCATCCCACACAGGCTCCACTTGTTCCCCCAGCCCTCCCCTTTGCCTCCTTGGAGCCACCCACCATTGTTCATCCCCAGCTCTGGGCATGGCATGGCCACAAAATCCGGGCATGCTGAGCTGCTTTGAAGTGGGGATGTGCCAAGTCTGGGCAAGCCTGTACTGAGCCTGGTTCAGGCACCAGCCATGGCACAAGTGTCTCCTGAGCTGAGCCCGGGGCTGTGCTCACCTGGGTGTCCTCGGTGTCACCCCACAGCTTCCTGCAGCCTTGTGCACTGCTCCTGCAGCTGGCCCAGCACCTCCCTGCCCAAACCCAGCCCCTGGGGAGGACATGTGGCCCTGGGTGAAACAGGGAGGCTGCAGGACCCGGGCAAGGCAGGGAGGTGAGCTTATGGGTGGCCCCAGAGAGTGGCTAGTGAGGACATCCTGAGAGATGCCCCTGTGTGTCCCCGGCCAGTGGGATGTGGGGTTGCAGCTCCCAGGCACTTGGGCATGGGATGGGCACCTTCTCCATCCTGCAGGTGCTTCATCTCACACAGCACCTTCTCCAGACAGGCAGCCACATCCTCCAAAGTCTCTGAGACAGCTAAAAACACACACCAAAGCTTTGCTCCAGACAGTGCTCACTCCTGCAGGCCCCCAGCACAGCGCTGTCCCAAACCCAGGCGGCTTTACGGCTGTGGAGACCCCCTGGCACTGCTGACAGGCCCTGGGCACAGCCCTGCCAGGGCATGGGGCAGAGGGACAAGGGGGCTGCAGTGGCTTTGGGGACCTGGATGGGCTGGCTGAGTGTGGCCCTGCCATTCACCTGGCAAAGGTCTGGTGGGACAGCCTGGCATGGCAGCCTGGTGTGACAGAGATGTCAGTGCTCATGGTGGCTGACACAGATCCCCGTGGCCTCGTGCTGCTCCAGCAGCCAGCCCAGCCTGCCTGGGGCTTTTTGGACCAGTACCTATAAGGCCTCAGGACTGAGCTCCCAACCAGAGAGTTTCTGAAACCAAACAGCCCCTGAGGTTTTGGGGAGAGAGAAGAGCCCCAGCCATCCCAGGGCATTGCCAGCAAAGGAGCCTGGCACCCGGGAGCCTGCAGCACCTTACCAGTGGGCGTCCCACAGAGAGGGTTCCAGTGCAGCTCCCAGTGCACCTCCACCTGTGCCTGGGAGAGAAATCAGCCTTTCCACCCTGGTCCAGGAGGGGAGAGCCTAGGCAGCCCCTGGGATGGGTAGGAAGACTCCAAACCTTGCCACCACAGTGCCATTTCCAGCCCTGTGGGTCTCCCAGGACCTCAAAATCTAGAGGGCAAAATCCTCCTGGCACTGCAGGAGCAACAAGAGCAGTGGGGTAACTGGGACAGTGGGATACCCAGGGATGGATGTCTGCTCCAGTGGCTGGGAAAGTGACATGGACCCTTCCAGAAGAACCTTGCAAGGCTAGTTGCTCACCCAGGCAGGTCACTGCAGCCAGGGCAGCCCCTGGGAGGCTTCAGTGCATTTTCCATAAGGATTTGCCAAAGTTCCTCATTTCTATTGCCCCATGCACCCTTGCTATCCATGGAGGTCCCCAGGGAGCCCAACCACTCTGCAAACAGCCCTACAGTAACTGCCCCAGCTCTGTGCATGCACCTCCTGGAAATTATCCTTCAGGAGCTGCAGCTGGAAGCCTTCAACAGTGGTTTTCAGGGAGCAGATGGTGGTGGTGATCTCCTGCAGCATGTCTGTGACCTGAGGAATATGGGTTTGATTGGTGATGCTGGGTCCCCACAGGCATGGGGACATGGAAAGAAGGGAAGCTAGCACTTGCAGAGAAGATTGGAGCTTGAGGATGTTTCTCGGGGAGCCACAGGGCTGCCACAGCATCAGCCACATCTGCCCAGCCCATGGCCATGCCCATGGAGCTCCCCCAGACTAAGTGAAAGATATGCAAAGGGGACAAATGTCCCAGAAGAGCTGTCGCCTTTTCTCTTTGTTCTGTGGTTGTGCTCAAAGCCAAGGTCACAACTTGTGAGATGGACTGGCCTGGGGCTGTCAGGTCTCCCAAGGGGTGAAGAAGTGCTGGGTTTGCTGTGGGCCAGTCTCAGGTTGCCTGTGGAGAAGACAGCAGGGCACAAGGCTACCACAACTCATTCTTGCACTGCAGTGTGCGAGCAAGGCAGGTATTTCTGATGTTACCTACAGCATTTCCCACTCAGAGCCTAAACTTGAACTTGTGCTGTGGCAATGTCTCCTACAGGATCCTGCCTTGACATGGGGATATCCTGCTTGAGAGGCAGCACCGCTGTCACCTGCAGCTCAGCCATGCTGTGCACAGGGAAGGGAGGAGAAGAGGAGCTTGCCAGGGATGCTGCTGTCCCTGCCAGGGAACTGGGGGCTGTGTGCTCCAGCCCAGGGTGACCCCAGCCCCCAGGCACAGCTGCCAGGGCAGGATGGGACTCAACAGACCTAAATCTCAGAGCTGGAGCCACAGGGGCAGGTGAGAAGTGACTGAGACCACCCGTGGCTGGTGTTAAAATATTGCTCTTTAATTATTCCCCAACTTGAAGCTGGGGCCCAGGGAACCAGAAAGGTGCCTCTGCACTTCCCTAGGCTCCCAGGTCCTGGAGTAGCAGGTGCCATGGCATGGACATATCGCTGTGTAGGGCAGGACACGGTGTGGCACCACAGGGGACAGGTGGGACACTGTGTAGGGCACAACTCAATGGGGCAGGTCAGTGCAGGGGCAGGACCCTGTGAGGGGTGGGATGGCACCAGAGCAGGGCATCGTGTGGGGCAGTTCGGGGCATGAGCTGGGACACCTTGTAGGGCAGGAGGTGTGTGCAGGACAGGGCTGTTCAGCCTGGAGAAGGTCTCTCTGGGGAGACCTCAGAGCCTTTCTAGTGCCTAAAGGGGCTCCAAGAGAGCTGGGGAGGGACTTTGGACAAGGCCCTGGAGTGACAGGACAAGGGGGAACGGCTTCGAGCTGGAAGGGGAAATTTAGGTTAAGATATATGGAAAAAATTCCCCCCTGTGAGGGTAGTGAGGCCCTGGCACAGGTTGCCCAGAGAAGCTGTGGCTGCCCCG
>NW_021938949.1:17130738-17159129 GCF_001715985.3 Manacus vitellinus
TAAAATCTTAGAAAGCTTCAGCTCGGTGCCCTCGGCAGGGCCGGGGAAGGTTGGGACGGGAGGGCTGGGGGGATGAAATTTAATCAGACGGAAAGCGAGGTCGTGTACTCGGGAAAAGGCTCCGCGGTGTAAGGCGAGCGCTGGTGCCCGGCCGAGGTCATGAGCTCGCCGGGAGGATGAGGAGGACTGCGGGCAGGGCACGGCTGTGAGAGGAGAAAATGGGATCCCGGGAGAGCAGGAGCCAGGCCTGGGGACCAGTGTGTGCCTTTGCAGTCATCCCTGCTCGGGAGAGACGAGCTCGGGCT
The DNA here is from genome assembly GCF_001715985.3 of Manacus vitellinus. Lineage (NCBI taxonomy): Eukaryota > Metazoa > Chordata > Aves > Passeriformes > Pipridae > Manacus > Manacus vitellinus. The sequence goes on from NW_021938949.1 coordinate 17,131,044, forward strand.
GGAACCGCCTGTCCAGTGATTCCTGAGGAATGATGAGCCCGTTTTAGAGGAGCCGAAAGAAGCTTGACAAGCAGGAGGAGAAATGATGATGGTGAGGAAGATGATGTCCATCAGCACATTGGCAGTATGAAATAAGAGCTCATTCAGCTAACATGCAGCACGGCACAGCAACAAATACCAAGGAATTAATGTTAGTAGGAAGCTGGGAGGTCTTTGACCATTAAAATGATGATATCTTGGTTCTGCCTCCCAAGGGGACTGGAGAGGCAAAGGCTAGGACTTGAGAGGCAACGTTCAGTTGCTTTAGGAAAAAGCACAAGGGGTTCTGGTTCCTGCTAAACAGAGGAATGGGGTTGGGATCCTGGGGAGAGCTCCAGGGCTGTGCAGGGAAGTGGGAACAGGCAGGCTGGGATGGTCCCCTGGATCATCTACACGAGCCATGCTCAAGGTTAACCTTCTCCAGGTCACTGTAAGCATAGGTGTGTGTGTCCCTTGGCCCAAGGCATCACTGGAAAAGCTGTTCAGAGATGGTCTCCTTGCACCAGTGAGAACTGGTGAGGGGACTGGCAGTTGTCACGTTCCAGGCTGAGCCTAAAATATCAGGTGGTAGAGACAAGGTCAGGCACAACAATTTGAAGCAGCAGTATTTTAAATTATAATTATAGTGGGTTTGGAATGTATGTAAAACTCTCTGAGAAACACTTTGGGATTATGCACAAGAGCCTCCTGTTTGTTCCCTTCACCCAACGGGCTTGAAAGGGGGCTTTGATTTTGGCAGAGGCCCTGCTGCTTTCAGAGTGTGACCGGAGTAGGCAGCAGGGGAAACCAGAGTGAGTATTACATAGTGTAGTATATAATTACAGTATGTCATTCATTCATGTTTAGGAACTAAACAAACTCGTCTCGGTGTGGAAAGCACAAGCTGAAAACTTCCCTTTCCCGACGGCTTCTCTGTCTCAGTGTTGTAACAACGTCCACGTGCCCCAGGAAATCCCCGGGAGCATTTAGTGATGTCCCTGCTGTATTCTCCTTAGGTGTTACATGAGGAGCTAATTCCTGCTTGGAGGTAGGGAGGCAGTGACTTTATGGCTGTTAACAAGGGCAGGTGATGGAGACACGTCCCCAGATGTCCCCTGAGTGATGCCACATGGAGCAAGTGTGGTCAGTCCTGCCCAGCTGCTGTTTTAGGGGTGGTGGGGCTGCAGTGGCTGCTCAGGGAGGTGCTGGGAAAAGGGATTTGTGTGTTCATATGCTGAGTACCAAAAGATCTTGCCACAGGTGTGATGGGGACAGGTAACAGTGAGGGAGCTTCTCTTTCAGAACCTGAGCCCTTCCTAAGAAGACGGACCATGATGAGTTTCTTGTGTTCCCCCAACAGATGCTGCACCTCAGATTTGGTTCTGAAACTCAGGTGCTCGTGTTTCTGTTCTACCTGGGGCTCTGTCTCAGCTGCTGTTATGGAAGGAGGGAGGGTGTCTCTATCAGACACCCTCTTTTGGTTTATGAGCACGTTTTTAAAGATTGTTTCCTAATCAGCCACTTCTGTGCGTGGGAAGTAACGCAGTGGCCACTGCTTTCCTTCTGGATGAGGCACAAGTGGCAAACACGCTCTGGGAGCACAGATAATGCACTCCTGTAGCAGAGGGATGCTCAGTCAGGGCCCAGACAGTACACAACACCCACGCTGTCTGTGTTTTGGGGGATTTGGGTTCTTGCCACGGTGTTGTCACCTGCAGAAATGTTGCCATTGCCACTCTTACTAACATAGCAAAAAAAGGGATGGAAGTAACTTTATTATGTGAAAGAGTATCTTTTTTTCCTCTTCAGATGTGAATTTAGCAGATAAATACATGTGTTTACAGGATGTGGTTGATGTGGAGATCTTTCAGTAAGAGGATGAGTGGTTTTGGAAGGAGATACACAGACTTCTTAGCATCTGCTCTGATCCAAGACTTCTTTTTTGCTTCTGAGTAAAGAGAAGTATGAAATTCAGTGTTCTACATATGTTTGTGGTACATTGTAAAACCCTACATTTGGTTTCTTATAATTGCTTTAATCAGGAGAAGATATCCTGGGTTGAAAGGAACTAAGTTTTTTTTAAAATAGTGGGGTTTGTTTGGTCTGCAGTGGGGCTGTGCTTCACTTTTGCTTGTATTACCAGGGCTCTGTGCATGTGCTGAACGTACCATGTGACAGTTTTCCTATGTGCAGGGTCACATTTACTCAGCTTTGCACCAAGCAAAGGGGAAGGCTGATGGCTGCCAGGTGAGCCAGGGAGGCAACAGTGTCTGCATAATATGGAGATTAAAATAACAAAGGCAGCAGGACTGAATACACCTTCAAGCTTCTAGACAGGTGTGCCAGCTTCTCCAAACTGATCTGTGCAAAGCACCTGGAAACAGGGAGGACAGGACAGTTAGGAAACAACAGATAGATGCTGATATGCCTCGTGGCTCTTAATAGGAATGTCCTAAAAGGAAAGATTTTAACTGTGCAGTACCTTCCCTTCTCCCTGATACAGGAACAGTGATGGTTTGTGGTGGGAAGTTCAGTTGTTCTGCAAAATATATAAGGTTATTGGTTGGTTTTGCTTCCAAGGACCTGATTTTGCAGCTGTTATGCAGGCAAAGGACTCCAGCCTGGAGCCAGTTGACTCTCCTGAAGGTTTCAGAGCAAGGCACCTGAGCACACAAGTGTGCAAACACAGATGTGCATGTACTTGTTTTCCTTCAAAAAGCACGTGATGAGCAACTTCTGCCTTGGGATGTGATCCTCACCTGGCTGTTCTCCTGCTGGTCCCGACTGGCACTCGGTATCCGTCTCACAGCTGGGGAGAAGCAGTGCCACGTTCATAGGCAGTGAAAGATCTCTGCATGCTCTGCCCAGGACCCATCTCCTTCCCTGATCAAAGGGAACACAACTGGAACAGGTGCTGTAGGAAGCCACGATCCATTTTCTCCCAGAATAAAGTCTCTGAGGCGGGGGGAGCGCAGTTTTTATTTCTGGCGTGAAACACTCGGGGAAACTCTGGGCTGCTGTTACAGTTTTTGATTTGGGCCCATTCATTCTGAGCTGCCTCCTGGCTGCAGTTTAAAGTTTGTGTATTTGTGGTGGTGAAAAAGGGGCTGTTTGAGAGCAGCCCTGTGCTGGTCATCGATCTGGGTAGAGGATGGAGGCAGGAGCAAAGTGCTTTGTGCTGCACATCTCCTGTGTGAGGCCCCACTTCAGTGCAGATTCTCTTAGCAGGCCTGAATTTAGAATATCCCCAAAAGATGGCAATGTAATTAGCATCCTAGGAACTGTGAGGAACAGCTGCTGGCTGTGCATGTTTGACTTTGTACCTCTTGGCATGGTGGAACCTAAGATGATCAGAGAATGAAGAGATGAGCTGGGTTTTTCTGTGCAAGTTAAGTAATATATTTCTCTATTACTTACTGTAATTAGTAGGGTAACTCTGAATTAGTTATATCCTTTGCCTCTTTTATACCTAAGAAAATGGAGTAATACCCAGTTCTCTTACAGATTTTAGGATGAAGCATTTGTGCTGAGGTGGTGCCCTGACCATTCCCTCTTGTGTATGTTGCTGAACCTTCTTTGATACCCAATCTCTGCATTTCAAAAGAAAACCTTCCCTACTTGCCCTAACAGCCTGTCTCCCTATTAACAGTTCTGGAAGATGTTTTTAGAAGGATTATTCTCACTCTAAGTTACAGACTTACTGTTCCATCCTGCATTCCATCTTGCAATCCTAAATTCCCTCCATCCCACCTTTCTGGGATACATGCACAGCACATACTGTAGCTGTATTTCATCCTTATTTACTCCTTGCATTGCGTGATCACAGAGAAGAGGAATTTTACTCACAATTTGAACCATAAGAGCCTGTTTGCTTTGGGACAGTTTGCTTGAACTCTCATATTTGGAGTTAATGTCAAGGTTGGGTCTGTGTGTGAAGGTGTTGTGGTTATCCCAGCCATTCCCAGAGCTGGGAAGAGGTGAGGTCTGTGGGAGCTGCTTTCTCAGCAGGATGAATTCCCCTTCCTGCCTGGGACCAGGGACCTGTCAGCTGCAGGGAGAGATACTTTGACTGCTCAGAGGGGTGGGTTGGGGTCTCTGAACTTTAACTTGTTCCTTGAAAAAAAACCCACAGAAATACAGCCCGCTCTCAGACTGAGAGGACTTTATAAAAAGGAAAAGCACAGACACTTGCTCTCTCTTGCTGTTGGGCTGTGTGTGCAGACACAGCTCCTGCCTCCCCGCAGACCTCAGCCTGCAGGCTGAGGAGTTTTTGTCAGCACTGACGTCCCAAAATGGGATCTGCTGCTCATAGCAGGAACCCTGACTTACATCATTTGACAGCTGAACCTTTCACCAAGACAAAGGTGGTGGCTGAGGCATGGTTACACCTGAGCACAGGTGATCTGCCAGACTGCACAGGCAGCTCTCTCCCCGCAGGGACCAACTCCAAGGGTCTTCCCACTTCTCACCTTTGCAACTTCAGTCTGACAGTACCTCATGGTACAAGATCAAATGAACTGGAGGGGATTTTTTCCAAACATGTTTTCAAGCACAGTTATTTGATTGAAAAAATACCCCCCCCCAAATTTGTGAGGGATCATCAAGGAATTGTATTAAAAATAAGCCCCTCATTGCTCAGAAATCCCTTGTGCTTCCTCCCAGAGCCCCACAGCTGGAGAGCAGGTATAATCTTTTAGATGATGGGTGAGTGAATAAGATTAGTGTCCTGGGGAGAACTGTTGTAAAATTGATTTCATTTAGGTCATGGAACAAAGACTGTCGTGTGGGAAGACCTGAGCAAAACCTGAGTGCAGCCTGGCCTTCCTGGGGGCCACATGGGCAGTGCTGAGGCTGGATGGGAGATGGGAGCACTTGGCTTCTGCTGGGCCATTCACAGAGTCACAGGAAACCTCTCCAAGTCATGTTTGATCTTGTGCCCTTCCAGGGCTCCTCACCCTCTGCTAATAACATCCCTTAGACTGACTCTGCTTTCCTTTTGGGAAAGCACTTGTCCAGCCTGTAAGTCTTTGTGATATTTGGATGCTGATGTTGTAGAGGAACAAAAACCAGGGCATAAACAGGGAGCAGTTTGTGTCCTGGCAGCCATGCACAGCCAAGGGGGTGTTGCATCAAAGGGCTGGTACCGGGAAGCACCAGCAACTTTTCCTGGTACAACCAGAGCTAAATTTGCTTCCCAGGAACAGGGGGAGGGTCAACTGCTTTTTATGGCAGTACCACGTGTTTGCAGAGCTTTTGAAAATAAAGATTGGCTAATATGTTCTGGATTGACTTACTCATATCTCCAAGACCCAGAACAGCTGCTGTCCCATGTTTTCTCTCCTTCCCTTTTGGGTTGTTTTGTTGTGGGTTGGTTTTTTTGTTGTTTTTTTTTCTTCCAAATGGCCATGACTCAGCCCTTCCCTGCTGCTCTCTGAGTTTCCTGATTTCTGAATAGGCTATTCTTGGGGCAGCAATTCCTGATAGATAGGAACAAGGGGAGTGTTGTGTTGTTTTTTTCTTTATTTCTCCTGTGGCCTGTGCTAATGCTCTGTTTCCCCCTGATTTTTGCCTTGTTCCCACATTACTCAATTGTCCTAAGTTGCTGGATGTCATCTGAGGCATGTTCTTGCCCTTGTAGCAAAGGAGCCCTCTCAGGCATGATTCAGGCTGTGATCCTTGCACAGCACCAGCTTTTCTTTCCCAGCAGCATGGTGGTGACAATCCTGAGTGTGGAGGGTTAGACTGGTACGACTCTGTCTGTTGTACAGCTTAAATCTGCCTTTTTTAGCCCCTCTGACTCCCAGGGGCTGTGCTTGGCTCTCCTGTGGAAGGAGCAGATCCAGGTGAGGACCTTGCCAGGGTGAGGACCAGCACCAGATGCCGTGTCTGTATGTCACAGGTGATCTGCAGACCCCGTGCGGGGCTGAGGCAGCACCACAGATCAGATGGCTCAGCCTGACTGTGTCTGTCACAAATTAGGGGAAAATATCACCTAGAATTTAAAAACAATGAAAAAAACCTCTCTGATTGCTTATTTATTGCCCTCCCACAGGTGACAGAGGCTGGGAATCTGTAGGATTCTCTGAATGTAGGATGCTCTGTAGGATGCTCTGAAATGCTTCATGGGGCAGCTTTTTAATACAAACAGCTTTTGGATTTCTTCTGAAGTTTATTCCTCTCTGATGTGGGCTGGGGAAAGTCACCTGCCATGGCAGGTAGCACACCCCAGGCCAGGTGTGCTGGTGGCTGCTCTTGATATGCAGTTGGAAATGAACGTAGTGTCTAATATTAAACAATCCTTGCTGGGTTTTAGTTTTATTAAGAGCACAGCTCTTTCTGTCAAGACACAGTTGTATGAGAAGGGGAAACAGACTGTTGTATATTTAGTCTGGAAAATACGGTTGGCTTTTTAAAAAACCCAGAGGCACTCTATGTTTTCTCAGAGCCTGTGGTTACCAGGAGAAATTTCTCCGACTAGAGGACTCGAAACACAAGGGTAGTGTTCTTCCTCAGCATCCCTCCACGTTTTTGGATATGCTGTATTGTTGTTAAGCCAACCAAGATAAAAGCTTTTCTGTGCGAGGAGGCTTTGAGAACATTCACTGCCAGATTAAATTAGCCTTTCTGAGAATAAATTAGTCGTTGTGATGTAGGCAGCCCCAGTCTCTGCAGCTGTAAAACCCGCACGTGCTGGTACCCGCAGGAGATAAATGAGAGATGTGGTAGCTGTGTTCAGGCCTGTGCTGGTAACAGGAGATTAGATTTCTGGCTGGGGATGAATGAAAAGCAGCCTGTTGGATTTTATTGATCATTTCTCCAAGCGAGAAGCAGGCCACCCTTTTAAGAGAGGGAAAGGAACCCCTGGGATTTTCAGCACAGTTTCGTTTGGGGAGGAAATCATGGACTAGAGCCCAGGCTGTACCCCTACTGCAGTGAGTCCATGGGATGCTTTTGAGGTCCTCAAGGGTCCCAGTCACCCAACACATGGCAGAAGGGGGGCATTGGAGCTTTGTGCTGGAGGAGAACTGGGAGTGGAGGAGGGCAGTGGGGATGGCATTTCCATGCACTGCCGACTGCTTTGTGTTTGTGTTTTTAACTGCCCACTGCATAAGTAGCTGCTGCTGGTGTGTGTGTGCTGCCCTTTTCTTAGAGGTGTGTTCACTGTGTCTTCTAATTAACTTAATTCTGCTTTGTGCTATATCAGGAGGTGCTCCCAGGAAGCTGGGTCTGTGCTGAAGGCTCAATTTGCCCTTCCCACCTGCTTTGCTGAGACCATTCAGCTCCTCCAAAATCTTAACATAGTCTTTGAGCACAAGAGTGAAGCTGGAACTGGGCACCGTTTCCAGTGCTGTTAAATATCAGCTCTTCCCCTGGGCTTGTTGCAGCTCTTCCACAGAGACGTCACCTGGAGCATATTTGTGTTTTGGGAGTGGAGTTCCCCCAAAGTCCATGGTGTTATTTAGCCACACACAGGTGGTGTTATTTTGCTTTTCAGACTCCCTCCTTGCCATGATTTGGGAGGGTGGGAGCTCAGTTTGGAGCTGCCTGCTGGGCTATTCCAGTGAGGGAGAAAATAGTTCCCAGCTTGTTCAGTGTCGTAACTGTGGCGGCCGCTCCATCTTCCTCAGGCTCAGAAGAGGATTTCAGCCCTGAATCCTCTGGAGCAGCTGAGCTGTTTACCTGCTCTGAGGGCATCCTGGTATTATGGGCTTGAATCCCAGTCCCATCCCCTGCTGTGAGAACAGTGATGCGGCCTCGGGGCTGTTTCAGACCCTCTGACCAGCTGTGCTTTCCATGGAACGGCAAAGCAGAGAGGTGTTGCCTCACAGAGAAAGGGGTTGGAAAAGCCTAGAGCAGGGACTTGAGGAGGTGTATTGATGTGTTAGGGGTGCTTTGAGTCCAGCTGCTGTGGTAGATTTTCAGTGAGAGGTCTCCTGGCTTTGTCCACATTCTGGAGTCGGAATGCCTCATATCCAGGTGATGTCCCTCGCACGCCAGAACTGGGATGGTGCCTGGAGAGGCACGAGGACACCACCTCTCTTCCTTCCCCCTTGTTTTCAAAGGGAATACAGCTCTGTGTGCCCAGTTGCAGGTCTGGCTGTGTCCTGTTTGATGTTCTGGTCAGACCTGCTCACATTTCAGACGAGAGGTGTGGCTTTGCATGTCCCCACCGTCCCCCTGGCAGGGTGGCTGTGCTGCCTCTGAGCGAGCAGTGGTGGCAAATCAGGCCCAGGTGGAACAGCTTTTGGGTGACCTGAGGGGCAGATACAATACCTAGCAGGTTGTTATGTGGGAGTTCTGGGAAAGGGGCTACAGAGCAGTTGGCAGGAACTGGTGCTGCAAACTGAAACCACAGTCCTGAAATGCCTTGGAGGCAAAATGACTTTCCTGGACTGGGAAGTCAGTGTGGACTGGCCAAGTCTGGTGGGAACTGGAGGAAGAACTGGGAATGGCAGGAGCTGTGTGTGACTCAGGGGTGCCCAGCACTGGGCACACTCAGTGCCTACTGATTAATCCAGGGGTTTTACCCTCTGTGAGCTGGGACATTGTCATCTGTCTTTGAGAAGCCCAAATGGGCTGGGCTTGGGAGCAGGGGAGTGCAGAGCACCCTCCTCCTGTGCCACAGGACAAGCCAGTCCCATACTGGTGGCCCTGGGCCACCCTGAGAGTGGTCCCAGTCTGGAAATGGAAAGTTCTGTGGGAGCAAAAAGGTGAGTGTGGTTACACAAATGGCCTCATCAGGAAAAGTTCCTCCAGTGCACGTGTCTCTGGATGTACATGGGTCCTCCTTGTTGGCAGTAGGACTCAGGAGAGATCCCAGACCTTCCACACACGCTCCTGCTTAACCCCAAACCATGTTCTGTTGCAAAGACTGAGCCAGGGCTTTACATAAAACAGGGTGACACAGAGCACTTCACACTAGTCCTCAGAAAAAAAGTGCAAGGTGACACTGTACCTGTTAAATCTGAATGTCAGCAGATTCTCTGGCGCCAAGGCAGGGGGATCTGTGAGGATGGGAAATGCTAATGTTGTTGGAGACTGGAGTTAGTCCTACAGTGAGCTGGTGCTCTCCTTGGATAAGAAAACATCAGTTCTATGACATATGTTCTGTTCATCACTTGAAAGGAAAACGGGTCTGGAATCACCACCAATGTATTCAAAATTATTTGTGCTGCAAAATCTGCAAGGGAATTCTGAATAGGCTCTTGGGCTCTGATTAATTCTGAAGCTGAAATGCAAAAGTGCTGATCCTCTCTGACTCTAATTTCCTCCTCCCTTGGAGCTCACTGTTATTTAATGGGAGTCACACATCTACTCAGTTTGATTCAGCAATGATGTGGCTGTGTGATTTGACTTTATCTAAAAAAAATTCTATAGAAGGAGGCAGAAATGCAAAAATGCATAAAGGAATAAAATATTTTTAGTTTAGTTTTGGGAAGGAGATCTCTAAAATGCTGAGCTGAGCTGTGGGACATAGTGGGTAATCATTGTGGGTTCACCTTCTCTGTGCAGAGCTGGGAGGTGCTCCTGGAAGGGGAGGCAGCAGACTCTGACAGCAGGAGATACTTTTTTGTGTAGATAACTGAAGAGCAGAACTTGCCACTGCCATGAGCTGGAGGGCTGGGAAGGATTTGGGGTGATCCATGGAGAAACTCCAGGTTGCCCAATCTCCAAAACCCTGAGTGCTGGGAGTGGGAGGGACTGGCTGGGAGGTCATTCTGCCTTTGCTTCCTTCCTGACTCCTCCTTAAGCCTCTGTTACCATCAGAGGTGAGCTCAGATCTGTGACTGTCCTTAATGCAAGGAACTGCAGAGCTTCTTCCCAACCTCCTGCTTGCCTTAAGCTCCTTGAGCTGGGGTATTTTTGTTTGCTTGTTTAAATGAACAGCTACTGTTGTGCCACATATAGGTTTGGTGTTATGTTAAGACAGCAGTGTTGGAGTGGATCTTGGTTTTAGTTGCTCTATATTCTGGCAGGTTGTGTTATTACCATTATTAACCAGATATCAAAGGGATGATGTAATGCAGGATGTGTCCTCTCAGGGGGAAAATTAAGGACTGGAGGCAACAGCTGCTGATATCACTGGGTGCTTTCCCATGGATGTTATCAAGTGTTAGCTTGGATTCTTTGTGAACTCCAGGGAAAGTCTCATGGAAAAACTCTCTGGTTCCCCAGGGATTTGGCTTTCATCACCCTCCTTTTCTCATCTCTCTGGAGCGGATTTCTAGGATGCAGAGGCTTTAATGTTGTTTTTAATCACATCCATGAGAACACCTGGCATATTGCAGCCTGTCTTCTTCCATGCAGGCAGGTCACTGGCAGCTGGAAAGGTCTGAACAGTTAGAACTCCTGAGTGTGTTCCAGGGCCAGGAGAATGCTCCCAGCTTGTTCTGTGTTCAGGGAACCGGCTTTGGGAGCCAAGTTCAGCTGCCCTGGTGGTGCAGAGAGTTCTGTGCACAGCTGAGCCTTCCCCAGTGCCTCTGCATGTGTAAGCTTTGAAGAGTGGGGTCATGGTTTAGTGGTTTAAGGGATACAGTGGTAGTGCTGGGTGGATGACTGGACTGGATCATCTTAGAGATCTCTTCCAGCCTTGACAATTCTACGATTCTGTGATTCTATGGCCTGTCCTCACTGGTCACTGTTGGGATGTCTTGGCTCCTTTGGGATGTCTCTGCTGGCATGTAGTGTCTCCCACAGCCGAGTGCCACGGCTTGGGAGCCCACAAGAGAGAGAAAGAACTACCCCAGTTGTTCTTTTCATTTTGGCTGTTTTTTCTTTAAATGTTCAGGTGACCCAGGTCCTGGCAAGGCTGTTTCTGCAGCCCCACTGTGGAGATGCCAACAGCTCTTGGTCAGCCCATCCAGAGGGGAATAGCCCTGGAGAGAATCCCAGAGGCAGCAGCAGGTCCTGCAGATACTCCTCCTGCACGTAACCCTTTGTGGGTGTTGGAGATAAACCCTCCTTGTCTTAAGCAGGGGGGATTTTGGGTCAGGTTTTCCTGATGTTGATGCAGAGGAGCTATGTGAGGGAGCAGTAATTTGAATCTCTGGCCGAGGGCGGCTGAGCCGGGGCTGCGCCGTGGAGATTATCTGATTGTGCTTTGGATTTAATGCCCTGAGAAATCTTGCTTTGGATACAGCACCTGGCTTCCAGCGAGGATCCTGCTCTGAGGTCATTTGCCTGCTGGGTGGTGGTGGCACACAGAAGGTCAAACCTGTCCAAGGTTCCCAGGTAAACGACTGCAATGGGGATGCTCCTCTGGAGGTTCACACACTGGAGAGCAGAGCAGGGAGCTTTGGTTGTCTGACATACCTGGACTGAATGGTGAATAACCTTCTCCTCCAGCAGCCCTTTGTTTTAAAGGACTGCTGCTGTCCTGCCTTGCCAGCTGAGCTCTCCATCCCCACACCGAAGGAACAGCCTGAGCCTCCTGGAAGCAGCAGTTTTCCACAGCTGAAATCTTAGTGCAGAAGTGTGGGAGAAATCTGGGAGCAGCCTGGCTGTTCCTGCACAGTGGGTTTGCACTCCCTGGCAGTGACTTGGACTTGGGAAAACACAGCTGAGTTGCTCAAAAAAAGAACAGACCTTCCCTGTAGTCCTTCGCTCAGGTTTCCGTTTCCATCGCGCCTTGCGGAGCGTTGCAGGCATGTGCCCTCCTGCTGCTGTGCCCAGGACCAGGAGGAGGAGCTGAGGAGGTGCTGCCAGGGTGAATGGTGGGGTAAAGGAGTGGGTACATGGTCAGGGATTGCCAGGGCACCCTCTTTCTGAAGGAGGCTGAAGCTCTGTGTGCTGTTCATTCCTTCCCTCCTGGCTCCGGTGCAGCCTGGAGGCAGCAAATGCGCATGGGAAGAGGCAGGGCTGAGGGGGAAGTTTGGCTCCCTGACAGGGAAAACATCTTTTTGCTGTTCCACATAAAAACCAGGCAGAAGTAACCACTGATACTGCTTGTTCAGCAGGGGTTGTTGCTGTCTTTCTCTTGAAGGTAAGAGCTGTCCGGTGGGATTGTGTGTGGTGTGTTCAGGAGCAGTGGGAGCTGAGCCACACCCCGGTGAGCTGTGTGGGAACAGGAGAGGGAACATCCCGGTGTGCCCTGGGCACAGGGAACACAGGGAATGGGGCGTGGAAAAAGGGAACATCTTGGTGTGCTCTGGGCACAGGGAACACAGGGAATGGGGCGTGGAAAAAGGGAACATCCCGGTGTGCCCTGGGCACAGGGAACACAGGGAATGGGGCGTGGAAATGGGAACATCCCGGTGTGCCCTGGGCACAGGGAACACAGGGAATGGAAAAGGGAACATCCTGGTGTGCTCTGGGCACAGGGAACACAGGGAATGGGGCGTGGAAAAGGGAACATCCCGGTGTGCTCTGGGCACAGGTAACACAAGGAACACACAGCTCCAGGCTGGCTTTGGAGGTGCTGCTCAGAAATGCTGTTGTGGAGGAAGGAGGCTGAGATTGCCAGGATCAGGGTTCTCTCTCCTTTCTGCCTCTAAAGCCACTTTGAAGGATAACTGGCTTTCATCAAATGAAATTTTGCCAGCATCCTGCTCTGCCTTTTGTGCTCACACCTTGCACACCTCTCTGCCTTCCTAGTCTCAGTATTTCCCAATTTCTGGAGCCGGTAGCCTGTGGCACACAGGTAGCTTTTCCTGGGGCCAGGGAAGCTAGGATAGTGTTGGCCAAAATGCTGTTCCTGTTTCTAAAGGAAGGAGGCTGGGCTCAGTGAGGGAGCCCATCATCTTCAGAACTCTTGGCTTTTTAAAGCTGTATTTACAAAAGCCTGGAAGCTGGAATCTGTGTCTGCTTGATGTGCTGTGAAGCTGAAAGTGCTCATATCCTTTATTCATTGAATTTTAGTGTGTTTTTCTCCTTTCCTAAATATCAGAAGTTATTTTTTTGGGGGGGGTGGAGGGGAGGAAGAGCTCCAAAAATGAGCAGTGGCAGCTTTTGAAGTGGCAACGTCACTGAACGTGGTCAAGGATGAACAAACGCTGCTTCCTGTCTCGGTGGCTGGAGACACTGCTCCCAGAGGGAAAACACAGCCAGATCACTGTGGGGCTGAGTTAGCAAGTGCAGGAGGAGCAGGGACAGCACTGAGTGTCTCTGCTCGTGGGAGGGGATCTCAGCTGTGAGGCTGACTCAGAGCTGCACCATCGGGGCTCGCACGTGAGTTAGACCTGCAGGCATCTGCTCCGTCCTTGGCAGGTCCGTCTCACCCGGGGAGATTTCGGCAGCCTGAAGCACAAACAGCTGCTGCCTGGGAAGAATGGTGTTACCAGGCCAAATCTTTGGGTCTCCAAGCAGTGCAGGAATGATCTGTGGGTGTTCTCTTCGTGGCATTGTCTATTTTATGGTGCTAGGACCCGTTCTGGTGGCACAGTGTTCCCTGATCCCACTGCACACCACTTGGTTTTGGGAAGTTTGCCCATTGTACCTGTCTGGAGACCAAGTCGGATGGACAGACCTTTCCTCTTGTCATGTTTGAATCCCAGACTGTTTCCACAGTGATGTAACACAGGGAAGTGCAGCCAGCAGGGGACACTGGACCCTGACACACCAGCTCCTCTCATCACTGCTGGAAGCAGCAGGGAGAGCTTTGTGTCACCAGTTTTGGATGTGTCAGTAATGGGAACCAGGAGCTTTGGGGTATCAATCAGTGCCCTTTGGACAAGGGCCTGGAGTGACAGGACACAGGGAATGGCTTCACACTGACAGAGGGCAGGGTTAGATGGGATACTGGAAAGAAATTGCTCCCTGTGAGGGTGGTGAGGCCCTGGCACAGGTGGGATGGCTGCCCCATCCCTGGAAATGTCCAAGGCCAGGTTGAACAGGGCTTGGAGCAGCCTGGGCTAGTGGAAGGTGTCCCTGCCCATGGCAGGGGTTGGAATGAGATGAGCTTTAAGATCCCTACCAACCCAAACCATTCTAGGATTCTGTAATCCCTCATTAACTAGATTCAGAGTTGCTGTGCACAGGAAGAAGCTGATTAGAAAGCCTCATGTTTCCTCACCAGCTCTTTGACTGTGCTCACTGTGTAGAGAAAGCTCAGACACATCTCTTGGGGTTGGGAGTTGTGCCCCAGTCTGGAGGGATCTAGAGATTTGTTCTTCTCCTCACCCAAAAGCTGCCTGGAACGAGACCCTGGGTTGATTAGGGAGCCCAGAGCCAGGGGAGAACACAGAGTTTGAGGCCACAGCCAAGTGGGACAAGCCCTTTCTGCTTTGGGGCCCTGATGGAGCTGTGCTGTCCTGGCTGTGTCTGTCAGTGCTGTGCCCCAGCAGGTTAATGGGAATCCTTTCATTTTCTGTAGCAAATCTGCAGCCTGTGGGGGCCCTTTGTGTGTCTTCTGCTTTTAGCAGGAGCTGTGTTTCCAGTGATTCCGTGGTGGATTTATCCTCTGTAGTTAGTTTGCAGTAGAGGAGCCACTAAAAGCTGCTCTTGCAGCTGAGAAGAGCTAATCTGTATTTTTAGCTGGAAACAGCATCTTCTCTCTCCATCCTCCTACTGGTATCCAACTCCTTTTGAGTTTTAGGATCTCGCAGTGTGTCCTTGCTCTGAAGGACCTGCTCTAGACGTTGGTGATTTCATCAGATCTTGAACTTGAGGTTGGTAATCTTGGAATGCTGCAGGGCTGTCCGTGCCAGGGTGGTGAGGGATGCCCTGGGGAAGCCGTGTGCCCTGCGGTTTCCCACGGAGTTCTCCGTCGGAAATGGGCTGGGTTTGTGCTGCTCGCATTAAGATGAAAGAAAGCACAGGAGAAACAGCTTCTAAGAGGCTTAAAAGCAACAGGCTTTTCTTTTCCTCCTGGGAAGGGCACACGGCCAACATCTTGCTCTTTACAGATCTCTTTTAATAAGCAGAATATTGCAGTAGGAGCGACTGAGCCTGCCAAGAATGAGCAGAACAGCCCTGCATCCCTCAGCTTCCTTCATCCCAGTGCACGTGTGGCTCTGGGATCCACAGGCCGTTGCTCTTGTGGATGCCATTCCCTGCTGGTCAGGGTGGCAGGATTAATGGCTGGCTTGGTCTGGGGCTGCTGCTTCATCTGAAGGGTGTTTTTAGAGTGGCTGGTGGAGCACGTGGGTGGGTCTCCTCCTCTCCTGTGTTTTCTTTCCAGCTCTTTGGTGGGGGGACTGAGGCTGGGGAGTGTTGAAAGAT
This sequence comes from Manacus vitellinus, assembly GCF_001715985.3. Lineage (NCBI taxonomy): Eukaryota > Metazoa > Chordata > Aves > Passeriformes > Pipridae > Manacus > Manacus vitellinus. Next base: position 17,146,221 of record NW_021938949.1, read on the forward strand.
GTTACATTATGGGAAAGCAGCATCCGAGTGGGAATGGGAGGAGATCTGTTAGGTTAGAAAAGCTGTGGGCTCAGCTGGCCTGTGGGGGCAAGGAAAGCTCCCTGGCAGGCTGGTGTCCCCAGGTAAGGTCTCATCCAGGACCCCTGCAGGCACAGGGACAGGGTGTGCAGGGTGGGGTGTTTGGCTACTTTCAGAAGACTAAGTCCTTCTCATCTTCCCATCCCCAGTGAGCTAAAAGGAGCACGGCCCAGTTTGCAGCTTTGTAGGTCACTGAAGGAGAAGGCAGGCTCTGCAGTGTGCTGGGGAGCGCCCTGTGCTGTGGCAGCTCTCCTTCCCCGGGCTTCTGAGGAAGGAATTGGAGAGAGGAGCAGGATGGAAGATGACCCCCAGCTGCCCCGCTGTTGCACTTTGAAACTGCCTGGTTGCAACACACAGTTTCAGACCTCGGGGGAGAAATATTAGTCAGTAAATGTGGACATCCAGGGCAGGCCCTGTGCCTGTCGGGAATTTGCTCAGCTCCTGGGGGGATCAGTGTGCTCCTCCTGAGCAGCAACAGGTGATGGTGCCCCATGGACTGGTGACCTGATAGATTTCCTGCTGCCTTGCAGGAGGCTGCTGGGGGGGCAGGGAATGTGAACTAGGAAAAAGGAGTGGAATAAAGCAAAGCCAAGCAGGTGAGGGAGGGAGGGATGGATCTCCCTTCCGTGCTTGCCAAAGCCTTGGCTCCACTTGACCCAGGAGCTGCAGGTGGAGGTGGCTGTGCCCCTCAGGCTCCTCTCTGGGCACCCCTGCAATGCAGGGCTGGGGCAGCACTGGCTGCCTGGCCTGGTGCCCGGGGAGGTTGTGCCATGCTGTGCCGTGCCGGGGAGGTTGGCGTGCTCCGGGCGGGCTGCCCAGCACGTGGCACTGGTGCCAGCAAACAGGACAAGCAGGGTCACATTTGCTTCTGGCCTGTTGGGGTGAAGGATGGAGGGCTCAGGGAGGGCTCAGCCCACAAGGGGAGCTCCCGGCTCTGCTCCTGGGCACTGACAGCAGTGTCACCCTGCCCCATCCTGATGGCAGCCATCCCAAGCACCGAGGGAGCAGCCTCTCATTTGTATTTCCCAATTTACTCACGTTATAACTGAGCCAGAGAAAACAGAGAAATCAGGCTTCTTGATGTTGTTGCTCTTCCTTGGATCTCAGAGTGTGTTGGGGGGGCTTTGCCACGTGCTGAGGACACAGAGCCTCGTACCTGCCATCGAGGGGGCACGTGGGGAGGTACCTGCACCGGGGCCAGGAGGGGGTTTGGGGTGGTGGCCAGGGCAGCACTGCAGCTGTGACTCCTCTCCATCTCTGTAACTCCTTCTCTCCTTTTGCAGAGATTTGGTGGGAGAAGCCAGCTCCCAAACTACACCACTCAAAGGAATTGCTTCTCTCAGCTCTGTTGAGGCCTCTGAGCTCTCGCTGCGAGGGAGAGGACAGGTGAATAGTACCCCATGTAAAACAGTGGCCCCAGCTGTTGAAGCTGGTCTTACCTTAGCTCACTGGATTTATTTACAGATTTACTTAGAGCTGCTCTGTGAGTTTGCAGCCTCTGCCTTGGTGTTTGCACTTCAGGCTCAGGGGTCCTGTCACGCTCGGGGCACAGCATTGGGTGTCACTGTGGGTGGATTTGGGGGGCTGTGGGCAGCGTTGGCAGCTCTTCCCCACCTTTGGTACCACCGCACCACAGCCAAGGCACTTGGCAGAGCAGGTTCCAGCCCAGCACTGCCCTGTGGCCACACAGCCCAGAGGTGCCCTGATGAGCTGCAGTTCGTCAGGTGTGGGCCATGCAGGGAAGCCCTGCAGAGCCAGCAGGAAGGGGTTACACCCTGTATTTGCTGCCTGGTCACAGCCTGTCCAGCTTTGGGGCTGCACCCCTGGTTCTGCCCAGGGTGGGTGCTGAGGCAAGTGCAGTGGTGGCACCAGCCCTGTCCCTTTCTGTTGTCACCTCCTTCCCCAAGTGCTGTGCACCTCCGGGCAGGTGCCTGTGGCATCAAAGGCTGGTGTTTTCTAAAGGTTTCTGTCCCTGCAGGGCCACCCTGAGCCATGTCCAACGACCCACCGCCACCCTACCCGGGGGGCCCCTCGGCACCGCTGATAGAGGAGAAGCACGGCCCCCCCTCTGCACCAGGTACAGGGGGGTGGTCCCGGCTGCTCAGGGGTGTTGTGCTGACATTGTCCAGCAGACAGGAGCCAAGCAAGTGTGGATTCCCTGGGAGTGCCCTGGCTGTGGCTTTTGCTGGCAGCTCTGCCCTGCCATGCACAGCGTGCTGGGGAGGGTGGTGCAATGCCCAGCTCCATCTGTCCCCATGTCACCCTCAGAGAAGGCAGGAGAGGTCACGGGGGCAGCAACGAGAGCAGGAAGCACTCCCAGCTCAAAGTGTGGCTCTGCTTGCTGCTGTGGGTGAGGTGGGGTGAATTTGGGCTTCATGTGGCCCAGAGGATGAGGCTTAAGGCAGTGCCCCCCACCTCATGTGTCCCCCTTCCCTGCTGGGACCAACCCTCTGACCACACAGCCAAGCCACCATCTCCCCATCAGCTCTGCTGCCTCCCTGGCTGCTGACTCTGTGTTTCCTTTCAGAGGGTGTCACCCCAGTCGTGGGACAGCCCCAGGGGGTTCCCATCCCCCCTCCCGAGTTCGGGCCCCCCCCGTATGAGCCGCCCTCTCAGCCGGGGTTTGTGCCCCCCCACATGCCCACGGATGGCTCCGGGCCCTACGTGCCTCCGGGTGAGTCCTGGGAGGGGCTGGGGATGGGTGGCAGCACGTGACTTCTGGGGAATGGGGGGGACACAAGGAGGGGCTGGAGCTGCCATTTGGGGCTTGCAGCGAGGCTCCTGGGATGGGGTGGGGGACACAGTGCCTGCAGCAGGGTTGGCCCCAGGACTGTACCCCCGGTGGTGGGGGGGCAGCAGGATGGGGACCTCCCCAGTGAGGATCTGCCTCTCCAGCCACGTATAAAGATGCTCACCTGTGCATGTTTCTCATTCACAGCAGGGTTCTACCCACCCCCAGGCCCTCACCCCCCCATGGGCTACTACCCTGCCCCAGGCCACTACCCCTCTCCTGGTGGCCACACGGCGACGGTGCTCGTCCCACCGGGAGCTGCCACCACAGTGACGGTGCTGCAGGGAGAGATCTTCCAGGGTGCCCCTGTGCAGACAGTGTGTCCCCACTGCCAGCAAGCCATCACCACCAAGATCTCCTACGAGATTGGGCTCATGAGCTTCCTCCTTGGCTTCTTCTGCTGCTTCATGGGGTAGGTGCTGCAGGGGGAGCTGGGCCCTCGCGGTGGGCACTCAGCCCTGGTCCTGGTAGCCCCAGTGCTGGGGGCCTTGGCTGAGCTGCTGGGCAGGGCTGGGGTCTCAACGTGGAACTGGGGCAGCAGAGAGGTTCTGGGGGTGACAGCCCCTACACTTACTCATGTCTCTTGCCCGTGCCCCCAGTGTCCAGGGGCTGCCTGAGCTCACCGCTCTCTCCCTCTTCCCTTCCTGTGCTCCAGGTGTGATCTCTGCTGCTGCCTGATCCCCTGCCTGTTCGATGACTTCAAGGATGTGACCCACACGTGTCCCAACTGCAAGGCCTACATCTACACGTACAAGCGCATGTGCTAACAGCGCCCTGGGAGCCACTGGAATGACACCGGCCCCGTCCCGCTGCCGTCCGAGTCTCCGCGTGCGCATCCCTCCTTCGCTTCCCGCCGGCGGTGTGTGTGTGTTACCCCCGGCTCCCTCCCGCTCAGAGCTGCCACCACCTGCCCCGAGCTCTGGCCCTCACTGGGAACAGCTGGATTGGCGATGCTGGCACACAGGGGAGGTGGGCCCAGGCCCCGGATGCTGTGGGAGGTGCCCTGCAGGAGTGGGGGCATCGCTCTGCACCCCTCTACGCTCCGGGGTGTGAGTGAGGCCCATCTCCCCTGGAGTAACCCCAGTGCTGGAGGGGCTCACCCCCGTCCCACAGCACAGGGGGTGCCTGGCTGCTGGGATGTGCTGCAGCCACAGGGAGCCCAGGAGGGAAGGGGGGTACCCGAGCAGCCCACGGCACACTCAGGGGATACAGCACAGCCCTGGTGGCACTTTTAGGAAGGGGCTCAGAGGGTGGTGCCACACACCGGGTTTCAGGGTGTGTCTCGGCCCCCTCCAGCCCGTCGGCAAAGCCCCTTCCCGAGGAGAGGCAGAGCTGCCTTTGAGCACGGAGAGGGGACTGGCAGCAGCACTGCACCCTTGATCAGCACCTCCGTCCTGTCCCTGTGGCCGCTCCAGCTGCATGTGCCCCCTCCCAGCCCCGCCCGCCCCGGGGCAGGGACAGCCCCCGGCAGCCAAAACCACACCCGGCATGTCGCTGCCTGCCCGGCACGTAGAGTAGAGGAGTTTGTTACCAGGCCGCAGCTCCGGAGCCCCGCCCTGAGCCCGGCGGGGTCTGCGGGCTCCACCCCGCACTGCCCTGCGGGGTCCTCCTTGCATGTGGGTGTAGGGAGTATTTTTAGCTCACTTCAGTGGGGCAGAAGGAAGGGGGCAAGCAGGCAGCGACAGGAGCTGCCAGCAGCACCCTCACAGGCACGGGCAAGAGGACCTGGGAGCCGTGGTCAGCCTCTGGGGGCTGCTCCTGCCCTGCCCCTGCAGCCCCCCGAGCAGAGTAGGGGCAGGTCTCTTGGTACCCAGGTCTGCAAACACGGCCCAGCCTGCACAGGCAGCTGCTGTTTGCCCAGGGGTGGAACTGTGGCAATAGTCAGTGTTTTTATGTAAATAAATAACAGACCCTGAACTCGTGTACATCTTTTCTTCTCTCCTGATCAAAATCCAGAGCAGATCTGCCTGCAGGGGAGCTGAGGACAAGGAAGAAGAGCAGCAGCTTCCCTACCCCACCAGGAACCCTCTCACCAGGAACTGGGGGAAACCCCAGGGGAGGCAGCAGGGACAGGGGGGTGCAAGAGCAGGAGTTTCTCAGGGACTGCCTGAGTCAGAGACAAGTACAACAGTGCTTGTTATACTTAATCCCCCTTAATCCCCTCCCCAGCCTCTCCTGTTCTCCCAGTGACTTGATTCTGGCTTTCCCCAGCTATAGCATTGCAACTTTTTATTTCAGTCAAGGCTTCAGGAAAAATAACCAACAACCAACCCTCAACCCCAAAGTTGCACAATACACATCTGTCACCTCCATACCCCCTCACAGTCCTGTCCCCATCCCCAGGGTGCTCCCTCCAACAGGAGTCAGACCAGGTCCTTGGGACAGCACACCCAACAGGACTCTCCTTTGAGGTAACAGCCCCACAGCACAGCCTCAGCTTCTCAGGGTGGGAAAGCAAGTGCTCTTTGCTGAAGAGGCTGATGACACATTCTGGGGATGCAGCCCAGGGCAGGAAACCCCCTCCGGACACTGCTCTGGGGATGGAGATGAAAAGCCAAGCACGTGAAGCCTTTGCCAGGACAGGACAGGACATCTTTAGCCTTAAAAGCTGCCCCAGCCTGGGCAGGGCAGGGCAGTGCTGCAGTGGAATCCTCACCCCCTCACACCGACCAGTCCTGGGCACTAGTCAGCTAAAGACATCCCATTACAGCGGTGTGCAAGGAGGCTTGGACAGTCCCGCAGGATTCCCGTTTACTTCCTCACTCCAACTCTGCAGCCAACTCACCACCAGCAAGGGAAGGGTCTGAAAACGGACAGGGCACGTCTCTCTCCTTGCCCCCACGCCGTGCCAGTCACAGGATGTACCAGGCTGCAGCTCCTGCTGCCACTGCCACGCAGGCTGCCAGCACCAGCTGCACGAGGGGCTGCCTGGCCAGACCCACCGCGGCGTGGAAGGGGCAGCCGGGCCCTGCCGTGCCTGCCAGGACACAGAAAACACTGTTAGCGCTGCCAGGCTCGTGCCACACACGTGTGGCAGCTCTCCCTGCCCCCACCTACCCAGTTTGTCTGCGTAGTAGGGGCATTTGCGGATGTCTCCTTTTCCGTCGTGCACTGGAAACCCTCCGTCTTGGGCTTCTTCTGGCAGCGACCTGCCGATCTTGTCCAGCTCGTCAAACACCTGCAAGTGGCCACAGCGAGCACGTGAGGCAGGCACAGCTCATCCAGAGTCCTGGAATCATCTGGAGAACAGGCAAGCACCACTCCTGCCTCCCTCCCCCCGGGACTCCTTTGGGGGCACCTCGCTGCAAACCTGTGGTGGCACCTGGCACGTGTTACAGCTCCAGGAAGGAACAGCCCATCCCAAAAGCATCCAGTCAGAGCCAGGAGAAGGCAGGACCACCCTGCTGCTCCCCTCCCATCCTGCTGCAGGTGGGAGTGTGAGCCAACTGCACACTGTCAGAGGATCCCTGCTCCTGCAGTGGCCAGCCAGCCCCTCCAGCTCTGTTGCCAGAGGATTCCATAAGAATCCTGATGAAGGACTCAACCACATCCCAACACATTCCCGACCAGTTTAAACCACACCAACCAGCTACAAGCAGAGATTAAAGCTCCCATCCAGTAGCTAAAACTGTGTTCATCCCCCTGGGGCAAGTGGCAGCTCAGTCAGGTTTGATGAAAGACAAATGCTATGGGAGGAACAAGAGGCTCCAGACATTTTTGGCCATAGGGCAACATGTCAGACCTGAGACAGGAGATGACTGTCACCAGGGCGGTGTAACACACTTAAACTGTTTGAGGCTGTCTCAGAGCAACAGCTTTGTTCCCCTTACTGCTTCAGGGCCACACAGCCCACAGGAATCTTGAAGTCATATTAATTTTGCCCCAGTCAAAGGCCCAGTTGTGGTGTTGGAGCACAGGAGGAATTCCTGCCCAACACCAGCTCCAGAAGCTAATGGAGAAGCTATTTAGAGTAGAATCCCAACCCCACAAGACAGAGGGGCTATGGTGGTCTCAGCCCCAAACCACTGCCTGGGTGAGCAGTCTGACTGAATTAACCTGGATCAGACCCAAAAGCAGCAGCAGCATCTGCACACACAGGAGCTCAAGGGATTTGTTCAGTACCTGCATGTTAAATCTGAAGGCTCTGTTGGCCTCTTCCACGATCCTTTCCTTGGTGTTCTTGTCCAAGTCCAGAGCATTCATCCTTGCTCTGTAAAGCTGCTTGAACTGCTGTGCATTGGAAACGTTCTCAAACACGTAGAACTGGATCCCTTCCCCAGTACTGGGCAACTTTAGGGCCCTCTGGGCCACCTTCTTCAGCACCTGGCCACCTGAGAGGTCCCCCATGTAGCGGGTGTAAGCGTGAGCCACCAGCAGCTCTGGCTCGTGCTGTCCCACATGATGGATTCTGTCCACATATTGCTGAGTTGCCTCTGAACACTGGATCTTCTCTTTCCAGTCTTCTCCATAGAAATATTTAAGGTCTTTAGCCAGTGCTTCCCTCCGGTGAAGCTCCACAGGGAAATAGAGAGGAGCAAAGACCGGGTTGTCCTTGTTGCGATCCATCTCCTCCTCCAGGGCAGAGTAGGTGAAGTGCAGGGCCACTGTGGCCAGCTATGGACAAAGCACAGCTCACCTGAGAAGCCAGTCCCTGGATCAGCACATTACACCTCAGGACTGCTCCTCCCTGCTTGGAATTGGGGTAAACAAGGAGGAAACGCCCCAGGCTCAACACAAAACCCACCTGGAGAGCTCATACTAGGCAGGTATTGCTTGAAGGAGCAGAGGCTCTGCTCTATCTACCCCCATAACACCCTCCAGGGCTGTGGGGCTCTGCCTCCAAGTCAGCATCACATCAAAGGGATCAGGAGCAGAACAACACCCACCTTGAAGAGCTCCTTCCTGATCCGTCCTTTCAGGAAGTCCTTGACAAACTGGGTGTTCTCGGCACGGTCGTGGGATTCCTTAGTGCCCTCCTTCAGCAGCTCTGACAGGTCTGTGGGGCTGCAGGGGACAGGGAGAGCTCCTTTTACCCCACACACAGCTGCGAGTTTTTGTCCCTGCTGTGTTTGCAGGGATCCCCTTCAATCCCTAACATCTCAGGCCCAGATTGAAGAAGGTACAAGGTGGGACCTTCAGGCCACTCCCCAGGTTGAACTGGCACCAGCAGGAGGAAGCAGGGCAAGAATACCCTTAAAAAGTTTATTTCTCCTGAATTACACTGGTTTTGCAGGTTTCCACATGGTGAATTTCTAAAAAAACCTCATTAAAATCTATGATTTGTAGTTACAGCCACTGCACTTACCTGGAGGGTGGTACAGTATCAACACTACTCTCACTCAAATCATGCCAAAGTGCACCTTGTGGTTTTTATGACTAGTTTGCTACAGGTAGCACGTTCCTGTTAGCTGGAAGAGAGACTTTGGACACCCCAGACCCACTGAGTGTGCCAGGAGAGCCAGGAAACATTAACTTCTTATGAAGCTGAGCCTGTCAAGTCAAAGAAGCTGACCAGCCTATCTACGTCTTCTGGGAAGCACCCTATATTCTTCCCATTTTCCAGGTCTGAATCCTTGGGGTTTAGAGCATTTTGTGAATTTGGTTTTGGAACTAACCTCCTAAAAAATGTTCTTGCCTGGACCTGTGGGTATTCTGCAAAGCAAGAAAGGCAGCTGTCCAGAGTGGAGTTCACCTCTAGAGTCACCTTTCAAAACAAGAAGCTGCTATCACATGAGCCTGCCCAGCGAGCCATGGAAAACAGGCTTCCTTGGCCAGGAAGGCAGAAACACAACCACCAAATGGTCAAAGTGTTTGTGGAATGTCAGTTTGATAGTGGCAGCTAAAAAAATAACTGTGTTGTCAGCCCTGCCAGATTGCTCCTTCCCATCCCTTCCAGTAGTTTGATTAAACAGATTTTACTGCACATGTAGTTGATTAGTCATCTGCTGGTGTCTCTCACTTCTTTCAGATGAGGAGAAGGATCACTCCTCGACCTGGCAGGTCTCCTGCCTTGCCCAGGGCTGTGTCTGTGCAATAGCGTAGGACAGGACTCACCTGACATTGTTGTCTTCTGTCTCCTCGTAGCGCGAGACATCCGCGTCTTCTCCCGCCTCCGGGCCCTCCATGGCCGATGGCATTGCTGCTCAGTGCTGGGGATCCGTCTGAAAGGCAAAATCAGGAAGGGGTTTTTGGGGGAAGCTGCCTTAGCAAAGGGATGGGTGTGAAATGTTGTCTAGCAAGGAGCCTCTGGGCTGCCCCCCAGGCAGGGGGTGAGGAACAGCCGCCGGCCGTTTCCACCGAACGCCAGGCGCTTCCAAGGAAGCACATTTGTTTGTTCAGTTCAGCCCCCCCAGGAGAACCTCAACACTGACACCCAGCTCACTAAATATCAACCTCAGAAACCTACAACACAGCGAGCAGCCTGCATTTGGTTTCCCACTTCAGGGTGGCTCCTGGCTGAAGGCGAGAGCTCCGAGCTGGGAACCTGCACCGAAATCGTGAGCAAGCAGCTCTCCCCCGGTGCCACCAAATATTTCACCCAATGTGCTGCTCAGAGCAGAGTCACAGGAAAGGGAAGCACCTCCCCTTCACTCAGGAAGAAGAACAAGCTCCATTTCCACAGCAGCACAGAGCTTCCCTGGAAGAAAGCAGTGGGGAATTAGGCCAGCTGAGCTCTGAAGTCAGGCAGCTCACAGGGGAAACAAGAACATTCCCTGCGACACAATATAGGAACTTCCAAAGCAAGGGCAGATTTCACTGCTCCTGTTCCCACTCACAGCCTCCTCTCCTGCCTGCCAGGGTTTACTTCAAACCCCACAAGCAATGAGTTTCCCCTCCTCTTTTGAAAAAGGAAACAGAATCTCCTTGGACGTACCAGGATGCACAAGACTTACCCAGAAGCAGGAACAATGGCTCACTCATTGGATCAGCACATCACACCTCGTGACTACTCCCCCTCACCATGCAGTTGGGGTAAACAAGGAGGAAACCCCCAGGCTCCACACAAAACCAGCCTGGAGAGCCCGTACCAGGCAGGTATCGCTTACACTGGCTGAGCACAGAAATCCAGGCACCTCATTTACAAAGTGAGCCTGTAATCAGCTTTGTGCAGAGCAGCACCACCACCTTAGAGGCAGCCTTGGCAGAGGAGCAAGGGGCTAAGCTGCTGCTGGCTCTTTGGAAAGCCTCACTCTAAGAGAGCCATCCTCGTGCTCCCCCACTTCAGGGGGCTGCATCCTGCAGGACTTGGCAGGGTGAAGTCTTCCCACCCCAGGATGGGGAAGGGCAGGGCAGGTGGGAACACCAGCACATGGGCTCAAGATAGGTGAGGAAACCACCTTCAGGTGCTGTACTGTCCATGTGATCACTCCCTAGAGAGCACACATGCTCACATCAGCTCAGCACACTGGACTCATCTTCGCTCCTCACACAGCTCCACCTTCAAACACTGGGAGATGCCCACTGTGGGGAAGGGAAACCAAAGCAGAGGCAAATCACCCACTTGAGCTCAACCAGGAGCCTTCATGGGCACGGGGGCACAGCCCACTCACCTCTGCCAGTGCAGATCATCTCTCCTGCTCGGCTTATGGCAGGCCAGACCTTCTCAAGAGATGCAGATTCCAAAATGAAACTGGACAAACGAGTTCCAGCTCATCCTACAGCCCCAGAAAGCCAGAGGCCTGGAGGTAGGGTGTGCTGTCCCCACACACCTGCAACAGCCCCCGGTACAAAGCAGCAGGGGAGAGCAGAGCTACAGAGCACTTCAGCACCACTCATCCCTTGGGAGAGGCCTGAAGGCTGACATCAAACCCAGCCTAAAGGAACACACCACATCAGGCTCAGAAAACCATGGTTAACAGCAGCAGTGGCTCAAGGCTCCCAGTGGCCACATGCACATGGCCCTGAGATCATCGTTGTACAAGACACCTCTGCTCACTCCTCAGAGCCTCCCCTCCCGTGCCTCGGGCACACTGGTGTTCAGCAGCGCTCCCTCACATGGGAACTCTGCTCCCCACACCACACAGGGGGAGCTCCTGGGGTCTCAGAAGCCTTTACCCAACCCTGTTACTGGTGCTGTAGCAGCACAGCTGATGAGAAGGGGGAATGGCTGCCCCAGGAGCACTGTCTGCTGAGGAGAGCAGGGTTCAGCACACAAACGGGCATTTAAGGTCTTTGATGCACTCTGGGACTTGTATCTGCAACTGTGCAGCAGAGGCTCAGCGTGACACACTCCTCTCCATGGCAATAGGGCAGTCAGTGATGACAGCAGTCCCTGTAGCCCGAGGCAAGGGCAGAACACGTGCAGGAAATAGGGAAGCTCAGATTTTTCTGATACAGTTTCTAGTACAGACACCTCCCCAATGAGCCATGAATTCAAGAGACATGTCAGCACAAACCAGTCCCATCCTTTCCACTGCTGGGCTACTGCACAAGAACTGGGAGGAAGGAAAGTCAGAATCATTGTGTCTCTTATCACTACACATTGTTGCTTTTACTCAAAAACTGGCAACTCCAGTCCCTGGTCACAGCCCTGGTTTCTCAGGGTGCTCTGCTCCTCTGGAAAGGAGGATGTGTTCCACATGCCAAGGAGGTGGCTCAGGCAGCTGCCCACCTCCTCTGCAGAGGCTGGAATGTCATTCCATTTGCTGCAGGAGCTCAGCTCATCCAGGACCTGGCTGATGTTCAGCGTAAACACATATCTTTGCAGTGCCCGGACAGCAGCCTGCCTGGGAGAAATCCAACCCAAATCAAAGCCATGAGCTGGGATAGCAGGGCTGGAGAGTGGGGAGGAGGTTTGGTACAGGACACCTCAGCATTCTAAACATTTCCTTCCCAATGACAGCGTTCAAACCCTCTGAGAAAACATCCCACCTCATCCAGCCAGCAATTACTTTGCCCCCATGCACATCTCCCCAGCAAGCCTCACACCCCAGATGCACAGCTGCTCTTCTAGGGTAGGAAGACACTTAATCCCAATAATCCTGTGCCTTTTGAAGGAAGCAGCAGGACTGGAAGCCTCAGAGTTGCTTGGGCACCCTGGGAGAAGTTCAATAGCTCAGGAACACCCAGGCAGTACAGAGTTCACCTTTGCTGTTTGACCTCCACGTAATTTCAAGGCATTTCCCTATATACAGAGTTTAGAGTGTGGCTGGACCTACCTGAGCATCACTGTGCTGGAGACAAACCCCAAAACTCCACTCTAGGGGCTGGAATCATCTCAGAGGTTACCTGGCAATCCCAGCAGGAGAGACTTGTGTCTCCTCCTCCCTCTGGGGAGGAATTTGGCACCGGCTGCTGCTGGAAATGGAGCCTCGCAGAATAAATTGCTACATTACCTGATCCCAGGTAGGTTTAAGGCTTCATCGGGACACAGCCAAAATTTAGGCAATAATTCAAGTCTAAGACACTTCTAGCAGTGCCCACACAAATGCTACTTCTGTCCCCCAGAGCTGCAGCCCAGCACCTCAGCAACCTGACCGAGGGAAGCTCCTGGCGACCTCACAGACCTTCAGAGCACCTTTGGTGGTGGCCTTTGTGACAGGCAGCACATTAGAAACCTATTTTCTCACCTTGGCTATGAGAACAGCCAAGGGACAAGTCAGTCAGGGTCGGATCCGGGATAAGAAAGACACACATGGCTATATCAAAGAGCTCCTGCTCTGGGGAGAGCCAGTGCTCGCCCTGCCTGTCCCAGCACGCTGACAGCTGTGCCTGGGACGCGCCGAGCGGGGCCAGTGACTGGCACTCGGGGTGTAATGCACTGCTGGGTGTAAGTGCTGAGCCTTGAATAGGGCAGTTGTTTCACCCAACAACGGAAAGGCAGGGACAGCGAGAGGCCTCGGAGGCCTTCGCCCTCCAAGCTCTTCTCTGAGCTCAGCGGGATCAAGGAGAGCCAAGTGCCCCCGTCGCACGGCTCCCGACCCGAAGCCCCGGGCAACCATAACGAGCCGCCGCGCAGAGTCACCGCGGGGCTCTGAGGCCGCCGTGTCCCGGAGCGGGGACACACGGCACGGATCCGGGAGGGCTGAAAACTGCGGGCC
>NW_021938949.1:17160795-17328993 GCF_001715985.3 Manacus vitellinus
GGTGCTGCACGAGCTGGGCGTTCCCGGAGAAGCTCTTCCCGCACTCGGAACACCTGTAGGGCTTCTCCCCGGTGTGGGTCACCTGGTGGCGGAGCAGCTTGGAGCTCACGCTGAAGGTCTTCCCGCAGTCGGAGCACTCGTAGGGCCTCTCCCCCGTGTGGGTTCTCTGGTGCTGGATGAGGTGAGAGCGTTGCCGGAAGCTGCCCCCGCACTCGGCACAGCCGAAGGGTTTCTCTCCAGTGTGGATCCTCCGGTGCTGGATGAGGTTGGAGCTCACCCGGAAGCCCTTCCCGCAGTCCCCACACACCATCAGTCTCCCCACAGATGGATTTCTCTGCTGGGTAAGGTCTGTCGGCCTCCTGAGACTCTTCCCACGCAGCATCACTCGGCTTTGCCTCTTCCCCAGAGGTCTCTGAACTCCTTCTGACCTGTGTGGGACGACTGGGTCCTGTGCTGGATTCTGGGAATTGTTCTCCTTGGAGAGTCCTGAGAGTAAAGCCTTGGGCTCTGCTGGCCCAGGGATGCCTTGGTGGGCATTCTCCTCTTTCTTGCTCACAATCCCATCTTCAGCTGCAAAAAAAGGAGAATCCAGAGAGAAGTCACAGGCAGGACACAAAACATTAGACAGGGGAAATCGAAAGGGGCCAAATTCCAAGAACTCACCAGATTAAGTATAAAAAGTTTTGATATTTCCCTCCAAACTCTACAGTGGATTTCTCAAGAGTGCTCACAGGAAGAAACCCTGGAAATAGATGGCCCTGGGTGCTCTGCTAGAACCTGAATCCACTGAAAATACTGGCTTATTAGAGGTGAAAGTTTAGTGCTTGAATGGGAAAGATGGCTGCTCTTCCAGGACATCTGAAAACATTATTAAAAGCTGAACTGGGAGTCATGGAAGGGCCACAAAGAACTGCCCTGCTCAGCAGAACAGATGCAGCATCTGTGCTGCTGGTGTTGCAGAGAGAGAAAAGATGCCCAAAGGAGACACTGGCCCTAAGGGATGAGACATGGAGACCACCTGGAGCCTGGCTGATGCCAGTCTTAGAGCAGAAGAAAGGCAATTTTGTGCTCCATGGGTGCAAAGCAAACCTGGGGGGGGGGTGGTTGGTGAATTGAAGATCCTCTGTGGGCAACTCCAGATAATTCACTGAGGAAATCCAATATAAACACAGAAGATGAAGGCAGTGCAAGTCCATGGAAGTAATGCCAACTGAACAGTACAACCAGCTCCTGGGACACAGGCAATGAACAAACCCCTGCCCTCTGATTCCCACCAAGTCTTGCAGAAACACAAGTGGGATGAACCTATGCTGCACAGACTCAGGGTCAGCTGAAAGCCTTTCCAGACAAGGGGCTGCACAAATTCCTCAGGTATCTACACAGAGCACTGCCTCCTTCCAGCCTGCTGCTCACCTATCCTCTAGGATAGAGGATGCTCCTCAACCCTCTAACATGGATTGAGGAGCATCCCAGCAGGTCCAGAAGCACAGATCCCAGCAGTGCTCTGGCTTCTGCTGTCAGTGGGGCCGTGGAGCTCTCTGCAGACTCACTGAGGGCTCCTGTGCTAAACTGGCAAGACAGGATGTGTGGCACAGCCCCATCTGCTGCCAGGGAAGGGCCAGTGGATGTCAGAGGGATGTACATGGGATGTAGAAATGGCAGCATGCATCTCTGAGGAGAGGCATCACATCCAGAGTTAGGACAGGTCAGTCAAGGGAAGAGATTCCAGATCATCGTGTACAGACCTGCTGTTGACTACACAAAGACCCAAAACATGGCACAGGCTGAGGACTGAAGCTGCAAACACACAGAGCCCCAGATCTGCCCATGGAAAAACTCAATGGCTCCTCCTGGATCTCTGAAAACCCCTGTGGAATGAACTGGTAACATACCAGTCATGTGGGGCTGATGGACAGACCACAGGCACTGCTGGTGCTCTGGCAGAGCTGGGATGAGGAAGTGCTTGCCTTGAAACAGGAGAGTCACTGCTGAACCAAGAAAGGAAGGAGAGTCCAGAATTACAACCCAGATGATACAAGTACATATTTGATCTTCCTCTTTCTAGTCACTGTAAGAAAATCATAACAATATGATTTCACTTTGAGCTCCTGAGATGCCTTTTGTGGTGTGACATTGATCAGCTACTTTTCCCTCACATAGTTTCCCTTAAAATCATTCCTTCAGAGGAACAGAAACTGGAACTTTGCTATCCACTTCCATCTGTCTGCAGCCAATCCATCCAGGCCTGTAGGAGAAGAGGGATATCCAAAGGCAGGATAAGGACATTTCTGTCAGTCCAGCATGAAACTCCTGACCTGCATGTCTGAGCAGACAGTGGAGCTTGGGAAGTTGTTCTGTTGCTGTTGTCTGTAAAGGGTTTGATCAAAATCATGAACACAGGACCTCACCAGAGGAATTCATACTGGAAGCATTAGGGCTGAACTGGCAAAAATGAATAAGCAAGAGAAAAAGGAAGAGTGTGGCTCCTTGTCAGCCCAGACCAATTTGGGTTGTGCTCAGGCCTCTGATATGGCCAAGATTGCCAGGGCTAAGCTACAAGAAAAGGTCCAGGTAAGCAGAGTGAGTGTAAACATTGAGAGAGAACCTAAATATCACCTTAAATGTACCATTGGATCTCTCTTTCTCAGGAGAAGCCCCCTGGAGCTCTTCAGAAATGTCACCAATTTTAGCAAAAGAGATCTAGAGTGCAAAGGTGTTCCCAAAGCTTCCTTCACCAAACCAGTAAGGAAGCTAAGCTGCCATGGGATGGATGACCCTCAGGAGGTGGGAATGAAGGGAAAAGAAGGTGGATGATGATTCTGTTATTCAGGGGTAAGACACAAAGGCTGACTATAAACTGTGTCAGAGCCTTATGACCAGCCAGGTGACAGGGGACATTCACTGCAGGTAAACACAGAGAACTGCAGAGGTAAACAGCATCTATACCTTGCACTTTTATCAGAATGGGCCCAGGATGTTCTTGGTGTTATTCAGGAATAGCACCATGGAGTTAGAGAAGATGGATGAAAACTGCAGCTCCCAGGCACACAAAACAGCTCATCAAATGCTAATGATTGTTTGGGAAAAACAATCAAACCCCACATCCTGAGTGTGTGCAAGGAGGGGATGGATCCCCCCTTTCAGAGAAGTTCCAACAGAGCTGAGGCAGATACAGAGGATGACATGAAGGACCTATACTGCTGTACAGATTCTGTACAGATGGCTCAGCTGCCCATTCTGTTGTGAAAAGGCACAGCTGACAGGGCTATTGCAGAGGACTATAAAACCACAAGTGGCCCACGGGTGGGGATCTCTGACATCAAGTGAGCTCCTAGAGGGCAGTGTCAAAGCAAACCAAAGGAGGCAGCGACTCACAAAGCAGCTGAATATGCTGTGGAACTGCTGGCTGAGAGCTGTCACTGATGCTAAACCTTACACAGCTTCAGATAGCAAGAAATTACAGACAGGGCTGTGAGACAGGGACACATGGTGTGTCTAGTTCAGGACTTTCTGAAACCACAGAGTGCCAGGGCCTGTGAAAGCATCCATGGACACAGCACTGCCTGTCTGCCTTCTCTGGGATCCAGCCCCAGCCTCTGCCAGGAACAGCAGCAGCGCTGGGAGGACTGTGTTCCATCCCGGTCCCACCAGTCCTGCACGTTCTGATGTGGTTTGGGGATCCTGGAGAAGTTTTTCTCACTGCCAGGTTCACAGATGACTTGGCAGTGCTGGGTTAATGGTGGGACTCGATGACCTTAGCCAGCTTTTCCCAACTTTAATGATTCTATGACTGTACCATCCCCTCACCTGCACAGGTGTCGCTCACAACCATCTCGGTCTTCACTTGGAAGGTGCAGAGGTGGGAGAACCACAGTTCCTCCTTACGATCCATGTGGGAGATCATCTCCAGCTCCACTCTGGGGGTCCTGCTCCGTGGGGGAGACACGGGGTGGGTCAGACGGACCGGTTGGGGACCCCGGGGTGCACCGGGCCCTCTGCACCGCTACGGGCCCGCGGGAACCGGCTGTGGGGCGGCTGGGCATGGACTCTGGTAAAAGCCGCTGTTCCAGCCCCGTCGGTGCCCGCGTCCCGTCCCGGGGGTCCCGTCCCGGGGGTCCCATCCACCCGCGAGGTCCGGCTCCTGGGGGTCCCCGTCCCACCCCCGCTGTGGTCTCGCGTCCGGTCCGGATCGCCCAGCCCCGAGGTCGTTCCGGGGGTCCC
Organism: Manacus vitellinus; assembly: GCF_001715985.3. NCBI lineage: Eukaryota > Metazoa > Chordata > Aves > Passeriformes > Pipridae > Manacus > Manacus vitellinus. The sequence continues at coordinate 17,165,017 of NW_021938949.1, forward strand.
GCCCAGACCGAGGTCTCGTTCCGGGGTCCCGCCCAGCCCCGGAGCCCCGGAGGTCGGAGGTCGTTCCGGGGGTACCGTTCCGTCCCGGAGGTCCCGTCCCAGCCCCTCGCTCGTTCTCGGTCCCGCTCGGCGGCTCCGCGGCCGCTGAGGCGCCGTCACGTGACGGGCACTGGTGGCCAATGGCGGCGGCGCCCGCGCCGCTGAGGGCCACCCAAAAATGGCGGCGGCGATGGCGCAGTGCCGCCTCCTGAGGGCCCGTTAACCCGCTGCCCGCTCCGCTTCCGAGCCCTCCCCGCAGCCGCGGGGCCCCTCCCGTGTGCTGGGTGAGCCCCGCGGCTGCCGGAGGGTCTCCCCGCAGGCGGAGGGTTTCCCTTGGGGTGTCTCAGCAGCGCTTCAGGTGGGAAGCGAATGCCCACCCCGGGGGCAATACAGAGCCTTTGCGCCAGAGGCTCAGTGAACAAGGCGCGATCGAAAGAGCGCTTTCTAAGGAGAGGAAAGTATCCAGAGAACACCCGAGCAGAGCTCTGGAAACCTGTACGTGGGCTCGGTGCCCTTCCAGGAGTTGGGGACCCAACCTGGGCTGAGGCCGCCCAGGTCCCAAGTATTTGGAAAGAAGCAGCGGGATTGGTCTGAGCTCAGGCACGACCTTAAATTCTTAGCAATCACACATGGTTTGGGTTGGAAGGGACCTTAAAGCCCATCTCGGCCCCTGCCATGGGCAGGGACACCTTCCACTAGCCCAGGTTGCTCCAAGCCCTGTCCAACCTGGCCTTGGACACTTGCAGGGGCAGGGACTCCACAGCCTCTCAGGGGGATCACAGGGATGTGTCACCTCTCCCTGGCACTTTGTGTTTCATTAACCAGCTGACGTGCAATGCCTCTGGAAGAAATCTTATGCTGGGATAATAAAGAAGCAAACCAGCACATTTGAAATGCTCTCTCAGAACAGCTCCAGTCCCCTTGGAGAGCTGCAGGGAGGATTGCTCTTGCATTTATCCCTTCCATATCTAAACACTGGCACCCTTAGTGTGACTCCTGTTAGCCCAGAAGAAGGGGAAGGCACAGCAGTCTATGTTCTGTGCTTTACAGAACATATTTTGTAGTTATTTTGTATATTTTGTACTTAAAACCTCCGAGGGTCTCAGCCGTGTCAGAGACCACAGTGCTGTGTAACAACCACTCAGGAAACGCCATTAAACAGGGAGAGTGTATGCACAGAACTCTGCCTGTGTAAGAAAACTCTCTTCTCAGAATTATTTCACAGAAATCTGCAGCACAGCTTTGCAGAATAAACCTATTAAAGCCATTTTTTCCAGGCAGGAAATGTGGCAATACACAAACCAACATGGAATATCCTAAATCAGTCCCTCCAGTCATTTGATTATCACAGCAAATTTAGAAGCTCACATGGTACATCTTGGTAAGACAGAGGCTTTGTGCAATGCCAATAACATATCTGCTCCTTTCTTTAACAACTAATATTCTAGTTGAAAAGGTTTGGGGTTTTTTTGCAGCATTGGAAGTGTTAAAAAAAAAAGAGGTCTCAAACTATTTTTGATAACTGTTACTATAGAGCTGGAAATAAAAAATTATGACAATTTATCTTTCAGGGCAAATGAGCCTGCATTAGGAAGGTAAAAACCACAGAAATATTTACAAATTGAATTATTTGGCAACACATTAGCACTGGTAGATGGCAACACCAGCCTTAGATCAGGCAGGCCTGCGTTGCTCATGGATTAATGAAGCAGGAGAGTGAATAATTGCTTTCAGATAATTTGCAGTGTATGTCAGATGTATCCTTGTGGTCTTGAAGGCTGCAAAAGATTTCAAATCCTTTTCTCATCATCTAACAAAAGTTTTAGAATTACATTTTGTCAAGTTCAGCAATAAGGAGGAATCAAGGCAAGCCTCTGCAAAGTGGTCACCTCCAAACACTGACAGCACAGATGTGGTATGAAAATACAGCTTTTTTTCCTGCTAAACAGTGCTTTATGACATGATGTGATTTGAGTGATTATAACTTACATCCACTGAACTGTGAATGAAGGTAATTCAATGAAGGTAACATGTAATAAAAAAATTGATCACAAAATCTTTGACTGTAGATGTAAGTCTTACCCAAAAACAGAACAAAAAAATCCTGGGACGGGATATTTATTTTCCCATATTAAGACTGGTAAGTAGGACTGAAGCTTTTCCATGTGTGAGGTGCAGACTTGAGAAATACAAGTACACTGAGGGAGCAGCATTCACTGGAAGGCCAGTTAAGGCAAGCCTTGTCTTTTTCCCATAACAAAGTCACTGCTGGGAGCTCTTGAACTGAGAGGGAGTGGTCACCCATTTTCCCTTCCCCAGCAGCCCCCCAGGGAGGAGGAAAGCTGGGCAGGCCCCGAGGCTCCTGGGCCTCTTCCTTGGCAGCCCTTTGGCCAAGGCCCCGAGGCAGAGGTGGGGCTCAGCCCCTGGGCAGGAATCGGGCGCAGGCTGAGCCCCAGGGACACCAGACCCAGGTGGCCTGAGCTCTTCTTCCTGGTCTCCCTGGGACAGCCCAGCCAGGCCTGAGTCTCTCCAGGAGAGGCCAAGCCCAGCCAGAGAGGGCTCAGCCCCCTGAGGCCCCTCAGCCCCTTTCATCTGACTCCCCATCCTGTGTCTTCCAGGAGAAAGGGCCACACAGCCTCGGCCATACAAGGGACCTGCTGCCAGGGGCAGGGCTGCTCCAAGTTGATCCTTTTGCTGAAGGAGAACCAAGACCTGATGAGGATGTTCCTGGGCCTCTGCTCTCTGCAGAGGGCATTGCTGAGAGAGAAGGAAGCGGATGACTCGGAAGAGGAGGAGACTCCACTTCTCCACTTGACCGTGGATCCCCAGCTCCAGCAAGGCCCTTCCCTACAGAGCCCCACACCCACCAGCCCAGAGGAACCAGGCAGCTCGTCCTCGTCTCACTCCAGGCAGCAGATCCTCAGTTTCTCAGCCATTGCTGGGGATCTTCCCACCTCTCCCTGCTGCTGGGTGGCCCTGGCAACTCCTTTTCTTCCACTTTTCCTCTAGTTCTCTGCTCCAGATTTCAGCCAGGCCCAGCGCAGACTGTGAACCCCCCTGCCCTCAACCAGACCCAACACTGCTGTTTAGACCTTTCCCTTAAATCTCTTCTAAGTTGTTACTTAGAGTTTAGAATAAGGACTTTACAGATTGTTTATTGCATGGAATAGAAATCAAAATTGAAGATAATACTTTATCAAAAATAAAAATTTTACATTCCAAGTCTATAAATACCTTTAGAAATCTGGCTTCTTTTTGTGAAGTGTTGTGTCCATTTTGTTCAGTGACTCTTTGCACACTCCGAAGTGCCAGAACAGAAAGAAATCAGAAGATGTGAAACCTGATACACAGAATAAGACAATTTAGGGTCCAAGACCTCCCCAAGAGTCCCAGACAGTTTCCAAGTGGGATCAGTCCAGTTTGTAAATGAGACTGATCAGAACAGCAGTTTTATTTCAGGGTGTAAGAAGTGCTGAAGAGATCCAGTGGGCACTGTAATCTTGCATTCAAGACATCTGTGCCAGAGACACACTCAGGCCACACCAATAAGGTCAAAGGGCATTCAGGAGATGCAGCAGAAGGGATTTTAACACAGATCCAGCCTGGAAATGGACACACCCCACTGAATTTTCCAATCTAAAGGGCTTTCTCATGACACTGGGTGTCAGGGGTGCTTCTGGGAGCCGTCCCAAAGAGACCAAAGAAGGACACCTCCACTGCTCTGCAACTGTTCTAGAAACACAGATTTAGAAAGTTTACTAAAGATTGGAAAGTGAACCAAGGACAGAAAAAAGGCCTTGTATGTATTTCTACATACATGTCCTACTTCACAATCAGCAGGACAAAGTGTGCTGAAGAGAGGAAGGTGGAAGTCCCCAGTCCAAACAAGCACCCCTTTCCATAGTGGATTGAATACTGGAAGGTGAAGGGGGACGCATTTCCCAGCCCAAAGCCAGGGAAAAGGTCATGAAAAGTGTCACTGAGGGAAGCACCACCATGAAGAAAAGTTGGGGACCTAAACCTATTGGAAAAATGGAAAGAAAAGGCACAAAAGTAAAACTGGGGGGGAAAGAGGGTCTAGGGTAGCTGTGTGCTGAAGGCAGGCCAGCGATGGAGGGGTTTGTGCCATCGGAGCAGAGGCTCCCACGGCTCCGGAACGGGAGCGCGGCTCAGCCCTGTTCTCTGGGATGTGCTCTGGGAGCAGGGCACGAGGAGGAGCTGTGCTCCCACCCAGCACCCACCATGGGAGCTCCATCTGGGAAGGGGGTTTCCAGCTCAGCAGCGAGGCCTCCACGCCCAGGACTGTCAGGGTGGAGGAGTGGCCTTCACTCGGCGCCGCCTTCTCTGTTTTTTGCTCTCTTTTCTTTTCTGTCCCTGCTCTTTCCGGGCTCCGGCCATGGTACATGTGATACACTGAGAATCCAGGAAGTCCAGCAGCTTTGCCTTGGAAATTTTGATGCCGTTCTGTTTGAGCTCTGCGTGCAGATCCACCAGCTCGAGTGGCTCATAGAAGAGAATCCTGTTGTACAGGGCTGTGTTTGAGCGGATGTAGCACCTCACTGCCTCCAGCTTTTCTTCTTCCCGAGCTGCTGCTTGAGATGCTGGAAACTCCTCTTCCTCCTCCTCAGATGCAAAAGCACAGGTTTCAAATCCATTCACAAAAGAACTAAAAGCAAGATCAAACAGACCAGAGGTCAAGGAAAGAACAGGCTATCAAGGACGGGACCAGAGTTCCCCAAAATCCCTGATGGGGAACCCCTGGGACTTCCTCTGCAGGGTCGCAGACTCTCCCCTATTGGCACCCACAAAATGAGTGAGGCAGAACATGGCAGGGGGTCTGCAAACTTCCCCATCCCAGCTGTGACAGCACTGATCTGGAGCTGTCTGGCATTCCAGGCTCCTGACCCATACTGCGTCAGGCTCTGCCCAGGGTGCTGTGCCAAGCTCTCCCAGCTCCAGCTGCAGGTTCTCATGAAACATGGAGTGCTCCTTGTCACTAACTCGAAGACCAGAAGTGCCAGTTCTGGGCCTTGCCCACACACAGCCACACTCCCTTTTATGTTCTGAGAATAGCTCAGTGGGAATGAGACTGAAAATCCAAAGCCTGTTCCTTTTGGAGTAGCATGCTGAGCTCCAAATGACACACCCAAGGAGGTGGCAGGGCCATTGTAGCCACACAGACACTCACCTCTCTTTGCCTCATTCCTACCTCATCTCTGTCCTGCACCACTGAGTGTTTTGGTTGGGATTTTGTTGCCTTACCTCTGTGATCCAAAGGAGATGTCGCTTCCATCCCCCGAAGAAGCTGCCGACTCCTGAGATGCCGAGAGCGCCGGTTCCTCACCATCAGCTGCCAGAGGCCCTGAAAAAACAGAGGGCTTTTCCTGCTCTTTGGCTCCTTCTGGGTGAGGTGTCACTTTAGTTCTCCCCTTGGGGGCTGCACAGCCCTTCCCATAGGATCCATCATCAGCCTTATCCATAGGGAGCCCTGAAGAAGCCGTGACCACCTGCTTCCTCTTGCCCCCAGCCCTGGAGGCACCGGCGCCCTTCCCGCCTCCAGCCCGGCCTGCCTTCGGCTGCCTCGGCCGCCTGGCCGGGGACTCCTGTGGGAGAGGCTGGGAATAGGGGATGTCATCCTCGAAGTCAGAGTCCCCGTCCCGGTGAGTGTACTGGAATATCTCCTTCAGCTTCAACACCATCTGGCGTTTTGGGAGAGCGCGAACTCCAAATCTGGAAGAGAAAGGGGGGAGTGTGGGTTACAGTAACGCTGCACCTTCCACTGTCACAGCTCGGGACAAGGCTCAGGCTGGGAAGCACAGCTGGAAAAGTGGGATGTCACCTCAAAAAGCACTGGCTGGAGCTTCCCCATGGTTCACCTTCTTCCACGCTACCTGCCAGCAAGTTCCTGCTCTGAAGAGCTGCACTGGTGGAGGTAACACTTACCTGCTCAACTCCTTCTTCAGCTGCGGGGTCTCCATGATGGAATAAGCTGGCATGGGGGTCACTGGAGTGCTGGGAGACCTGCTGTGCTCCTGACAGGAAGGTTCTGCAGCAGAATGAAATTATCATGATCAGAATTAGTAGAGAAAGAACTTAAAATGGCTGGTAACCTCCCCTCTAAGTGGCAGAAAGCTAACATTATAGACTAATGGTTTAACAGCAACTACTTTCTTCTAAGCTGTTTTAGTTATTACTCAGCTTCATATTGGACTGAACAGACAACACTTTTTTTTCCTCTAAACCAGGATACTTGGTTTTTATTGACTTTACATCAGAAAACAGCTTAAATTGGGACATACATCACATCTGAAAACGAAGCCCATTCAGGGCTTTGTTAGAGCAGGGAATGTTTACACAGCAGTTAAAAGCCATGTTTACTGAATTCTGGGCAGTGGCTCTTCTCCCAGGAAAGAAATTTCATAATAGAGACTTGATGCAGAAAAAATTGAGCAAATCAAGCTACCGGGGTCCAGAATTAGATGCTGATTTAATGACAGCAGTTTACTGATACCACGAAGCACAGTCAGTCCCACACATCGTGTTCTAAACACCCCTTAAACTAATCACTTAGTATGGCATAATTAATAATATATTTCATTAGATACTATGACATCAATTACTGGTCTTACATGGAAAGAACCATGCAAGGACGTGTGCTGGGCACGCAGAGCTCTCTCACAAGGGCCCAGATCCAGCAAGGAGAAGGCAGCAGGAGGCAGCAGTGCACCCAGGGAGCTTTGCAGGATGCAAGAGCTTTGCTTTGCTGCATGGATGTGTGAAAAGCAAGAGTGCACAGAGCAGCCACTTCTACAGGGAGCAAATACCCACTGGCATGCAGGCTGAAGGCTGTGTTTTGTTCTGTTTTGGTTGTTTTTTTCTCTCCAGGTACCCACAAGCTGCTGCAAGGAGTACTGACACTCTAAAGGACTAGTGTGAAAAAAACACAAGTGGCTGTGCTCCAGGAATCCCACATTTATTATTAGGCTCTCTCCCACAGCAAATGACTGCACCTTCTTTGTGCCTGGCCCTGCCAACTTCTTCAGATCAGAAGGCCCAAAGACCCTTTTAATATATCAAGGGTGCCACAGGTGAGATAAGCACTTAAAATAAACACAATTTTAACTAGTCCAACAAATCTAGTAGGAATACAAGTTCTTACCAGGAGTCTTGACAGGATCTATCTGACAGGCACCAGCTGCAGCTGCCAACCTCTGAGACAGAGGAAGAATCTCTGGAAACTCATCTTCCTTCTCTTCTCCATTCCAATCATCCCAGATTTTGGAGTTGAGGTAACTGGGTCTGCTGCCCAACGATGAAGATGCCTCAATAGGGCTCTTCTCAGGGCAGAGCAAAGTTGTTCTCCTGCCAGCAGGACTTCCTTGGAGAGGGGTGCTGCCCTTAATTCCCTGCGTGTGGACTGGGCTCTCCCACTGGTCCTGCCAAGAGCCAGGGCTGGGGCTGCTGACCGTGCTGATCTTGGCACAGCTGACCTGGCCGGAGTCCTGGCTGTCACCTCTGACTGGTGACAGGTACTCAACGTGCCAACAGTCATCAGTGGGGAGCGGGGGCTCCTCACAGAGCAGGACACTGCTGCCCAGAGAAGGCAAACTTACTTCCCTTTCACCGTCCTCGACCTCAACCACGCTGATGTTTGGTCCATCTTCCAGGGGCTGCTCGTGGCATGGAGGTTTGGATAAACCTGAGACATCGGCACGTTTGCTTTTCGTGTTGGTGTGGCCAGGGGAAAGGAGAACTGGATCCACTGGAAGAACTGGTGGGGAGCTCTTGGAAAGGGAGCCTGCTGCTGGGCTGCTGGACACGCTCCTTTCAGTGGCTGAGCTCTCCACAGGCAAATCTTTATCTGACAGTGTTGTTTCATGGACTTTTTTTAAATTTCCAGTAAGTTCATGATTACTACTACCTGCTGCTAACTTCTTTGTGCTGAGTTTAGATCTTGGACTCTTTAAAGAATTAATACTTGTGACGTGAGTCTGTGTTGAGAAGCTTCTGTTTTTGCTCAGAACTGGTGTGCCTGGCACGAGCCAGGAGCTGTCTGTGCCTGAGGACATTTCATGACTGAGCCTCTTCTCAGGGCTCGGGTTTGGACTCCTTTTGCTCTCTGTACAAGCACCTGTTTGTCTCCCTAGGGGCAATTCAGGGGACACCTCTACATCTTTACTTACATGCACTGTGTCTGTACTGCCACATGAGACCTGGGCTGATCTCTGCTCTGTTTCAGGAACTGATGAGGTATGTTCAGGTTTTGGTACCTCAGGACCTTGTTCTATGTCTGCACACTTCAGCTGCCCAGGGATTTCCATTTCCTTCGGAGCAGGGCTGGACTCTGGTGACTTCTTGTCTTGTTGTAACTCCATTTCATCATCAGAAGATAAAACAATAACATCACCCTCCTTGTTCCCCTGAGCTGCAGCATCCTGAGTCCTGCCTGGTGATGACAACACTGGGACATGTGTGTGCTTGTTTAAATCACTGTGAGGAAGCTCTGCTGGAGAAACTATGTTCTCATTTCTCAGTGCAGCATCCAGCTCCTTGGCTTTCTGGGAGTGTATTTCATCACAGGGAAATGATTTTTCCTTTTTGTTTTGCTTTGGTGTTGACACATGGTCTCTGGCAAACCTTCCCTCTGATTTTGGAGATGCAGGTGAAGAGCCAACAGCAGGAAAAAGGGGCATATAAGGTTTAGGAGCTGGACTCCCACAAAAACCATTCCTACATGGTGAGTGGTCTTTCTGTGACTTGCTGAACAGAAATGAGTCATTAAGATCAACATGTTTTTCATTAGGGGACTTTCCTGATTCTTTGATAACTTCTTTCATCGGGGAAGGCTCCCAGTGATCCCCCTGAGAGGCAGAAAACAAGCGCTCACAACCATCATTTACATCAGTGGCACCCTGGGAACCAGGAAGCTGTTCCTCACAGGGATCTGCCTCGTCACGTGAGACCCGAGATGACCTGGAATCCTCCACACCTTCACATCCACTGACAGCCTCCCCTTCATTAGCACCATGGGATGCTCCATCCCATTTCTGAGGTTCACTGTGGTGAGGCACAGTAGCGGTCTGTGGATGGTTCGTGCTCTTGCATCTATTTATAGGCTGGATTTTCTCTTCTTGTGCAGACGAGTCACATTTAGATCTTTCCACATTGTTGCCATCCCTTGGAACTTTGAAGCTGTTGCTTATTGAAGCAGATTCAGGTCTCTTTACCTCTTCCCCCTCAGGTGGCTGGTCTGTACCTTGAGCTGTCTCAGTGTCACTGCAGATGCTGCAGTCTGTTCCCTCGCTCACCTCTCCTCCACCTTTAGCCATCTTCCTCTGAGTTGCAGCGAACTCATAGATCTCCTCCAGGTCCCGTTCACTCACCCCACTGTCATCTTCCTTCTGGCATTCAGGGGGCAGCATAGCTTCTTCCTCCTCATCTTCACCCACCCACACTGAGTTCAAGAGATCTTGGAAGTTCTCAGCTCTGTCCTCACAATCTTTGTCATCCCTCACAGAGAGAAGATCATCTTCTGAATCCACTCCAGAAGACACTTGACTCTCTCCAGTGTTGTTTTCACACACTGCCATCAGTTCCCTGACACCAAACCTGTGAGGATACAATACATTAGTGTTTCCTCCTCCAGTATTTCTTCACCATTTGCCTACCTGATCACTCTTGTGAGCCTTGTAAGGAATTTGCAAGAGGATGCTTGTTTCCTAAGATGTACAAGTTCCAGGATACTCCTGAAATTCATAATCCCCCTTTCCAGGTGTCACTCACATGAAACATCAGGCACATTCTTCTTTTTTGTGTTTGAGACTGACCTAACAGTCAGTTTGACACGACTACACTAAAAAAATCCCTTTGCCACTGGCAATGGAAGAGACCTGCGGAATGGCTGGGGCTGGATAATGTTTGCCATGTGCAAGTTCCATGGCTTTCTGGAGTGACAGGGCACTTCTACATATATTTGGGCAAGAACCAACCATTTCCTCCCCCATATTTCAGCAACTGCTTCTGTTTCAAGCTCTTTACTTAGTGCATGCCTTGGACCACAACTGAGAACGTGACTGACACAACACATTAAAGTTCTGAGCATCCAGTACATTCTGCAAGTGTTGTTCAGACGAAGTGAAAATCACATATAGAAGATATCCTAATCGTGGTCAACATCAGCTGCCAATGCACCTCCTGAGACCAAACCCTTGGGCAAACTCTGCTGAGCACACACTGAACATAGAAACTCTCACACAGGTACAACCTAAAGAGAGACTTGTGGAAAAGATGAGGGCATCTCTTATGTGTAAGTTTCATTTAAGATGTAGCAGAGGACTATGGAACTTGTAAGTCACTAAAACTGCAAAATATCAAACTCAGCCTGGAGAAGAGGGGAGACATTGCAGTTACAACTTCCTTGTGAGGGGCAGAGGAGGGGCAGGCCCTGAGCTCTGCTCTGGGGGGACCAGAGACAGCACCCAGGGAATGGCCTGAAGTTGTGTCAGGGCAGGGTTAAGTTGTATATTAGAAAAAGGTTCTTCCCCCAGAGGGTGGTTGGGCACTGACCAGGCTCCCCAGGGCAGTGGGCACAGCACCAAGGCTAACAGAGCTCAGGGAGTGTTTGGATGATCCTCTCAGGTACACGGTGAGACTCTTGGGGATGGTCCTGTGCAGGGCCAGGAGTTGGACTCGATGATCCTGTGATTCTGTGAAACTGGGGTCTGTGTGGCTGACAGCACGAGGGGATCCCAAAACATGCTCGTGACACAGACCTGGCAGCCAGGGCGCCGAGCTGGGGCCGCAGCCCTGGGGGGACGCGGGTGTCAGCAGCGTAGAGGTAGCGCAGGAAGGCGGCCGCGGCCTCGGCCGTCACGTCGCTCAGCAGCACACGGCGCGTCGGCGCTGCCCCGTCCTCCTCCACCACGAACCCCTGGCTGTGAACCTGGGGCACAGCAAAGCAAAGCTCTGTTTGCTACGAAAGGAACAGCAACACCAACGTTCAGCCTTGTTCCTCTCAGCTTAGTGCTTCTGTTCACACGTGTCCTGCCCGGGGACCGGGACCCAATGCCCCAGAGGGAAGGCAAGATGAGCAGTTATACAGAGCTCCCCACATCCTTCCTGACCCCATGGATGTCAGCTTTGATGGAGTTTAATTACTCATTTTAGTCACACATATAAAAGGGGGTCCTAGAGTTCTGCACTTAGTTTTGGAATCAAATTACTTCCCAGAGCAGAATTTCCAGAGTTATCTACACCTCCCTACAGCTGAGCTTCATCTGGTCCATTTTGAGTTTACCCACCCCCATGATGTGCTGCCCAAATTCTGGTTCTCACAGGAAAACAGACACCACACAAAAAACTACTCCACTGACTGGACCATTACCTTTGTGGGTCCAGCCTGATCTCAGGTTTTGGCCAAAATGCATTTCCAGCTCAGTAAGGTCTCACTCCCTTGGCAGCCAAATCACATATTGTGTTATCCAAAACTCTCTCCAAAGTTAGGGGACCCCACACAACAGAAAACACAAGCTCCAAAGTTATCTCTGATTAATTACTGCCTCCTTGTTAATCAAAATCTCCATCAAAGAGGAGCACTTCCTCATCTATCCAGAAAATAAACATGAAATGCTGCTCTGCAGGTGTCAAAACTACAGGTCAGGGCAAATCCCACAACTCTACCCACACAAATGATTCCTGCTCATGAAATCAGTGGATGGGAATGCTGAGTAGCAGGAAATAGTAAGAGAACGTGGCTAACCCAGTAGTTTTGTTATGTGGGCACACACACATTTGCTAATAGCTGTGAAGATCCCCTAAAAAATTCCTATGAAGACTGCTGGGTGGCAAATATGAACTTGCTTCCCCACCCTGAACTTTCATAGAGCCCTTAGAAATGGCCTGAGTCACCTTAGGGGGATGCTATGGCCAACACACATGAGGACAGAACTAAAGTTTCCAAAGGGCAGCTTTAAGGAATGCTCCTTTTGCCAGGGAACTGCTGTATGGACTGGAGGCAGCTTCCTGAAAGGGCAGAACTCAAATGTCAGGCTCTCTATCCTGTCTGCACAGGAGCAGGCTTGGAGCTATTCAACCTAAAATGCTCTGGCAACATAAGAACTCCTTCACTAGCCTTGCAAAAAGCACAGTCAATGCAGATACCTCCAAAGCAAGAGTGACAAAACCTCTGTGTAGGTTAAAGTTCTTCCCAGAACCTTCCTACTCCCTGCTCACACTTCCCAGCCTGGGTGCCAGGCAGGACACACCAAGATGGACAAGGCAGTCTGAGATTGCACAGGTACCAAAATTCAAGGATAAAAAGCACTCGGGAAGCTTCCTCCCTTGCTGAGGGGTGGAACGCGAGGAAGGATCGTTGGCTCCTCACAGACAAAGCACCACATATTTCACCACTTTGTCAGGATTTGTTCTGGTTCTCTGAGCTGAAGAACCACTGCTGGTCCCGAGGCCATCATGCCCAGCAGTGCTCTGTGCTGGTCCCGGAGCACTGAGTGGCCGTGGGTGACATTCCCAGTGACATTCCCGAAGGAACATCAGCAGCACTTACGGCCTGCGCGGCCGGCGGGCACCGCGCGTACAGCACGAACAGGTGGGCGTAGAGGACCTCCCCAGAGTCCACCTGGAACTGCACATCACTCAGGTGGGGGTTGTTGACCATTGCCCCGAAATCTTCAGCCAGCAGCCTGAGAGAGGACTGGGACACAGAAGGAACACAAAGACAGATGTTAGGTTACAGCTGTCAAACGCTTCCCTGGAAAAACAGAAGGAATAATAGAGTTTATCAGCACCGTTGTGCCTGAACACACCACCTCTGCCTCCTGAAGGTAATCATCGGGTTTATGAGCTTCAGGTCTTCCATGGGACAAACAGACATTCCTGGTTTTGTTTTCCTCCACTTTTTCCCAATCTGTCCATTGTGAAGGGCAAGAAGGTGTTGTACTCTGCTGTACTTGTATCACAGCACATTATCACCCTCAGATCCTCACCACACCATTTCCTGGTGTGGTCTAGCCACAGCCTGTAGCTGCCTCTTAATCTACTGCCTCCCACCACAGTTTTAGGAAACTGTAATTTCCACTTTAACAGACTTGAACTCAATTTGCTATAATTAGGGTAAGAGGAAAGAGGATGACTCAGGGCTGGGGAAACGAGCCTTTCCCTCTCTGGCAGTGACAGCTGAGAAGAGCAGCTCTGCACCAAAGGGCCCCCATGGAATAAAACTAATGTAGGCATCCAGTTCAAAGGAATTTATGAGCATGTTACTGAAACACCTTTTGAAAATTCCACTCTAATTTAAAAAAACAAACATACTACTATCATTCTAGAACCCCTTGCTGGAATTTTGGGGAGGGCTGGTTGACTGAGCTACCTCAGACTGGTTATGGTGATGGTAAGGTCAAGCCTGGGATGTGCTGCCAAAGACAGCCAGGATGAATGCTCTGGAGCTGCTCGCAGTACAGACCCCAGGAAACCACCTAAAGACTCAGATCCCTCCAAGTGTTGCAGCTCTGGAAGTCGCTGGTGTTTCAGGGAAGTGGGAAACACCCTCAGCTCACGGCTGGGTTGAGAGGCTGGCTGACTGTAAGAAGAAACCAGTTGATGGTTAACATCCTAATCATCGATTCTGTGCTTTTCAAACTTACTGCAGAGCTGAGGAGGCGCAAGTTTTATTCCAGGGAAAATCTGCAGCAGATGCGGTTCCACCTGGAACAACACAGCTCTGTATTTTATTAGCAGGTTTCTACATTAGCAGTGGGCTGTGGAAACCCAACCTTTCTCCTTTCTCCAGCCAACAGTAATTAGCAGCACACACGGGAGCAGCTCCTCCAGCCTTCATGGGTGGTCTGGGGAAGACTCTGCATGTGGTGGCAGTGGTGTGGACTGATCTCCGAGGGGAAGACAGGAAACTCAGTCTGGAAACTAATCTGATGTTTCTTGCTTTTCTTATTCTTGGCAGGTGGGACACCTGCAAGGTGGTTCTGGGGAAGCCAGAAGCAAACACAGCCTCCCGATGGTCCGGCCCAGGCAGAGAGCCCAGAGCAGCTTTCCTGCTGAGGCTAAAATTATCAATCAAGAGTGGGGAAATCAAACAAGGCCAGAAACCTCCTGGCTGCTCCATTCTCTGTGCAAGGCCCAAAGACAGCTCCGAGTGGGGATGTGCTGCTGTTGGAGAACACACCAGAGCATTCTGTCCTGCTGAGGAGGTTGCAAAACTGGACCCCACTGATGTGACCAAGGGCCTTCAGCACAGGGGGATGTGTTACCAGTGCAAGGGGTGCATCTGCTCTGCATGGTTACACTCTGTCTGTGCTCATATAAAGCACAAATCTCTCCCACTGGCAATCCAGCTCTTCAGCAACACTTCATTTGCTCAGGAAAACTACCATGGAATCAAGCTGTATCTGAAAAAAATGGTCATACTGGTTTTGCTGGGTGCAACTAAAGAATGTCAGAACAGTCTCTGTATTGCTAAAGGCCTCTGATTTAATAGGCTCAGAAAACAAAACAAGACTTTTCTCCTGCTAAGGATTATTTTTTTTTAATAGTCTCAAAGCATACTGAGAGTTTCTGTACCAAGCAGCTGGGATGCTCAAGTTTAATACTGATTCCCACCTCAAGGACTTGTCTCCTTTCAGAAGTATCTTAATCCTATAAGCATAATAGGAAAGTACATTCTCAGGCCATCAAAATTTATCTAGCACCAAAATGTACCAGCTTTCATGGCATGATTATTTATTATCAAACCAAAGACAGTGAGTTTTACCAGATAAAGTACATAACCTTGGTAAGAAAATGAATTATTTTACTTTTATAGACACTTCAGTTGAAGAAAACTGATAATACAGTCATGAAGGATTACACATCCACTGGTGCATCCAGGGTAAGATGGGCTCTACAGGACACTACAGGCTTGATAAGAAAATCCTCATCTCTGTCTCTCCTGGGCTGCAGCCAGTTTTCTCTTGGATAACCTGGGCATTAAAGCAGAGTCCTGCCTAACATGCTGCAAACACTCTCAATGCTGTAACATAACTCTTTAACCTGCACAGCTTGGCTCCTGTTACCTGGAATTCTAAATCATCACTCATCAGGCAGGACAGGCACTGAAAAACCCACAGGATGCTTGAAAAAAGCACAGGAAACCCCCAGGAATCAGTGAAACCCCCCCAGGTGTCCTCAATCACTGTGAACCTTAAGCACCTTTTGGTTTCCACAGAAAGGAATGGGAAATAGTCCACACTTGTAAGAATTGAACAAATGCTATAGCTTCCTTTTTATTGTTATAAACAAATACATAAAAAGTGGGGGAAAAAAGGCTTGTCCTTACTCTTTTACTGCTGCTCCTGAGGAGGCTCCTCTCTTTGGATGGGGGCACAAAGCCACTCTGTGGAGGATCACTGGGACTCAGTTCTTCTCCTCAGGGAAGAAAATGCACATCACAAATCACATACAACTTCTTTGTGAGCCAGAGTGACCTAAGAACCCCTAACAGGATCCTTGCTGTGACAGCTGCTATAACCAGCCTGGCTATGTTGAAGGCTCAGCCTCTCCCTCGTGCCTTTTTGGAGGGTTTGGCTCTGGGCTGTGACAGGCTGTGGGTACCCAAGCACCATTCAGCTGTTATTTATAAACATTATAGGACCAGGGATCATTTGCTGCAGTTTAGCAGGGGAAGTGAGGACTATTATATCCAAGTGCAAATGCAGACAGGCGAGCTGAGGAACCATGTTCTCTTTCACAGGTGAACAGGACACACAACACATTCTGCTGAACAGCCAGACCACTTCAAGGGGTACTAGTGACCTTGAAATGTGCAGCTGGGCACCACATGCAACTGTGACTGGGGACACCAGAGAGCTGCCCATAGAGGAATTCCAGATGTTGGTACTTTTTCCTATACCCTGTATAGGTACAGATAAATTCCAGGTTTGGGTAATCCATGTCCAACATAAAATCACCCCTCTTGTGCATCTCTCACCCGATTGTCTCACGACCTGAAAAGACAGTGCACACAACAGAAAGGCTGTCCAGATACAATCATGGAATCAGGGAATGGTTTGGGCTGGAAGGGATCTTAAAGCCCTTCTCATTCCACCCCCTGCCATGGGCAGGGACACCTTCCACTAGCCCAGGTTGCTCCAAGCCCCATCCAACCTGGCCTTGGACACTTCCAGGGATGGGGCAGCCACAGCTTCTCTGGGCAACCTGTGCCAGGGCCTCACCACCCTCACAGGAAAGAATTTCTTCCCCATATCTAATCTAAATATACCCTCCTTCAGTGTGAAGCCAATTCCCCTTGTCCTATCACTGCATGCCCTTGTACAAAGTCCCTTTCCATCTCTCTTGTAGGCCCAAGATAAGCAGGGATGAGGATTTTGTTCCAGCTGTTGAACACATCCAGACTCCCTCCTGGCAGAAAATACTTGTTATCTTTAAGGGAATTCAAAAATAAAATTTAGCACCTGCTGTCCAGCAGTTCTCTTAAATGCTGGGATTTATGAATCATTTCAGAAATGTCAAGTTGATTACATCTAAAGCTTATTGTAGGAAAATGTGCCCCCACAAAAACACCTCTCGGATCAACAGCATCAACCTGTGGGTGATGTCATGGCTCTCTGACTTAGCCCAGTGTAAGTGTGGCCCTGTGAGGCTGAAGGAACCAGGGACAGGGCTCAAAGGCTGCCAGAACTCACCTGGCTGCTCTGCTGCTTGAACGTGGCCAACATCAAGCTTCCACTGAGTAAGGGTAAGTCCTTCCCTGGCCAACTCTACCAGGTCCTGCAGAGTCTGAACATCCTTCTGGCTGGGAGATAAAAACTGCCCATCTCCTTCAGGGCCTGGCTTGGATTCATCAGAAGTTTGGCCTCCAGTTTCTGTGCAAGTGAGTTCCTGAGAACTGAGGAGAGGCTGAATTTGCTGGGATACTTCTGGCTGATGAGATCCCACCGATGGCACAAGGTTCTCTGGCTTATCATTCTGATCAAAAGAGGAGGGAAAAAAAGACACCAATAAATTAGGTCCTGGTTTATATATTTGCAGAGCTCAGAGTACGGTCTCTACTTCTTACTTTTGAAACATCTATGAAGGATCACAGAGCATTCCCCAGGTACAGGGGCTTCTGAGGAACAGCTCTCTGCAGTTTTATGAAGGACTCTCCAAAGATAAGACAGCTCTGAACAGAAGAAAGAAAACTATAACAGAAAAGTTGGTTTCTCCAGGAAGTTGGTTTCTCTTTGCAGGCCAACTGCCAAGCAGAGAGAAAGGCTTGAGGAAATGCTCCCAGTCCATCATCTAAATATTTCATTACAGCTGGAGTGCCTGCAACAGTCCCAGCTGAAGCTCTCCAGGTGCTTCTGTTCTGAGTTCTGAAATGCTTTTGCAGTTACGTGTAACTAAATCAAACTTTCACCTTGGAGCAGATATTTTCCAGGTTTGGACTCTGTTTTCCAATAAAAAGAGGTTGTTTATTTTTAAGAAAAATGGTTTAGCCATTTCTCTGAATGGAAAGAATGAGAGGGAAAACACACTCTTGCCATGATTTTAAAGACCTTCCTACTTTTTATTTTTAAACTTCTGTGGCAGTTTTTGGCTTGAACGAAGGTCAAAACTCTTCATAGAATGAAGTCCCTCCACCCACTCCAGCTCCAACCTGCAACAATCCAGAGAAACACTGGGCTTTGACTAGGGAAGAAGTATTAAACAAAGCACCTGTATATGCACAGTAGTTTTTGAACAGAAGCACCAAATAATTCAAGGGAAGAAAGAGGGAAGGAAGGGAAGTGATATCCTTCTTCTTGGAGAGGCTGAAAGAGCTTTGTCTGTTTCTGTGGGCACTTTTTATAAAAATACAGAGCACTAAAAGAGTCAGATCCAGGTGAACCCAGAATGAAACACTGGAACTGAAAACTGGATCAAAGCTCACACACACCGAGAGGCAGTGGGATGCATAAGGAAAGCCTGAAGTGCAAATGCTTTATTTTACAACTCCAGGCACTCATACCTCTCTGTGCTAGAAAATATCAGTCTTCAGTTCAATATTTTCACCCAGATCCTTGCTTAGTGCAACACAGGAGCAAAGCTCACACTAGGATTGACCAGAGAAAAGTGCCAAGAAGGAAAATAAAAGCCAGGTTGCTGTAAACATGGACAAACTAGGGGCACAATGAGCAGGATGGGGTCCCTTTACTCAGTACTCTCTGTTCCCACCAGTTTTATTTTCTGAAAGCTCAAGGAATAGTGTGGTAACGTGAGCCTTGGTCTCCTTCCCAAAGGGAGAAACAGAAGTTCAAGATCCCAAACCCCTGTAAAACCAGGGGAGAACAGGGCACGAGCAGTGAGTGTGCAGAGCAGGGATCACTTGTTTAAATCCCAAATGAGGAAACAGAAGGGATATAGGGATATGTGCACACATATATCAGAGCAAGGACAACAGAGCATCCCACCTGCACAGGCTTCCAAGGTACAATTGGAGGGGTCAGTGCAGCAGTGTAGAACGATTCGGGGTCACAGGGTCCTGTCAGAGCACTGATCTTCCATAAAAAGCACTCCTTGGCTTTGGACAATGGCAAGAGCCAGGCTGCTTTCCCAGATTCACCCTCCAAAATCTTGCTAATGGGAAGCTGGGGGGTGGGAGGGAATTCCACCTCTTCTGCAAGCAGCATAGCCACCCGCTCCTGGATCCTCCTCCGTGCCTTCTCCGGGTCCTGCAGCAGCAGTGGTGGAGGGGCAGCTGGGCCTCTCTTACGCCTCTTCTTCTCTTTAAAAAGAAGAGGAACCCAAGTAAACAAACAGCTGAACACACAGGGCAGGGGAGATCAACACACCAGCTCCTTCAGTTGTACTCAGTGATGACCCAAAGGCAGCTAAAAGCTGAACACAGCAAGATTTCTGCGGGTCTGGAGCCACACATCACCCTTACAGGAGAAATGAGCTGTGGAGAAGGGTGACTCCTCCTCACACTGCTCTGCTGCATGTCGAGGGCTTTCACATCTCTGCAAAACCTGATCTTTATGGAAGCCATTGATAGCCATGCAGTCCATCTCCCAGACCCATGGGAAGTTGCCTGTATGGCAGTCCTGCATAAAAAGGGAGGGAAAACCACCAACAAAATCCATGGACTCCTTTTCTTGTGTTCTGTTCATGGATATCAAACCACAGCTCACACACATGCTGAGCAGCTTCCATTTGGAAATCCTGTGTCTTGTTGGCCAACCCCAAATCCAACTGGGAGTACTTACTGGCAGGAGGAGACCTGAGCAGGGTCATGAAATCTTCCCTCTCTACAGCTTTCAGTGCTCTCCCCTGCCATTTTTCTGCCTTTCTAAACCCTTCTGCATGCTGACACAGTGAGGCACATGCTCAACAAAATGTAGTGTACACACATGTCCACTGCAGAAAGGACACAGAGATAAGAGAGAACGCTGAAAAAACTGCATTAATCCAGGCTGCAGCAGGAGGAATGGCAAAAAATCTACTGGAATAGCAAAAAATGACCTTTTCATGTTATTCCTTCTCGCAGTTTACGAAAAACAACAGCTTATCTTAAGAATACTTAAGGATTCAAAACAACCAATCGGTGAAAACAAGCACAAGATTCCCCAGGGATTTCACTGAAACCCAGGGACATCCTGCTGCTGCTGCTCCTGACTGTGTGTGGATACTGCATATTGTGGAAGCTCTGACAGCTTCAATAAAACAGAAGCAGGGCTGTCATCCCTCCTGCACCCAACAGGAAGGTTTTGGTGGAGAGCAGGCTGTGGCAGTTACTCCTGCAATAGTACAGCCTCTGACACTAACTCACTGTAACACATACCTGATCCTGGCTTCCATTTGATTGGGAAAGCAGCCACTGGTTTCACATTTGTAACGGATCTTGCTTGCTCCTGCTTTTCCTGCTCCAACAGAGAGCGTGACATTGCCATGGCAACCTGCAAGTCTTCATCCTTAGGCTCCATTTTGGCCCTCTTCTGTGTTTTCTTTGAGTCCTCGTTGGAGGAGCCTTTTCGCTTTGCCCTGCTCGGCTGATTGCTGAAATCCAAGAATGCAGCAGGAAGCCCCAGTTAATGTGACTGGATCAGAGACAAGAAACACTCCAGACCAGCTGCTCTGCTTGCTCAGAGAGATTCCCATATCAAGCATAGTAAAAACCATTCAGTACTTTCTTTCCTAGCAGAGAGCAAAGGACTTCTTATCATTCATGCAACTTAAGAGTAATTTAGAGAAAGTATTGTTTTGGAAAGGTAAGCACAAGGCCACAGTGCTGATGTAACATTGCTATCTCCACCTGGAATGGTTTTTTGTACCATAGGGGAACAAACAAGTTGAAGCAGGGCAAAACCAAGCTCCCTAGAAAATGCTTCCCCACTCCTCTGCTTCCACAGGGAACAGGCAATCCCTCCTCTGCACAAAGGGACTTATTTGCCCCTCTACTCAGGCCCCACTTGCTGCACTCTGAAGATTCTGCTCAAATCCAAATGAGCAGATGCAGCTCTGTACCAAAACACATATTCACATTCCAAAACATCACGTCTGCTTCCCCTCTGGCTCAGGGTGAAAGCACATTCCTGGGACAGCCACGAGCCAAGGAGCTGAGGCAGAGGCACCGCAGATCTCAGGAGAGCCTGCACACTTGTACCCTGTGGTTTGCTCAATCAGCTCAAACACACCATTCAGCTCTACTGAGTAATTGCCTCAGAGAGCACAAATAATTCTGACAAACCAGTGTAAGGTCATTTACTCCCCATTTTGCTCCTGCCTGCTGGCTTTTAAAGTCATCTACCACCTGACCTCCTCTGAGGGAAAGCAAGATGATTTCTCCCAACTAACCACCACATCTTCCTCACCTGGTACTGGGCAACCTTCTTTGGGATTCTTTGGGCTCAGAGCTCACCCAGCGTGTGAGTCAGCCTGGCATTAACTGTTCTCCCCAGGCCAAAGGAAGTAACCAGCACCTTTTATTTCTACCAGCTTACCTGGGACAGTGAAGAGGTGCATCACCAAGTGTGGCCACCTGCAACTGCACTGCCTGGAGAAGCAGATTAGGAGGAACATCCATCTCCACAGCACAGCGTTTCAGGTGACTGACTCTGCTCTGTGGGGTTTGGAACTGCTTCCCACAGAGGGGACATTCAGGGACCACTGGTTTGCTGGAGGATGACATCTGTGCTTCCTCCATCTCATCCAGACACCTGTGAGACCATAGCAGAGCTTACCTATGGAGACTTTGAAGCTGTCCACACTAAGATTTAAACCATATTAAAGGAAGCACAGTCATGTGTAACAGCCAGAGACACCCCCTAAAGAACCAAGAGTCACCTCTGTGACAAACATGACATGTAACAGTCACATGGAGATTATGGCCTCACAGGCATATTAAAAACATATTGTTAAAAGGCAAGTGCAGGTAACAACCTCAGAATCACAGAACCCCAGACTGGTTTAGGCTGGAAGGGACCCTAAAGATCAGCCAGTTCCACCCCCTGCCATGGGCAGGGACACCTTCCACTAGATCAGGTTGCTCCAAGCCCTGTCCAGCCTGTTCTTGAACACCTCTAGGAATAGGGAGTCCACCACCTCTCTGGGCAACACACTCCACTGTCTGTCATCACCTAATCCCTCTCTGCACTCATTCTAACATTTCAGCTAACTTAAAAACACCTCTTAACAGAGAAGGGAGCAGTTGAATTAACACCACACTCCAGAGTGCAGCAGGATCAACTTCTAATAATTTCTGTAGGCCAAAACTATGTAAAAATTGTACTTGTTCTTTTTCTGTCCTCTCCAAAGACATTCAGGGTGTGAAATCCTGGGTCTGCAGGACCTATTACAAAAGTCACTCCCTGATTAGGTAATGACACACACAGAGCTGTGCTAAGAGACCATTCATCTGAGGTACTAGCACTGGTGATTACTGGTTTGCCAGTACCTCTGTCCATCTACAGCTTCACCTCTTGTGATGAAGACTGCTATCAAAAAATCCATGGCTAATATAAGCTTGTAACCTCAATATGCTTAATAGTTTAGAAAGCAGACCAACTTTCCAAAAAGCATTTCTGACACACTGTCACTGTTTTAGAACCTCTGTCCTCTCAAGCTGCAGTAAATGTCTGGAGACAGAAGCAGCAATAACACCTCAAAAGCTGCAGGAGCAAACAACCCTGAAGAACAGGAGCCACTCAGTAACGTGGTACAGGACTGGAGAACTTACATCACTCCTGCCTTCTGAAAGTGCTCAAATTAGGAATTTACAATCATTCAAATGTGCTGTTTCTGATGCTTTCACAACAGAGAAGCACAGAGTTTTAATTTCCAAAGAGCTGTCTGTACATAATATATTAATTGTGTTTGATATTTACCACTAAGGAAACTGTAAAATTAAGGGCAGTAATTTCAATTTAGTCACCTCTCTGAATAGTATCACCTTTCCCTCAGCAAACAGCTCAGATACACAGTGACATACCAGATGTCCTTAGACAAATTTTAGCAAAATGGAGCAAATGTGACTTTGTTACTGAAATTGGTAGATCTCAAAATCTGCATTAGGGGGTCCTCATTAATAGAATTCTTAGGGTTGAAAAGAGCTTTAAGATCCCCAAGTTCACTTATAATGGCAGCTCCTCTGCCACACTGCTGATGAAAGCAGCATTGGCCTGGCTGACACAGAAGCCCTGCAGGGCAACACAATCAAGCCTCTGCTTTCAGATCAAAAGGACTTGTTAATTCAGGCCATAAAGGTCAAGGCCACTATGCAGAATCCCAGCCCCTGTGTTCTTTCATGGCTGAGCTGAGTGAGGAGTGTGTGGGCACTGCATGTGGCCGGGACACCTCGTGCTGGTGTTTCACCTGTTGACGTGCTGCTCCCGTCGTGTCGTGTTCATGGCTGAGAGATCCTTCTGGCAGATCTGGCAAAAGAACAACCCTGCATCCTCCAGGCTTGCCATGGCTTCCTCTTTGCTTTCCTGCTGAAGAGCCAAAGCCAGAGCACCGTCGTGTTCCACGGATGGGAGCTGGTGGGTATCTGGCAAAGGAGGGAGAGATGGTCTAAGAGAGAAAGCTAAAAATCCTGTCTGAGAGGTGAGGAGCCATTATACTCATGATTATTAGCTTGCTGAACTAGGCACACAGAGATTAACTGCAATCTTTCTCTTGCATCTTCACCCTTCAAACACTCCAGGACTGCACTGGCCCAGGGGCAGGAGGGGGCAATTTGCTGCAGTGTCAGAGCCAGTGAAGGGTCAGTTTGGGCTGAAGTTTCTGGGGAGAACGTGGGATCTTATACATCACATGTATAACACAGCAGACTTTCATGTCCATACAGAAGCAAGAAGGACTTGATCTATGAAGAACCAAACAGAGTAAAACTGCTGTGAATTCAATTCACCTGCACAGAACATATCATCTTGCTGAGTGCCTGGAGCTCTACCAAAGATGGGGCTACCTAGGAGCCACATTTACCTAACAACTGCCTAATACTGTCCCAAGGGGAGGATGACCAAGTTCACTGATCCTGTTGGAATTTCAGCCTGTTTCCAAGAAGATCCCTCCAGAATCTACATGAGGTTAATTCAGCCTTAAAGAAGATCTGGGGAGAAAAGCATGGATAGTCCTTTAACAACAAAGTTCTCTCAGGGATCTGGAGTGATTTATTCAGTGCTGCACAAAAAGCCACTAGGCCAGCAAGGAACAAAGCCCAGGAATGCAGGACTGCTCCTCATGCAACCACTCTCACCAGCCACTCATTCCACACACAGCAGAGCTAAGAGCAGAAACGCACCATCCTCTGGAGGGTTCTGCTCCTGGCTTCCATCAGGGAAATCCCCACTGGCTGCAGCCCTTGGCACACTCCCATCTGTGCTGAGTTTCAGCTGCTCAGGTGCCACCCTCTTGAACTGCTGCATTCTCTCCACCACCAGCTCTGCCACCCGCACCTTCGGCCCCGCCGGCAGCTGCACCTTCGAGGTGGGTGAGGAGCAGGTTCCTGGCTGTGTGGCAGGAAGGAAGGGTAATGCAGTCTGGGAACAGCCACTCGGGGTATTTACTAGAGGGGGAGAAAACACCAGTTTTACTAGTCAGTCTTCAACACACGCTGAGAGCTGCTGGGAAGCCCTTCCCTGATGGCAGCCTGGGCCGGGTCAGGTTCTGCAACAGCCATTCTTAGAGAAGATGTGAACAGTTTACTGACTTTATACTTGATAACCACAGTAACATCATCAGGCTTCTGTGCTACAGTGGAGTTTGGATACCTCTATATCCCTTTTAGAGGGAGGAATATTAAGGAAGACCTTGCCTGAAGGTTACTGGTGAGAACAAGGAAGGCAGTCCCACGGCCCTGCTCTCCCCAGTGCTCCTTGTGCACAGTGTCCTGTTCCTGACCTAATTTATCAGTTTAAGGTGACTGCCTTCTGGCCATCATGTTTAATAACTACTGAAGGATCAATCCTTCATGTATTAATCCAATGCCTCTCAACTGATTCATATTTTTGCCCTTGACAACATCCAGTGGCAGTGGATTTCACCATACCACGATGCACTCAGTGAAAAAGCACTTCAATATATTCTAAGCTTGCTTTGAGAAGATTTTAAGGTGTTTTTCTCAATCCTGACACTGTAAAAACCAGTGAATAATGACTACCCAACACATCACTTTGTACCAAGGCTTCACCTTACTGAGGGACATCTGCCTGCAGCACAGAGCACACTCCTAGGCTAAACCCCAAGATGAACCTAAGTAGGTAAACACAGGTGGAAAGACAAGGTGCAAACCTGCTTCCATCAGTGCTGCTGTGTGTCCCCTCCAGCTGGACTTCTCAAGACCTCTACTGAATCAGAGAGTCTTTTCAGTCAAAACTGAGCTGTTTTGGTTCACTCACCTGTCAGACGCCTCTGGCTACACTCAGAGGTCCCCATGCTCAGCTGGCTGGCAGGGAAAGGGCTCCTCCTTCCATCCCCTTGTGCAGTCTCACCACCACAGGCTGCAGCATCACCCTCTTCTTTGGGCACCAGTGTTTGTTCCTGTGGACCCGAATCTCGAGGCAAGTTTGTCTCCTTCACTGCTGGTAAGTGAGGATGGGTTTGGCTCTGAGCAGCAGCTTTGCCTCTTCTTAATTTGCTCCGTGCTGTGGTGGTGCTCTTTGACCTGTTCTGAGCCCTCTTTGCTGGTTCAGCATCTCCAGCCTTTTTCTTTGCCCTATTCAAAATATTTGCCCACAACTCTTTAAAATCACTGTCCTGTTCCTCCATTGGTTTGCAGCTCCCAGTAACACCGTGGCCTAATGACACTGTGAGGGCAGGGTCAGTTCAGGTTTGCATCAGCCCTTCCAATACCTCAGGGATGTCCTTTCTCCAGAATCCAGCGAGGTCACCAGACAGAGTGGGCACTTCTGACAGTTCATTCTTCCACACTTAATTCACAGCCATTCAGTAGAGCACGTTCTCCCTCCAAAGACCTCACCTTCTTTCACAAGTTGTTCTTTAGAGCACTCTAGATGTTGAATTAAACACCTCAGTTTGTGCAGAGGATCACCATGATTTGCTACAGACCTTCAGAAAGACACTTATTAAAGCCCTTAAACAAAGAAACAAAACCAGGTGGTTATGCAGGATGGCAGGTGCAGATGCAGCGTGGGACAGAACTTTGAAGATGAAGAGAATTTGTATGAAATAGTAAGATCAGAAAAAGCACATACTGACCCCAAACACTGTACTGCAGATATGCCCAAGCCACATTAGCAAAGGAGAGGAAAGCTTTTAAAGCAGGTATCTGATACAAGATAGGTTTTTCTTCTGGAGCTCAGGATTTGAGACTTTCCTTTTGTCCTCAGGATGAGACATTTCTACTTATATTTATGTAACACAAGACCAGTGAAAGCAGCAGAGGAGGGAAAAAACCCCTTTTTTCAGCTCAAGCAGTGATTCTGGAGTGTAAAACTCTGCTTTGAAACACTGCAGTTCTAGAGAAGAGAGCCCAACCTCATTTTGAGAAATAAATAAATGGAGCTTTTGGCATTTCAGAAGGACAAGTCAGAGAACAATTGTATCAAACATGTTCACCCTTTTTCTCTTTTTACCTCCTCAGCTGCTCACTTAGGATTAGCTCTCTTGCTCATACTGGATTCTTCTCTGAAGTACTCATTAAACCATGGCACTGACCATGTTTCACAAACTGCTGTCACATAAACAAGGTAAACAGACTAAATAAATTATTTTTAAATTACTTTCTTAACCTTTTCAGCTACAGCAAGAACAGCAGTAGTAGGCAGGGATTACTTGGAACAGCACTGAGTACAATGTCCAGATGGAAATGCCATCAACTCCCAGGCAACATTAAAACTAGAGCTCTATTCTTAGACATTTTGATTGTCCTCTTCTTCCTAGTCCTGAGTTCATGATGGTTCTGGCTATTTGACCAGAGGTTTTATATTGCTCCCAAAACCTCCTTCTTTCAAGCCTAAACTGGAGTGTTTCACTTGGAATGGCAGCAGCTCTGGTTCAGTTTCTCCAGTAAAGCTCTGGGCACAGAAGGACTCAAAAAGCAGGAAAAACACACACTAAATTGTTTTCTCAAATGGCCTGGCTGCAGCCATGAGGGGCTGAGGAATGCTGGTTACACACTTTCATGGGTCAGCCCTTCCTGTGAGCAATTACAGATGTTAATGGATTTATTTATTTTAAACTCAGGCTCCCAAACCAGCAGAGGATTTTGCTGTGAATCTTGGAGTCATTTCCTGTCAGAGAGAAACTGAAGTTTTATGTAGCCAGTTCATAAATTTACTTTTCCTGGACAGAGTCTTGGTGTAGTTACCACTGTAAATTGACCATTTTCTTCTAAGGAGGAGACAGCATGTGGAGAAATCCCAAATCTCACATCCTCCATGGCTTTAAATACCTCTCACAGACATCTGTACTGACACAGAACATCTGTACTGTCGGATTATTTATGCTGAGTTCCTGATATTAAACTTCGAAACAGATCAGTGCTTTTGCATTTGCAACCAATTTTCATTGTCCCAGGTAGATAAGATCAGACATAGAAATGATATAAAACTAAGAATTTATCTGTATTACTCCTCCCTTCCTGGACCTGCATTTACAGGCTCCTGCTCTGTTCAACATCTCAGTATTTCTGATGTTCTGCTATTGCTGCCCCTAACAGCCACTTTTGGCACCAGTTTGGAAGGCTCAGAAAGTAATGACTTTGAAAATAATTTCTTTCAGTATAGTATTGAATTCATTTTGGAAGATTCTAGGACT
This sequence comes from Manacus vitellinus, assembly GCF_001715985.3. Taxonomy (NCBI): domain Eukaryota; kingdom Metazoa; phylum Chordata; class Aves; order Passeriformes; family Pipridae; genus Manacus; species Manacus vitellinus. The sequence continues at coordinate 17,192,320 of NW_021938949.1, forward strand.
CAACAAATCACAAAAGTGATCAAATAAAATAATCAGCAGCACTTACCTATCCACTGAGATTCTGAATCTGTAGCCCAGCTGTGCTCTTCAAGTAAACGTGGGTCAGCAAAGTGGCACAAAGCAGGACAAGTAAGAATGAAAGATGGAACCTGGAAAATGGAAGGAAAATGTTGGGTTTAGTGCATTTTGTGCTGACTGCTCTTTTTGCTGGAGTTCCAAGGTGCAGGGGGAAGGTGACAGTGATGATGCTCTGCCAGTTCCACTGACTTGCACACCTGAGCTGTGCAGGTGAGTTGGGTGCATTGCTCAGGACCTGCTCAGCTCAGCTCTGCAGGATGAGATGCTATCAGGTTAAAAATATAAAATTACAGACATCTAAAAATAACTTGATGATCATTTCAACCAGTTCAACAGGTAACTTGAAGGGAGCCTACAGAAAAGATGGACTACAAGAACATGTAGTGACAGCACAAGGGGGAATGGCTTCAAACTGCCAGAGGGCAGGGTTAGATGGGATACTGGGGAGAAATTGTTCCCTGTGAGAGTAGGGAGGCCCTGGCACAGGTTGCCCAGAGAAGCTGTGGCTGCCCCATCCCTGGAGCAACCTGGGCTAGTGGAAGGTGTCCCTGCCCATGGCAGGGGGTGGAACTGGATGGGCTTTAGGGTCTGTTCCAACCCAAACCATTCTGTGATTCTATGATATAAAAGTATGTACCTATTACATGCCTTGTATTTACTACCTTGTAATTACTTAGTTAAATCATAGAACCCTTAAAAAAACCCCAAACAACAGGTAAAACATCTGCTTAAAAAAAACCCTGAATGGGTAAAACATCTGCTCCCTCCTTCCAGAGCAGCTTCTCTTTTAACATTTGAAAGAGTATTTCCACCAGCAGTCCAACCACTTGACACAAATACACAACATCTGGGCCTGCTCATTTGCTGCTTTAAGCTGTCTGTCTGTTCCAGGAACAATTCTCCTGCCATTTCAGCCTCCAAGAATATGTCATCAGTGTGGCTACAACGTGTACATCAATGCTAGACAGGCCTCAGAAACTTGTAGCCAGCAGACACTTCCTCCCCTCCCAAGCCCTGCAGTGGTGCCTCAGTATCTCTCCTTAATTCCTCATCTTTAAAGAAAAATTGACTTTATAATTCCAAAAAAGGAAAGTACCCTCGGAGCAATTTCTTGTATTTCACAAGAAATACTAAGGGAAAATGGATTATTTAACATTAAAGTAACCTGAATTATTGACTGGGGTCCCCAGCACAGGAAGAACATGGACTTGTTGGAGTGAGTCCAGAAGTGGCCACCAGGATGATCAGAGGGATGGAGCACCTCTGGCATGGCTGGTATACCAGGTATTCCTGGTATACCAGGAAAGGCTGAGAACTGGGATTGTTCAGCCTGGAAAAGAGAAGGCTTTGGGTGACCTAATTGTGGTCTTTCAGTACCTGAAGGGGCTGACAGGAAACATGGAGAGAGACTTTACAAGGGCCTGGAGTGCCAGAACAAGGGGGAATGTCTTCCCACTGCCAGAGGGCAGGGTTAGATGGGATACTGGGAAGGAATTCTTTCCTGTGAGGGTGGTGAGGCCCTGGCACAGGTTGCCCAGAGAAGCTGTGGCTGCCCCGGCTCTGGAAGTGTCCAAGGCCAGGTTGGACAGGGCTTGGAGCAACCTGGGCTAGTGGAAAGTGTCCCTGCCCATGGCAGGGGGTGGAATGAGATGGGCTTTAACATCCAACCCAAACCAGTCTGTGATTCCATGATTTCCACACATACCATTTCCCTGTGGTGAGAGTACAAACTGCCCTGTCCTGCAGCCAGACCCTCTCCCAGCTCCACCAGTGAGACAGCCCAGCTGGATTCATTCCCAGTTGGGTGCTCAGTCTGCAGGTTTCCAGCTCCAGCAGGCAGGAAGCACGGAGTGGGCTCTCCCTGTGTGCCAGGCACAGTGGGCTGCTGCAGGAAGGGTGGCACTCTGCTCATCAGGACCACCTTCTCCTGCTTCCACATCAGCAAGATCAACATAGGAGTGGTCCCAGCAGTCCTGAAAAGCTGGCCAGGACTGAATGGAGGGTCAAGGAATGGGATCAAAGTGACTGATATCACCTCAGCCTTCAGAAATTACCTAATTGCCACAGCCTATACGACCCCAGGCTGCTAATTAGGGAGTGCTGACAGCAGCAGGATGATGGGATGCACCATGCTGGGTTGGCACTGGAAGCTTTATCCCCCCTTCTCCTTTTGTGGAAGCTGCAGCCCAAAGATCTGAAGGCTGGTGCAAAACTTCCAATCAAGCCAGACCAAAAAGAGCACAGGGAAAGAATTTCTGCAGTGTTTGCTCTGGCAACCACACCAGAAGGAGGTCCCTGGAGATTCTTCCAGACCAAATCCTCTAACAAAAGTCTTCCTACAGGTTACTGATGGAGAAGAACTGACATGTCAACAGTGTAACTTCTGAAAAAGCACATTATCCTCCACCCTTTTAGGGACTCTTCAGTAGAACCTGTTTTCTGCATTAACCAACACCTTTATCACGACTTTCTAAAGACATGACACTGCATCTGTACAGTGCAGGGTCTCTGTGGTTGTGGAAGTGCAAACAAATTAACACTGAGGACAGCAGAGCTTGTTCTATGAGGAGAGAACAAATATAAGTGCAAAACAGGAATCCAGAGTCAGGTACAACCCTCTTGTCCAGGTCTCTGCCAGCTTTCCTGTGCCAGAACAGGATAACAAAACCAGATGTGGAAAACAGGGAATAAGAAGTTAACTCAAGTCTCTACAAGCAAGGAAATGACAGGTAGGAAAATCATAATCAGACTCCAAGGAGCAATTTCAGCAATGACCAGGATCTCTGTCTACCTGGCACCACCCACTTCCATACCTGTTATCCCATCAGTGCCACACTCACACTCCTGCTCCAGGCTACACCTCCCCCTGCCAGCACCTGGTACAAATGGCAAAGCATTTCACAGCCACATCCCAGACATGAATTTAAATCACTACTTACACAACCGAAATGTCCCTCTACCAGCACGTCCCCAAAAATGGGAAATTCACTTTACACCTCCCCTGGAAGGACAAAGGGGAAGTGAATCCAAAAATAAACACTAACGGTCGCTCAGGTGCAAATGCTCGTGGCTCTATGCAAACACAGCAGCACCCAAATCACCCAGAGGGGCAGCTGGTGATGCAAAAACCAAACTGATTTGACTGAAAACAACAAGTTATTAATTTTAACAAAAAAAAAAATACAATTGAGATTAAGGACCCGATAAAAACATTTCGGTAGAGGCCCCCAAAAATAAAGGAAGAGAACAATAGTTATTAAAAACTAACCTGGTTTTCAGGGGAAGAAAAGGAGTCAGAGTAATAATAAAAACAAAGATGTAAAATAACATCGTGGTGATGGAATTGGATTGCACCGATTAAAAACAATTAAAATAAACAATGAATATAAACAATCAAGTGTATAAAAGCCAGGAGGTAAAATTACCTGGCCAGAAAAGTTAAGGACTTTCAAAAAAGATCTTTCTGATGTCCATCAAAACCCAAAAGAAAAACCTATCAGGGCCACTAAATCAAACTGTGGAACTGTTAATCCTGTGAATATTCCTATAATATCCATCCCCTGGTGTTGCTGCAAACAGCCTTTTCTAGGAGCAATCCAAAACACACCAAAAAGCAGATGCTGAAGGTGTTTCTGTCACAGGAATTGGATCCTTTGCAAGCAGAAGTCACTGTGATTTTTCAAAAAGGACAATTAGGGAAGTAAACACTCATCTTGCACACAGAGCTCTATGCCAGGCTGTTAAAGAAATGGCTTAGGTGGGAATTGATGAATAAAGATGGATAATAAAATTAACACCAGCCAAGACAGTTTATGAAAACCCAGAGCTCCTACACTCAGCTAATACCTTCTTAATGAGAGCTCTGTGTTATCAGGGGGGTAATTCTTCTGTAAACCATTAAAGAAGTATCAAGGGACAAAATGATTAATTAAAATCCCACAAAATCGATAAAACGCATTTAAAATTATTAAAATGCAGCTGCAAACAGCTGTCATTGAGCATGTGTGTTTCTATTACCATCCCCCAGAGATCAACTCTCTGCCTGCCCTGTTTTTCTGTATTTTAGATTAGGAAATGAGTTGGGAGAGACACCAACCACCAGGCTTGAGCTGTCTGATGATCCAGAGAAGGGAACTCTTGGACAGCCCATCATTTTTCCAAACCAACCACATTGTGGCCTTGTCCCAGGTGTCTGACTCCACTCCAACACTGATAATTGTGACCATGTCAATCAATTCTGTCATTTTTTTCAGATCAAGAACGGAGCAATCCATGATATGGATGTCTGTAGCAGGAAAATGTCAAAGCTTATCGTCACAAGAGCCAAATATAAAGTGAAATTTAACCCAGTATCTTGATTTCCTATTCACTAAAATAGGAAGATGCTCACTTTAAAAACATGACCAAACTCATCACGGATTTCTACACGTGATCTAACGAAGTATCTTTTAGAATAATGTTTCATTAATCTATACCAATTACTTACTTGCTCTCTCCTCATCTCAAATCACATATAAAAGCCACAGTGAACCACACAACACTCTGCTTTGTGCATGTGTAGCTTTATGATGTCTCCATGCTCTCATTCCTGTTCTCCATCCTCTGGTGTCCATCACAAACAGGCTTGGTTTAGTCTTATGAAAACACAATTTTACACCTTCCCCTTTTATTCACTTAGTTCCTTCACCTTCTCCATATCCAGATACGTGGCTACCTTGGTGAGTGATCTGGGAAGCTCTGGCATCACCCCAATGATCTCAGGAATGTGTAAATACTGCTCCAGTAACAGCAGGGGATCAGCTCTCAGACCACCATGGCAGTTCCTCTGTGTTTGGCTTTCAGGAAAATTCCTTCTAGAAACTCTGGGCAAGAGCCTTGTCCACAGCCAAGGACCCAAAGCACAGCCTGAGCTTCAACAGCACACAGTAATCTCAAACATCCTATTAAAATTCCTATTTTCTACTGTTTGACAGTTTCTTTGAAAAAAAACGTGTAATTAAAATTGACCCAGTGGGAAAAGCAAAGGCTCAAAAGAACTCAAGGCCCAAAGTTTCCAAATGCAAAGCTGATGGCAACAATTCTTTCAGCTTCTGTTTCCAGTCTGCCTCTGACACTGGTACCCAGAAAGCTGTTTTAATCCAAACACCAAAATCTAAGGGGAGAGGAGGGACCACGAGGGAGATGAAGAAAATACAAAAGCCACCTACATAAGGGTCTTTTCTGTCATCAAAAAGGGCTGTACCCAGTCTGTGATTTTTGAGAGTTTATACAGAGACAATGGACTGAACTTTGGGCTTTACTAGAGTCAAACTGGGCAGTAAAAATGATAAATTGTTTGCTCAGCTGTAATTAGAGGTTTATTTAAAACCAGAAGGGTAACAAGGAGTACCTTGTGTGTCTGCAGAGTCAGGGACAAAGTGTTGTCAGGAAAGTAGCTGAAACTGTCTCCCTTCAAGGTAGGCCCATATCACAATACCATAAAATGGTTTGGGGTGGAAGGGACCTTAAGGATCATCTCATTCCACCCCCTGCCATGGGCAGGGACACCTTCCACTAGCCCAGGTTGCTCCAAGCCCTGTCCAACCTGGCCTTGGACACTTCCAGAGATGCCACTTCCAGGAAGACACAGCTTCTCTGGGCAACCTGTGCCAGGGCCTCCCCACCCTCACAGACAAGAATTCCTTCCCAGTATCCCATCTAACCCTGCCCTCTGTCAGTGGGAAGCCATTCCCCTGGTCCTGTCACTCCAGGCCCTTCTCCAAAGTCCCTCTCCAGCCTTCTGGACATGCAGTTCCTTGTGCCCCTGAGCCTGGAAGCAAAAGATGAAATTCCATGTTGCTTCAGACCCCCAGAACTGCTTTCCCTGGTAACACTGCTTGAAAGAAGTTTGCTTTGAGGCTGGACACGTTAAACTACATTTTCAGTGAACCCTGCCAGCTGCCAGTGCCCGCTGGCATCCCCTGACACACAGGTCTCCTTGTGCTTAACGGCTCTACCTCTGCTCTATCCCTGAATTTTGGCCTTCAATGCCACATTAACACCTGGGAAGGAGCTTCCTCCCAAGGTCCGGGCTCCTCATCCCCCTGAACCAGCACGGGGTGACGCCACACAGATGACGTCATGTACTTGACGTCACATCGCTGACGTCACCCCAGGGCCATGCCAGTCCCGCGGCACCGCCTCCCCGCCGCCAGGTGGCGCCACGCCGCGCTGACGGCGCAGGCGTCATGACGTCACCCCACCCGCCCGCGCTCCGCTCTGAGCGCTCCCTGCCCGCCCGTCCCGTCACATCCCGTCCCGTCCCGTCCCTTTCCGTCTCGCCCCGCAGCCGACCGACCTGTCCGCCTCGCCCTTGGGCTGCCCGGCCCTTCCCGTACCCTTGCCGCCAGGGCCCGGCGGAGCCCCCGGTGCACCGCGCGGGAGCGCATGCGCGGGGCGCCAACCGTGTCGGTAGTCCCGCCGCGCGCGCGGCCGCGCCATGCGCAGGCCCGGCCGGAGGGTCGCTGACAGGGGCCTCACCCTCCCGCGCGTGCGCACGGGCTTCCCCCGCGGTTACCATGGAGACCGCCTCCCCCTCCCCACACCGCTGCTCTCTTCTCGCTCCCCGTTCTTCCCGTTCCCCTCCACGAGGCGCGAGTGGCCTCCTCCCGTTCCCGTCCGTCCCCATCCCGCTCTCGCCCTCCGGCAGAACGGCCCGGCGCCTGCTGAGGCGAACCCCGGCCGGCGGCCACCGCGGGGCAGCGAGCGCCGCGGAAAGCGGCGGCGGCCCGGCCGCCTCACGCGCCCGCCGCCTTCACGGCCCCGCCGCTTCACGCCCCCGCCGCCTCACGGCCCCGCCGCCTCACGGCCCCGGCCGCCTTCACGCCCCGGCCGCCTCACGGCCCCGCCGCCTCACGGCCCCGCCGCCTCACGGCCCCGCCGCCCTCACGGCCCGCCGCCTCACGGCCCCGCCGCCTCCGGCCCGCCGCCTCACGCCCCGCCGCCTCACGGCCCCCCCCCCTGCCGGCCTCACGGCCCCGGCCTAGGGCGGGATGTCCAGTCAAACTGGGGGGCGGCTGGTTAGGGCCTCGGCTCCGGCTGTCGCCGAGGCGAATGGCCAGTCCGGGATGAACACCGGCGAAAGGGGAAAGCACCCTTGTTCGTGTTTTTAAAGAATTCTAATATAAGAAGTCTTCACATGTAAAACGTCAGGCACACCTGTGCAGCTGCAGCCCGTTACAACTGTGATGTTTTGGGGTTATAATGGCTACTGTGCTGCTCATACGGAAATTTATGGAAATACTGAAATTTCAGGGTGAGCAGTTATGTAGCTCAAGCTTTCCCCAAGCTTATCTGTCAAAAGAATGACCATTGCCTTTTTATTTTGTACTTTAATCCCTGGAGTTGGACAGGAAAACTTGAGCCTTTTTCCCACTACGTTCAGCTCTGGCTCAAAGTCCTCATACTGAGTCTTGCCTTGGAGTCAGGATCAACAATAACTTCCTCCAGATCATCAGTTAATTGTGGCCAAAGGTCTGCAGGTATAAAATCACCTGAGGTGCAGTGGGGGTTGGGGTGTTCATACACTGGATTTGCATTTTGAATGTGTGATTTGTGTTGAAATCCGAATTTCTTTCTCAATGCTTGGCCTAGCTGTGGCAAGAACCAAAATCCCTCCTGGGCAACACTTCTCAACAGGCCAAGATGCAGCAGAGGGAAGAGGTTTAGTGGCACATGGAACACACCAGAGCTTCATAAACATCAAGGCAGACACTTCACTAACAACTACAAATCAGTTCTAATGGTGAGCAATAGAATGTCTCCTTTACACATAAACATTTTCCTATAATTATATCTCTATCCGTAATTAAACATTACCAAAAGAAACAGACACTGTTTCTCTTTGAAACATTGCCTGTTCATTCCATTTTAAAAGTTGTAGATAATTTTTTTTACCATAAGGTTTCCAAGCTCCCGAGGCACTTGTGAGTTTTCACTTCCAGCAAAGAAATTTAACTTTTAACCCATTCAAACAATTTTAGCTGGAAACCCTTGAGTTTTAAGCAAAAAAAATGGTTGTTTTGGCAGGACTGAGGGGTGTATTTTCTGCAAGGAATCCCATCAGGAGATTTACCCCTGTCAGTACAAGAACTCGAAACTGATGTGAAGAAATCCTTTGGTTTGTGTCTTTCAACACTTCTGCTGGTTTATTCAAGTTCTTTCTCAAGTTGCTGCACTGATGGGAATTAGGAACCCTCTGAAGAAAATCCTGCAAGGACTTGCAAGTGCCCGTTGCACAAACAGACTGAAAATACTCCAGTTACGTACTGAGGCATGACCAAGCCCAGGCACAGGAGCATCTGGCTGCACAAGGCCCTAAACTGAACTCAAAAGCACTCAAAAGCCAAAGGAATTGTGGCATTCCCAATGAAGGTGGATCCAAAAGCACCAACGCTTACTGGTTCACCCTGGCTGCCAAACAGGTATCTCTTTCACAGGGCATTTCAAGGCCTCTGACCATTCCTAAAGACAACAAGGGGTGTGGTTTTCCAGTCACTGTTTGTTCCCAGCATCAGAGGACACAGCCACAGTGACAGGCACAGAGAGGAGAAGCAGCCCTCCCAAAATCAGGCAGCTGATCAGAGGCAGGCTGTCTGGCTCTCCACGTAGACCTACTGGACTTCCACAAGCAATTTTCGACTAATTCTTGTTCCCTCCCCAGCAGGGAACTGCTCTGTGTCAGATATGGCTCAGACTCAGTGCTTCAGACTCCAGCAGGAAAATCTTGGCTTAATTTAAAGTGTACTCACCCCTGAGTTACAACTGTGTGGGTGCAGGCAGGTCCCTGAAGCAGCAACACTTGGGATCCACGCTGTGAGAGGCAGGAAATTTACTGTCACGCTGTGGTTTTGGGCTGTCTCTGCAGAAAACAACGATTATGGGACTTGTGAACACGATTAGGTGACATTAAAAGGTTTTTAAAGTAACTGCTTGGATTCACCATGCCATGGGATTTATAGTAAATGTGATTATCTGCAGATCTATGAATACACAAATTATGTATTCTGTATAATGTTCATATTTATCCCCAGTGTGCTGCAATCAGCATTTGTATTTCACTTTCTCTTTGCTCTGTCTCAGGGCAGATCCCCTGGTCTCTGTTAGGACTTGTAACACTGGTGGCTCTTTGGCAGCTCCAGCTTAATTTTTAAAGCTTTTCCATACAAATTGATCAATCCAGGTCAGCAGTGATCAGAGAAGCAGCCACAGAGGCCAATTCCAGTGAGGAGAGTTTGGGTTTTCATTAATTTACTGTGTTAATTCCCTTCTCATGGACTTTGGCCATGCTGGATGACAGGGCTCAGCACAATACTCAGAACAATGTCTTGAAAGAGCCAAACAAGCAAGAAGGCAGCATTTTCCTCAAAAGTGGTTTGGTTTGCTTTACTGTAAAGTGGGAATTTTGGGATGGTACAGGCCACTATATTCATCTCCTCTTGTAAGCATGTTCCCATTCAGTAAGTCACAGGGCAGAGGTTCAAGTGGTATAACCCAAAATTCATCTTGTTCTCCTGGGCAGTGAAGTGCCCATTTCCAAGGAGAATCAGCATCATTCAGTAAGGACACTGGGCACTAAAGGATCTCTAAACACAGTAAAAATACAATTCCCCAACTGAAAAACCTAATCCCTGTCCTTTGATTTCTTGCAGCACACTGCAAGGTAGCTTTAAACACTTCTTTTTTAACCTATCTGCTAAACCACTTGAGACAGAACAGGTCCAGTAATCAAGATGCATCAGTGAGACAAAACTCCAGTTGAATCTCCCTCTATCTCCTGACACAGCTCCAACTTCTTGATTTTCTAAGGATTTAATGTGGGACAGTTCCATGAAGGATTGACTTGCTGATTTACTTCTGGTCTGGGTTTTAGACCCAGTTACCTCTTGTTTTCTTGGGTTGCAAAAGGAGAACAAGCTTTGCTTGGCTCCTCAGACTCCTTTGTTAACTGATCCCAAATCCCCTGCAGGTCATGTCGTGACATTTGGAATAACACTGGATGGATATTTAATGGACAATTCATTACAACACCTTTTGCCACTCACATTTAAAAAGCGGGGGAAACTTTTTCCCCAATTTTTCATCCTTCCTGCTGCTGTAAATAGATTAACAATGAGACCATCAGGAGCCCCTACAAATTTATTACCGAAGCTTTTGGTCCTTGTGCTCCTGCCAGCTCTTCCATTTCAGCCAGGACTTATGGCAGACTTCACCCATTCCCACCTGTTCACATGCCAGACCGATTCCAGGAGGAGTGCAACGGGAAGGGCCTTGTGATTTGAGATGGAAATCTTGCTAGAAGGAGCTCCAGCAACAACGAGCACCTTTGTGTCCTGGGAGAACGGGAACATGAGTGTCCAGGCAGAGAAACTTCCCTCCCAGCCTGGGCTGTGTTGAATCACAGCACTGGTCACAAAATGTCCCAGAGAAGGTGGAGGTGAAGTGTAAAGGGGGAGGTGAAGGAGAAACAAAAGATGGTTCTGAGAGCAGGTGGAGAATAAATGACTTTTTTTTTTTCCTGGAAGAAAAACTTCCTGCTGATGAAAGAAAAGGAAAAGCCATGTTTAACCCACTCCAGAAGCATCAGGAGGTGAGCAGTTCTGGGCAGGTGGCAAGATAGATTTAGTATGCCATCCTCTTCTTCCCAAACAATAAGGGAGACAAACAGCTGGATAATTCCAGTAAGCAGCCAAACTTCCAGAGATTCTCTGAAATCCCAGGAATTTTTATACCTAGGGATAAGGTTTGGGCAGACCCAGAACTGCCTGGGAAAGAATCTTCTGATGAAAGGCAGAGAGTCCCTCAAAGGTGCTCTAAGTTTATGTTTACTGCCTCATCCAAACCCAGCAGGTACTTGTCTTTATGCCTCTGTTTCACTTTGTGCTGGGGTTCTGGAGTCTTGGACTGTGTCCTTAATGCAGATTCACTGTGTCTCTTAAAGGAAATTTATTTCAGCTCCATGCAGACCTTATTTGTACAGTAAGAATAATTCTGACTCACTTCACAGGGAGAGCAGGAGGATTAATCAACAATTGTGAGGGACCACAGAAGTGCTAAATATTATTAATGGCTCCCAAGTTTTCTTCTTTTGGAAACAGTGGCCGTTTCTTCCCATAATGTTTTAGCAGTTGCTGCTCAAGGAGCTTAGATTGCAGATTCCTGGCTTGTGGTTTGTCCATAAATCACAGACCTGGAGCCTGCCCAAGACACTCTCGATGGGCTCAGCAGGAAGTCTGGACGAGAGAAAACTGTTTTCAGTCTGGCCCCGTGAACCACTTTATGGCCAGTCCAGTTTCAGGGTCCCAAGCCAGACGTGAGAGGGATTCTGTCCAAGTTTAAAAGCACGAGGTCTCTGGAATGTCCTTTCAAACTGGTTTCACTGCCTGTTAAATATTTTCCATCTTCTGCCCTGGAGGATATAGGTTTGACTCCACAGCTGATGAGCCTGGGCAGAGCAGGAGAGGAGGCCACGCTGTTTATCACCAAGTTTGTCAGCACACAAGGTTTAATTTGTAGAAAAATGAACAAAAAAATCCCCCAAACCCCAAAAACCAACCACAAGAAAAGGAGTCAGGCAGCAGTTAATAAGATCCCAGTACAAACCAAACCCAATAGATCCGTTTTCTACACCAGGCAGGGCTCAGCATTGCTTTACAGCCAGGACATGAAACAAGCTCCGTGAGATTCCTCCAGGTTGGAGATCCCTAATTCCCTTCCTGGTAGAGCAAATGCTGAAGGACACAACTAGCCCATTCTGGGCTCTTCCCAGCACCATTCCCACATGCTGCATTCTCTGGGTTCACCACAATATGCTGCAGACACCAGGGGCACTCTGGCTGCAGGAAGAGCACAGGCCAGATGGAAACTGCTTGGTGATACAACACCTCTGAGGATGAGTAATGTAATGTGCAAGTGGAGACCACGGGAGCTGGGAGAGACCAGGAGCTGGAAGAGCACAACTGCAGCTTCACCACCACAAACAGTGCTGCAGTTCTGATGCAAGATCCATACAAGCCTCCTCTGCTTGCACAGCATATTTTGAGGTTGTGCAGAAAGTGAAAAACCAGGTTCTAGTGAGCTTCCTACACCTCCCTTTTGCCATCATGTTTGGAATAACTCATCCTTTTCACTGCTTTTTTCACCAAAGAGCCTCTTTGCCCTTTCAGACACAGAGTCATCACAGAAGACCAGCTTCCACCTGTGTTCCTATCAGCACTTCAGTACATCCCCCTTTCCCACTAGGATCTGCTTTGTCAGCCAGGCTCATCATCCTCACACCAGCCCTCCCTGCAAGTCTTTGCAGAACAAAAGGGAAGGCTGAGCCTGAGGTGAGGACCCAGAGCCTGCTGGTGTGTGCAGTGATGAAGCTTAGACAAAGCAGTGTGATAAAGTGTGTATGAGATTTGGGCCAAAGCACCCTCCTTATCCTGCTGCTACTGCTCCTTCTTGTATCCCAGGACCATCACCACCTCTCACCGTGTCTGATGGGCACAGGGACACAGGGCAGGTGTGCACTCCAGGAACAGAAATCTTATTTGATATTTTAATCACAAATCTCTCATGGCAAAAAAATTAGCACCTCGAGGGCTGCTGGAATTCCTGGAGGATTCCCAGGATGGGGAGGTTAAAGATGTATCAGTTTATGACCATCTCACAACCAAGCACGCTCTGCTTCTCACTGCAGCAAAGGTTACAAACCAGCATCCAGCTCAGGCACTGTATCAACTGCTGCTATTTTTAGGCACTTTAACAGGTGAGCAGCTTGCTGGATACCACACTCACCTGCTGTGCTGCTTAGGAATCACCAAAGGTTGAAATTCCTTCAGTCTGTGTTAGAATCACAGGATTGTTTAGGTCAGAAAAGCCCTCAAAGATCCTCAAGGCCAACTATGAACCCAGCACTGCCAAGGCCACCACTAACCCATGTCCCCAGGTGCCATATTCACATGGCTTTTGAATCCCTCGAGGGATGGGGACTCCACCTCTGCCCTGGGCACCTGTGCCAGTGCCTGACCACCCTGTCAGTGAAGAAATGCCCCCAGTATCCAACCTAAACCTCCCCTGGCACAACTTGAGGCTGTTTGCTCTTGTCCTGTCCCTTGTTCTCTGGGAGCAGACCCTGACACCCCCCCAGCTCCCTCCTCCTGTCAGGGGGTTGCAGAGCCAGAAGGTCCCCCCTGAGCCTCCTTTTCTCCAGGCTGAGCCCCCCCAGCTCCCTCAGCCACTCCTGCTGCTCCAGACCCTTCCCAGCTCCGTTCCCTCTCTGGACCTGCTCCAGCCCTTCAATGTCTCTCTTGTTTTGAGGGGCCCAAAACTGACCTCAGGATTCGAGGTGAGGCCTCAGCAGTGCCCAGCACAGACAGGCACTGCCCTTGTCCTGCTGCCACACCATTCTTGATGATACATTAGCAGGGATGTAGGAGGTAGCTCCTTGTTCTTCTCAAGACCATCTAAACTGTCACTGCAGTTCCTCTTCTGCATCTGAACAAAAATGAAATTTTAGGTGATGTTGATAAAACTTCTCAAATGCTCACCTGTGCTCACCTTTTTAACTCCTCTGAGCACAGCCAGGCTTCCTGTAGCTTAAAGAGCTGGAGGCTGTGCTGTCCAGCACAGCATCCAAACAGTTAACCAAATCCAGTTCCTGCATCTTAATCTGGCAATTTAAAGATAAGCTAAACAAATATCAGGGCTGCTCAGAGCCCCACTGAGCAGGAGAAAGGATTCTTATAAACCAGTTTGCATGGTGTAAACCAGACACAGAGAGGGAATCTAGTGTGGCATTTCTGTCTGAACAGCCACTGCTCCTTAGAAATGATTCCAAGGGGCAAATTCCATTTCCAAAGACAAGGCTGACAGGGTTCATAGCTACAGATTCTCCTGCTTTCCCTCCACACTTCCTGCTACTGCTGTTGTTTTCACAGCCCTCTCTTCCCACCACTGTCCAGTGCTTGATGCCCTGAAGAACCAAACAGCATCTGAAGAGAGAAGAACCAACAAATCACCAGCTGGAGGACACAAAGACCAACAATGTAATGGGAAGGGAGAAGTGGAGAGGGTCTGGAAAATAAGTGTTTATTTATCATAAATACAGATCAGCTAGGCGTGCAGTTTATCCCACAGATGAGACAAAAACCCTGGAGACTCTCCAGAAAGCCATATGCTGGAAGGCTGTTTCCCAGTTACTTCCCTTTTTCCACAAGACCACGATGAACTCAGTTATCCAGCAGCTCAGTGATCTTTCCTACCATGGGATTGCACTGACATGTTCCTCCAGCAGTGCCTGTGTCTGCCAAGGGCAGCAATCTATCCATGCCAGCAAACTCCTCCTGCTTGGTCAGAGCTGGAGGTTTCTGAATTAATTAACTCATTTTGCCAGTGCTTATTCAGAGCACAATGGTGCACAGGGATTCAGTGGATGGGGGGTGTATTCACAGACCTAACTGGGAATCTTGCTGCCAACATCTGTTTTGGGAAAGGCCATTTTTAGAAACAGTATGAAAAGAGGCTCTTCAGGCTTGGGCACAGTGTTTAAGCAGCAACCTCTGGATTTTGTCCCCACTAAGAACACTGCACTTTGAACAGGCTGATGATGTATGATCTGGTAATTACAGGTGGCTCCTCCTTGTGCAGGGAGGGCTGGATGTCCCTGGCATTGTCCCTGCCCTCTGCCCTGTGAATCCCACACTGGACACTGCCTACAAGTAGCTGCTGAGAGAGTGGCTGCACTTGAGGCAAGAGAGATCAGCACAGAGTTCATCCTTCAGTCCTTGGGGGCTCAGTTCTTCTCCAGGATTCTGGTGAGGAGTTCGTTCAGCCGGCTCACCATTGGCCTGGGATCCTCATTCAGTCCTGCTGCAATCATGGCATTCTCATAAATCTGAAAAAGAGAAGAAAGCACTAAATAAGCAGCAAGAGCAACCTGCATGAGGGAGGAAGGGAATGTCACTCTCCAGGACTTGCATTCTCAGACCAGGCACGTCTTCAGGGCCACGTGATAGGGAAACATACTGACCACAAGTCCTGGAAATACCCAGGGACCACGGAAAGATGCGATTCTTGCCCACTGTAATGCCATTCCCTGCCATGCATGGTCTGCAAGCTGGCTTTGGGGAGGATGATGCTGCTTCTGGAGAAGGTCTGGCTCTCACCTGGTCAAGCAACATCTGGGCCAGATCAGGCTGACTGTCCTTCAGCTCGTTGAGCTTCTTAATCAGAGCATGTCTGTAAAAGAGAGAGATCAACGCTGAGAGTTGGTGATTTTGGTAACAATGAGAAATTTATTTCCCGAACAAGCAGCTAAGCCAAGGTGGGTCACAAAAGGACACTTTCTTTCTCCTGTTCTGGGGGCTTCTCTCTTCTCTCCCATCTGTTCCTATAACCCCCCTGGTCCCCAGAGGGCTGGACACTGTGTGTGGGGGTGGATCATGTCGATGGTGCCACACAGCCTCACAGATTAAGGCACTGTAGCACAAGCTGCACTTAATAGTGCTGGTGTTGTCCCCTCTTACCCAGTGTTGATCTCCAGGGTGGGCTGCAGGAGCTGGGCTCGCTCCTCCTGGGTCTTGGCCAGCTGCTGCATGCGCAGGAAGTGGCGGGCAGCGCCCATCTCCAGCACGGTGATCATGGCAGGGTGGGTGTCCAGCCGGGGCGTCACCTGCGGCACAGACAGTGCATGTGCTGCAGGAGGGCAAGGGCTGAGCACTCGGAGTCTCCTCAGCACAGACTCACACCAAGCCTCCACATGATTCACCCCCATCCCACGGGCACTGCCCAAACCAGCAGGAAAGCTGGGGGCCCAAATGGCAGTGGACTGCAGCCAGACCCAAAGCACTCCCTGCTAACACACCTTTCTAGTCCACAGGCAAGAAAGTTACCAAAAAAGCCTGTTCTGGTGTTGCTGTGGGAGTTAGGTGCTGAAAAAAATCTCCAGAGCAGTTAATTAGGGGTGAGATAAGAAAGGGTTTATTTTGCCAAGGCAAGGATGTTACAAGACGCCAGCCCGGCTGTGCCTGAGAGGTTACATTTTATAACACCATCCATCCAATCCCAGATGTGTCCACCCTGTGGCCTTTACTCTGGTCTGCCCCGGGTCCACCCCCTGAGAATTGAGTCGGGGGGCTTTCGGGACCCCCTGTTCATCCCATCTTCACCATCATCAGAGCACAAAGGGCACATAGTTACCTAATTCTTGACCCTATTCTGTGGTTTAGGCCCTGATATGCTGTTCTGCCAACAATCTAGGCCTTGCCTTGACAAAAGACTAAACATTTCTGCTATATTCAGTGATATAGGGAGCATAGAATGGGGTAAGAGGGTTAAGGAATGTGTAAACAAGGGCGTTAGAGAGAAAGGGAAAGGGACAAGGGACAAAGGAGGGAGGGTTACTGCTTTTAAAATCTACTTATAAAACTTATAAGGCTTACCAATATTAGAAAAATAAAAAACATTAGGGGCTTAAGGCATCACTGGTAACATGAGCGTCAACTAGGAACATGGGCTTTGCTCATTACACATTAGGATAGGGTTCTTCTGCTCCCACACTGACCATCCAAATGACAAATGCCCTCATCCACAGCAGTTACAGACAGGAGGCATGGAGAAGAACGACTTCCCTCAGGGCCCAAAGAAAAATCTGTGGCAGAAGATCCCCAAGCAACCACCACCTTTTTTCCCCAGATCACTACCTCCATGGATCTCCTGTACTCAGTCACCCAAACACAGAATATCCACCTTAACTCCAGTGACTCGAGAGCCCAAGGCATTCCTCATCCAGGCCATCAGATCCTCAGCCTCCTTCTCTGTCAGACGTTCTCCAGCTGGCAGGGAGAGAGGGCACATCTGAGTGTGCATCTATAGTGTGCAGTGGACAGTGAGCTGAGCTGAGCTCAGCCCATTTCACACTTCCATTTATCAATTCTCCTGTGCAAATGGGAAGGCAGCACTGCTCAGCACACAGCTACATATCCTCATCCCAGACCACGCCATACCCAGGGAGGGCGGGTTCATGCCCTGCCAGGGCCTACCTGCCTCTATCAGGGCACCAGATTTACATTGTGGGGTTAAAATCAAATCATGGCAACGCCACACACGACATTCCATCTGTTCAAATTTGCTTGAACTTCGATCATGTGGGATGAAAAGGATCTGCAAGAACTCCAAGTTGCCTCAGAGCACAAGAATGGCAGGGTGGAAAGGAGGGCTCTTGCTCAGGAGCTACAGGAGCAGGGGTAGAGGTGTGCCCTCACTGGTGGCACAGGGTGGCTGCAGGATGGGCCAGGGGAGCCTCACCTGGGCGGCTCTCCTCAAACTTCTCTTCCTTATAGTGATCAACAACAATGTCTGTCTCCACAGAGATCAGCTTCTTCTTGTCAAACTCACGGAGGTGCAACAGTGTCAGCTCATCAAACTGCTCATAGCAGAACAGCACCTGTGCCAAAAAAGGGACAGCAACACATTGTTTGGGATGTAACAGCATTCCCTCCTTCCCAAGGCAACTCTGCACCAAACAGCAGGAACGTCACATGGGAAACTCACAGGTTCAACCCCATGGTGATTATCACTCAGGGCCCCCCATGAAAGCAAACCCTTGGAGTGATTTATTAACATGGGTGGCAGGTCTGCACCTGAACAAGTCCAGAACCACCACTGACCCCAGTCCTGAAAGGGGCACGTGCCCACAGAGGTCACCTGAAACACCATTACAGCCCTGCACAGCAGCTCCTGGGCTCCTGCTCTGGGATTCAGCACAGGTATGAAACAGGTGTCAGAACTAGATGTTTGCACAAGTACTAAATCACAGAATATGCTGAGTTGGAAAGGACCCATCAGGATGATGGAGTCCAACTCCTGGCCCTGCACAGGACACCCCAAGAATCCCACAAATGTGCCTGAGAGCATTGTCCAAATGCTTCTTGAACTCAGACAGGCTTGGTGCTGTGGCCACTGCCCCGGGAGCCTGTTCCAGTGCTCGACCACCTCTGGGTGAAAAACCTTTTCCTGATTTCCAACCTAAACCTCCTGACTCAGCTTCATGCTGTTTCCTTCAGTCCTGTCAATGGCCACGAGAGTGAACAGATTGGTGCTGCCCCTCAGGAGGATGTCAAAGACACCAGTGAGGTCTGACCTGTCTCCTTCAGGCTGAACAAACCAAGCGCCCTCAGCTGCTCCTCATACGGCTTCCCCTCCAGACCCTTCACCATCCTTGTGGCCTCCTTTGGATGCTCTCTAAGAGCTTAATGTCTTTTCTGTATTGTGGTTAGAGTGTGTGACAGGTCCCTCCTGGCCTCACACCATGGTCTGACCAGAGACAGCAGGCACCCTGCAAAGGCCCCGCGCTGGCAGAGCTCCATCACCGGCCTCGCTGCCCTGCTCAGCTCCAGCCCTGACCACTGCTGCAGCAGCTCAGTGGTGTTCCCCTGGCCATGGCACCGCTGCTCACCCACCTCCATGTCCTTCTTCTTCATGGCCTCGAAGTAGGGGGAGTGCTCGGCCAGGTGGCGGTTGGGGGCACACAGGTAGTAGATGTTCCTGCTCCCGGCCTTCATGCGCGAGGCGTAGTCGGCCAGGCCGGTCAGCTGCCCCGCGGGCAGCGCCGACGACTCGTACCGCAGCAGCTTGGCTATGTCCTCCTGCAGGAAACATGCTCCCGTGAGCTCAGGGCACCTCACTGGACCTCCACCTGACCGCTCCCAGCCCCAGGAATTCCTGTTGGAGCGCACGGGCCTCTTTTGCAGCTCTGCAAAAAGACTCAGGGGATTCTGAATCTCTCCTTTCCTGCTCCAGATATTAAGGAGGCAGAAGAGTGACCTAGACAGGATGTAGGTCAAACTCTCCTAAAAATGGGAATGCAGGCAGAGGACAACAGGAGGGGAAAGCCCTACTTTTCTTGCATGTTGTAGTTCATATTGCATCAGGGAGGGGTGACAACAGTGTGGATATAGAGACTCTGCAGGGTCTCAAAGTGGGAAGCAGCGCCCAGTGAGAAAAAAGGAGAGTTTGGGCACTACAGAATCAGTATGTCTGGGTAGACCCAGGAACACAAGTTATAGGCATGCAGGTTTCATGGAGAAGTAGCAGTGCCCCTCATCCCAGCTCACAGTAGGAACCAGCAGTCTTTCCCATCAGCTGTGGTGCTTCAGGACTCCTGGTACCTTGACATCCTGCTCTGCGATTGTGACAATCCCCTCTCTCATGAATACCCCGTACTCCTCAAAGAATTTGGCATATTTCTCAGGGTCCTTCTTGCTCTGGTCAATGAAGAACTTGATCACCCTCTTCTGCAAAACATCACGGAGCTTCCTGCAGCAGGAACAAGTCTTTTTAAAGACAGCTGCTAGAGCAAGACAAGAGGTTTTAGGTGAATGTCTCTCTGTCTGTGCAGGGTTGTAGTGGTCCACCATCTCCTCCCCCTCATAGCTCTACACCTATTCTTTGATCTCAGGCAGGAGCAGCTCTTGAGCTGCAGAGAGACAGAGCTGAGTACAAATGTTCTGCTGAAGCTCCAGTCCTCATGACCTGTGACTCGGTGGTGCTGCAGCACATAACCAGCTGTGCCCAGGGTATCTGCCTCTCTCCCACAACCATGGGACAGGGGTGGCTATACAGGGGTGGTTACACTTGGAGGAACTCTTTCTGAAGGCCTCAAAATCCACTGTGAAGTGACATCGTTATTTGCTGACTACAGTGAAGGCAGAGGCACTTCACCAGCTGTAGAATACAAAGTCAGCCATCAAACCCAACAAGGTAACAAACTCTGGTGTTAAGGAGGAAGAGCCTACTCTCATACTCCAACAATGGCAGCTGTCTGAGAAACAACTCACTTTGTAGACTACAGAAATTCTCAAGGATGCTGCAGTTTACATGCCAGGTCCCTCCAAGTCCCTCTAACTATTTCATCATGTTCTCTTCTCAGCCAGCAAGAAGCTGAAAGAGCCTCAGCAGTCCACAGGATCTACCTCTGGCTTACCTGATAAGGGCACTCTCCTGCAGGAGCTCCCTGCTGAGGTTCAGAGGTATATCCTCACTGTCCACAACACCTGCAACACAGAGCAACCCTTGAACAGTGAGGCAGACACGAGTGCCAGGCTCAGGAATGCACCCCTCAGGAAGCCATGGGCCACAGCCCACTGTTCCTGGTCCCAGTACACACCTCTAAGAAAACGCAGCCACTTAGGCAGGATGTCTGCAGCTTTGGTTTGGATGAGGATTTTGCGGCTGTAGAGGGCAACACTGGAGCCCATTTCCCTGCTGATGTCAAACATGGATGGTTTCTGCAGGAACAAGAGACAGGAGGTAATGCCAGCACTGTGCAGGGCACCCAGCTGCACACTACCAGGTCACCCTGTGGTCTTCCCTACAGTGCTGAACCCCACAAGAGCTGAAATCTTGGCTGGTTTTCCTGGGGACCTACCTGAGCCATTCCCCTGTGGCTCAGCATCCCCACAACCACCCTGTGGCCCCCAGTCCACCGCAGAGATGCCACAGGGGATACTCCTTCCTCCCTGACATTCTGCAGCCTCAGCTTCCCTGAGGAGCTGTCCTGTTCTCCTGTTCTCCCCTTTCAGAGCAGCTGGGCAGATGTCCCAGGTTCCCTGGGCAGGAGGACACGTACTTGCTCGGGCACGTAGAAGATGCTGCGGATGTTGAGGGGAGCGTCGGCCCTGTAGTGCAGGACGTAGCGGGGCTTGTCGTACGCCTGCGCTATGAAGCGGTAGAACTCCTCGTGCTGCCACTCTCCAATGTCCTTGGGGTCCAGCATCCAGAGAGCCTGTGGAGGAGCAGCAGGGAGAGGACTTCCCATCAGCTCTGAAGACTTATGGCTTCACAGCACAGGGCTCTCCTTGAGGTGCACTTTCCCTCCAGGATGATGGAGCAAGGAAATAAGATCTTTCAAACAGACTCCTCTGCATAACCCAGGGGCACTGACTAGAAATGACTGCCCCTCAGCCGACCTCAGAGGTACCTCTTGCCCTGTAGCATACATAAGGCAGCTTTGTGTAGCCCAAAACAAAAGGGATTTGGCTAATCTCCATTGCCTCACACTTGCCCATGGCCAAGAGCATCCTGGACAGATCCCACAGCTCGGCTGACTGGCAGTACTGATCAAATATCTCAAGGCCTGGCCAGCAAAGGAAAAGTGAAAGTTCAAGTGAGTCTGTTGCACTCAGCCTGCCTCTGTGACGGAGGTCACTAGCCCAGCTGAAAACCTGTGAAGAACTCCTGCACTGCCTGTTTTCTGCTGCTTTGTTCTGGAGCAGTTTAGGAGATGCTTTGTGAATCACTGAGCCATCCCTGCTGCAGGGTCACAAAGTGTTCCCGCACTGTTTCACATATCAACATGTGTGTTGAAGCCACAGGGTCCAGAGCAGGCCCTGCCCCATGGCCACATCTTCCACCTGCTGCTGCTCTAACCCCTCCAACGCTTCCTGGAGCACTCAGCCCATGCTCACATCACATCTCAGTTTTCAGCACCTCAGCAAAAGACTCCCCTCTAGCAAAGATGTGGCACTCAACTAAGAACCTCATGTTTCCAGCCCACCTCACCCACTGCCACTCTGTGCCACCCAAGCCCTCAAGGGTGACAGGAGCGATTTCTGGGGGCAACACAAACATCCAGCCCACCCTCCACCTACCAGAGTCCAAGGGATTCAGGGCCCTGGCAGCCTAACCCTGCTGCCTTAAGGATTCCTCTCCCTCAGAATCTTGTTCCACAGGTGGCTTCATAACATTTCCAGCACACACAAGTGTCCTGGAGGGTTTGCAGGATCACAGGGAGGATTAGGGACTCACTGGGAACTCAGGTGCTTTACAGCAGCTGTGTTGGGTAAAGTGCTGTGTTCCCAGAGGCTCACTTGTAGCTACAGTTATCCCAGTTAGATTGGAAAAGCCTCCAGCTCCATACTGTGAGATACATGGCAAGCATTCAGGAACTCATCTAGGAGAATCCCCACCAGGGAACTAACTGTGGCTCTGTTTGCAGTGAACTGACACTGACGTGTGGAAAAACACAAAGCCAAGATCCTGGATAAGGAAAAGGCACGAAATGGGAGCATAATGAATAAAGCTGTTGCTGTATCTCAAGGGAAAACAGACTTTCTGATGAGGAGATAAAAGTCCATGACTCTATTAAGGGCATTTCACCCCTTGCTCTACTGCTGCTCTTCTCCAGGGAGCCTGTTCTATTGATTGTCAGGTAGAGAGAGCAAACAGCTGTCTAATTAAGGGGCACAGCTAGAAAGCCTTTGGAAGAGAAACACTATTATGCAGGAATCCAAATAAATAATCAGTGACTAATAACAGCAATTACAGAATCTTAGATAAATTAACATGATAAAATGTTTAAGTACAGTCTTGAAAGTTTGTTCAGTCAGTGCCACATTCCAGGAAACAAAAGAAGCCACACACATGCTCCCTACCTGCTGTCTTACACGGGAGGAAGCTTTAAACAATCAGAGAAGGAGATGCTGGAGGAAAACGATTCATCGATTTTTGTTTTAAAGATAATTAATTTCTCCCAGGTGATGCCTGCAATTGGGCCAAGAACATCTGACTAAAATGGATCTGGCTGCAATATCATTTAAGTGGTCAGAAAACGCCAGCATCAAGCAGTGCTCAGCTAGGAGAGGGGAATAAATCAGGTTGTGAGCTGAGCTGCTAAAAAAGCCCAACCCATCCCTGGCACTGGCTATCCCATGCTGAAGGAAAAGAACTGCAGGGAGAGGTGTCAGCACACCAGTGATATGAGCAATCCCTACAGCACTAACATGTCACCTGGCTTAAACAGTTAAAATAAGCATTATAAAGCACTGAAATAATAATTCGGGTTAAGGGAAGACCTAGATCTTGCCAATCTGCAAGAATACTCTACAATAAATGCAAACAAGCAGCTCCAGGCACAACTTCTGCTGGATTGTCTCCTTTTGTTCTAATCAACTGATCACTACAAGGTCTGTGATATGCTGGACAATCCTCCCCTGATTTCCAGGGACAGCAGCAGCTTTATCCTGTTTCCTGTCTCCTCCACTGGAGGATTAAAGTGGTTCATCTCCACGAGTGACCTGCCTGTGGCCTCCTGCTCACCTGCAACGTGTTAATTCTTTTCCCATTGAGGTACAGGGGGAAGCTGATGAAGTTGCTGTATTTCGTCACCACCTCTGGAATGGAAAGAAGACACAGAAGAGTCACCTTTGTGAAAACAACACAGTAAGAATTCCCTCGGTAGCTGCAGGTGAAAGGAGCTGCAGGAGAGGAAAAATGCTGTAAAATCACCTCCCACTCACGGGCACCAACAGCCTCCAAAGAGCCCCTGGGGGTAACAGCATTGTCCTCCTCCACTCACCCTTCACTCGGTCTTCATTTGCAAACTCCTTGCAGTCTTCTTTGAGATGGATAATAATCTTAGTCCCAGTCCTGACCCCAGATGCTTCTGCGATCTCAAACATTCCTGAACTAGGATTAGAAACAAACCCTGAGTCAGCTTGTGCCTCAGATACATCCATGATAGGACAGAAAAATGGTTTATTAAACTAAGAGCATGCACAACACTTTAGTGCCAAGAGGAAAAGGCAAAAAGTCTTGGATGCCTGAATGCTCCCCGTGGCTCTGAGAAACCCTCCAAAACATGTGGCTGTTTGTATGTGGCTGTTTTCCCTGCAGAGCCAGACCCAGGACACACTGCTCTGCAAAGACACCAGCTACTGAAAACCCAAGAGAGTCTGACATCTCCATTAACAGATGTTCCCTAATAATTTAAATAACTTAGTACATTCTTTATTCTGAGGAGATTTTAAGGGCATGCTGAGCTTGTCACCTGCAGAAGCTCCAATTTCACCATGGTCCCACAGCCCACAGCTTTGCCATGACAAAAAAAAGCAAAGGATGAGCGCAAAGATCTGACCTAGAGAAAAGATGTTCCTACAGACCCCAGCACTGCACAAGCTCTGCTCACTGTGGGTGCCCTCAAGCCAAACCCCGGGGGAAGACAAGACCCAAGAGGTTAAATCTGTCCCTGCAGCCTGGGGCCCCCCTAAGCTGATTGCCTGGTACTCTCTTTGTCCACAACACACCTGGCTCTGATGCAGCAAGTTTGTCCTTGGGGTTTCCACCCTGGCACATTTGGCCACACTCTGCTACCATGTATAACCTGAGTAGGACCTAAACCAGCCAGCCAGGTCCTGAAAGGCCACACAAGCCTGTCCTTGCACAGTTTTCAGTCCGTGCCTGGTCTGGACACAGGCCCCCCCACGCTGCCACCCCCTTCTCCAGCCTTACCCATCGGAAGACCAGTGGTAGCCCAGGCTGCCTGGCTCTGCAGACTGGGAGAACACCTCCACTTTATCAGCCACCATGAAGGCTGAGTAGAAACCCACTCCAAACTGGCCGATGATTTTACTGCTGGCTTCAGCTTGGCTCTGCAGAGCATCTAGAAAAGCCTGGAGGAGCAAAGGAGACATGAACCAGCACACAGTGACTTCAGGTATCGCTGGGAGGCTGCAATCCATCCCCCAGCCAGGCTCCTCAGGCACTGCAGCTTGGCATTCCAGCACCCTCATCCCACACTTCTGCATCAGTGCTCTGAGGAGGATGCCCAAGGAAAAGGGTTTCTCCAAAGGGACTGCACTTCTGGAAGAGGGGAGCATTGCTTAGAGCAACTCTGGCAGTAAAGAAAAACAAGCAGAGACCATTAAGAGCCAGAAGACTCCACAGGTAGGGTGTAATTTCACAGCTGGGCTGGGGGCCAAGGGAAAAAATGGAATGAGAAATTACTGGGAGAACAAAAGTGGCTGTAATTGGAGTTGAGTTTTCTAAGGAAGGGAGAAGGGTGTTGTTACCTTTGAGCCTGATCGAGCAATGGTTCCAAGATTAGAAACCAGCTCCTCCTGGGTCATCCCAATACCTGTGTCCTGAAAAGAAACAGCAGTTGCAGCTGAAATAACAGTAGGGAAGCATTGCTTTAGCACACAGCACCCCAGAAACTTCTGCCCCTATCTCCCACTCTCTCCTTTCCCTCTGAGCAGTAAATCCAACAACAGACTTCCAGCTGTGACCCCCCCTGCACATGGTCAGGAACACAGACTCAAAGGGCACAGAGCTCTGGGGACACCCACAGCTGTCCTTTGCATATAAACCTCCAGGAAGCTCAGAGACTCTGACCATTCCTCAAGGAAAGACAAAACCATGACAGGCTGGATTCTACATCCCTCTAAAAAGCACAGGATGGCAGGGCAGGAAGGAGATCTCACCCAGCCATGGCCTTGCCGTGCCAGGTGCTGTGCATAGACACCTTCCAATCCTGAACTGGTCCAGAGGGGAGTTGAGGAGCACTGAGAAGTAGTTTATTTCCATTTGGCAGATGTGGAACCAATGCCCTCACACCAGGAATCAGTGGCAGAGCAGTGAATCCCTGAACTCTCAGGTAGTGCAAACCCTTGTCTACAAACTCCACAGGCACTGATCTCCATCTCTCTGTCTTTTCCTCCCTCCTCTCGCCCTCATTCTGTGCTCCACGAATATGAAACTGTCGATATCCAGGTACCAGAGAGCTGGGAATTGCATTCCCATGGGAACAGGTTAACCCCAGTGCAGTGGCCACACCTCACGGTGCTCTGTCCAGGCTTTGGAGGCACATGGCTCCTTGTCATCCTCAGTTTATCCCAGCTTTGCATTGCTGCATGCAGATAAACATCTCCCTGCTGCTGGCTCACATGTCTCAGGCAGCAGAGCCTGCAGCAGCACCACCCAGCAAAGGCTGCAGCAAGTCTCAGACCTGGCTGCAGCTTCAATTTGCATGGACCCCAAGGCAACACAGGTTAACAGCAAACCCCAGCTAGAAGTGGCCACCCCCTCACACAGGATCCCAGCAAAAATCTTTCCCACTCTATTGTCCAATGTATTTTCAGCCTTGCTCCACGTGCATTTTCCACAGGAGCAAAGGGCAGGCTACTGCCCTCCAGGATGCCACTTCTGAGAACCCAGTGCCCTCTCCCCTTCCCAAATCTCAGCAGCTTCTCCACCTGTCAAGAAACATCCCGAGAAGCCACTTTTACAGGTTCTCTGGGCCACTCCTGAGGTGGAAGCAGGATGAAAATTAGCCAAGTGACAGGTGATTCTCACTCCCATGAGGAGCTCAGCTCTACCTGTGAGCACAGTTATCGTGGCTGACAGCAGCTGGCACATCTGGAGCAGGCTGACACATTCCCAGTGCCACAAGCAGGGCTGGGATTCAGTGTGCAGGGTCAGCAAAACCAGCTGCAGCAGAGCTGGCTGCTGCTCCATGGCTCAGAGGTGAGGGACCAGAGTGACTTCTGGCCCAGCACAGCTCTGCCACCCATTTACTGGGCTTATTTCTAGCAAGGTACATGAATGTCAGTACATATTTCTTAATGAAGGATTGATTGAACTGTTCAACTTGTGAGGTGTCATGAGGGTAAGACATTTTCCTACATCCCCACAAGTCACAGCACAGCAACACCTTTCCCTTGATTAATTACATTAAGGCTAGTCAGTCCACTTGGCTGAGAGGAGGGATGATGCCCAGTAAGATCTCAACAGTGAGAGATGAAAAGCCAGGAAAAATAAACAGTGTATGGCAAAATCTCAGGAATCTGACATGGTCCCTTCCCCCAGGGAAGAAAAAGCCAGAAAGAGCAGTTTTCAGCATCTGGTTCAGTTTTTGTTCATGCCAGACCCTGAACAGAACTCTTAACTCCTCTGATCCACTCCTATTTATAGTACAGCATGTCATTCCCAAATTCCAGCATGTTAAAAAAAAAAATACATCCCTACCCCATGAATTTATTTGGCTCTTGAATTCTGAACGCTCTGCCAAACTTACTGCAAAATGCTTAATGACAATTCCTGGAAACCAGTTTGGTGAGGGGGAATTGCAAGGAACAAAGAGAGCACGACTCAAACCAGGCTGACTCCACAACAGGGCTGGGACATGGACAGGGAGAGTGGGAAGTGAAGATCCTGGCAAAGCAGGCATTCCCTACTGCAGGAGAACACCTGGGCAGTTTGGATGAAGATGACATCAAGATCCAACCCGCCTTTGCCGTGCCCAGATTTCCTGCAGCTGCCCTCTGGGCTCCTTTCACCACATGGTGCAGCTTGGGGGAATGGGGAATGAAGCAGCAGCAGAGAAATGGGAGCTCAGCTCTGCAGAGCAGGAGCTCTCCAGGGATGGAGAATCAGCTGAACGTGCCCATGAACAGCCTCAGGCTGAGCCAACACAAGCACTGGCAGCTCCAGCTCCATGAAATCCAAGGAAGGAGCTGGCAGGAGTTGCACTGCCCTTCTGTGTTCTTTGCTGCACCAGCCACTGCTCAGCCTCTGAGGCAGGAACCACCCATCACACAACACCTGCAAACACCTTCTACCCACCACCAGCCAGCCACTGCTCCTCCATCAACAGCACAACTTTTCTTCCCCTGCAGACAGTTTCAAGCCCTCCCTTCAACCTGCAAGAAATCTTTTATCAGGCTGACAACAGCCACAGCAGAGCTACTGATAACAGCACAAAGCAATTTGTTCATGGGCTTCACAAAACCCAAGATGTGAGGGATATGCTCAGAGTTCCAAGGGCCAAACGTTTCTCCCCAGCTTGGAGAAACCAAGATGCAGAGTTCAGTGAGCTGACCCTTCGTAAGCTGAAGGTTAATTACAGAAGTCCTGCTCTTACTGCACCTCCTCACCTGATTGAATTTTCCTTCTGGGACTTCTTAAGGTGCAGAGTAAAGAGCTTCCCCCAAACCATCCTCTCTACAAGACAACACAACAGGCTGCAGACCTTCACCCCGTCTGCTGAGGGACCATGAAGGGCTTGTGGCCACAGCTGCTGAACTAGGCTCAGTAACATTAACCCCAAAGATACACCAGCTGAACGTTGCTTTTAGCATCTTTTTATGTGTGGAGACCTCCCAGGTACCAAACCTGCTGCTGAACTGCACAGGACCTTTGTGCCTTCTGTGCCCTTTGTTCTCACCCTGTGGTGTGAGTGCTGGATGTTTGCAGAGACCATGCTGGTAAACAAGAACCTGGGCAATGTAAGAGCTTTGCTCATTACCTGAGTCCAATTTAAAGTATTGCAGAGCTTTGTTACACCAAATAACCCATTAACTAACCAGTAACTGCTGCCTTTGCCACGGCTGCATCTGAAAGAACACCCAGTCAGAGGTACCTGGCTGAGCTACAGTGTCTTTCATTTCACTTTGTTGCAAAACAAATGTTTATTTCACAGTAAAACCTCAACGGGGCATCAGAAGAGCACTGACTATATTATAAAATAAGGACATGCTGCTTTCACCATCTGACAAGGTAAAAAAATCCCCAAATGTGTGTGCCCCCCGATACTGAAATAACTTGATTAAAGAAACTTAAAATTCACAAGACCAGGACAGCAGCTGCACTAGAGCAACGTTCTGGTTTAGAACCAATATGGCATCTGCAGCAGCAGCATCCAGCAGAAGAAAAGCCACAATAAAACTGATGCACATGGACACAAGGTGATCTTGGCCTAGTACACAGAAGCTGTCCAAAGCAGGGAGCCTGAGTTTGCCTTTCCAATACCAGTCTCAGTCTCCACCCATCCAGGTCTAAATACTTGCTGTCCAGAAAAAGTACTTCATTTCATCCACTTTGACCTTCCCATTTTTAAATGTGACAGGCTCTTATTCTGGCATGAAGAGAACTAAAAGATTCTGCACTTCCTTCCCTAGGCCGCAGGTTATTTGAGACATGTTTGCATTTCTGGTTCCCTGGCTTATTTGTTGAAGATGATGCAACCACTGGAAGCTGTAACCCATCCCTGCAATGTGGCACGTTCCTGAAAGCTTAATTCCAAGGCTTGCCAAAGTGCAGCCAGATTCACCCCTCCCAGTCCCCCTGTCTATCCCCTGCCCAGGTGGCACACAGATGCTGCAGTGCTGCATGCAGGGAAGGGGGACCTGCTCCCCACCTGCCCCAAGCTTTGCTGGACATGCAGGTGCATCTGCACTGAACTGCTACAGCCCAAACATCCCAATCCTTACAGCTCAAACTTCCCAATCCTTACTGGAGCCCCTCGACAGCCCAGTCCTTTTTACAGGCTGTTTGTAACTGGTAAGGCAGGAGAGATTGCTCAGTGATACAGGGAGCTGTTGCAAGGAGGAGTGGATTTTGCAGTGATTTTAACTCCTCCCCAACACAGCAAACTGGTTATTTTGTGGCTTCACAGACAGGGATTTTGGATGACTGCAACAGCGAGATGAAAGCCCGGCAAAGGGAACTGAGCAGCCCAAGCTCTGGCAGCGACTGCGCTGCTTTCCCATGTTAAAGCAGCAGTCACACTCCCTCCCTCCTTCCCCCAGCAGCAGCCATCAGCTCTGTAAACATTTCAAACCATTTCCTCTAAACAGTCCTAGCCCTAAATTAAGCACCAGCAAGGAGCAGGGCTGCAGCCCCGAGCTCACAGAGCACAGCAGAACTGAGCAGCCCTACCACCACTACAGCACAGCCTGTCACCCCCTGCAGCTGCTGAAGGTGAGCTGTGTGCTCACAGGGCCCTGGGATCTGTAAAGGGTTCTCTGTTCCCACCTCAAAGGGTCCAAAACCACGTCTGTAAAGCCTTAGCATGCGGAACTGCAGAGCTCTGCAGAGCTGTCCTCATTGAAAACACACCCTGCACATTTTCAAATAGATTTTCTTAAGAGCTCTGACCTTGCAGGCTGTGGCTGCTACAGATGGAGCTGTCCTAGAAACACGAGGCAGGTTGCAAAGGGATGGAGGAAACAGTGGAATTTGCTAAAACAACGTGACTTTGGTGAAGGGACAGAGGTGGTGGAATCCAGTGAACACACTCCTTTTAGCAGATACAACACTGCAGTGCTTAGATGGGGTATCCCCGAATGAGGACATCGTATCAAAATTCTGAGACTTGCTGTGCTTGTGATTGGAATTCAGTCCTGGCAGAGAAGTAAACAGTCACTGAACAGAGATGAATGTAATCCTTTACCAGAGCTACATAATCCCCCCAGGAACATGCCTGTAATGGCCATCACACATTACAGACCTGCCTTTTCTCAACTGTGAGACACAAAGAGATGCTACAGGGCTTGGAAGGGGAGGGGAGAGATTCAGCAGGTTCAGAGGCCAAGAGCAGCCTGAAGATCTGAAAAGGATCCAGGGGTGAGACAGTGGGACCTTTCTAGGAAAAACAAAAGGAGTTATCACTGCTACAGGTCATATATGAGGGACCTGCTGCCTCTGTTTAGGTGGGTCCTAGTGAACACAGAGAACACACAGCAGCTAAGGGACAGATCCACCTCTGCCTCAATCATTGCAGCAAGTTTTCCTGCACCTTTGCCTTCTGAAAGGTAGGGAGATGTTCTGAATGAGGCTCGTTCACAGCAATCATTGTAAGCAGTTTGCTTCTTCAGGAGGTTATAAATAACCCCCTGACTGGAGGTAAGGAGCTTTCGGCACTCCGGAGAAGGCAAAGCTATTAAGAGATTGGAGCAGTGCTGTTCTTGCTGCTCCTCACAGCCCAGGGCTGCTGCAGTTAAAAGCCTCCTAGTTAAGACTCATTTAATGGCATTAGAGGGGCACAGGCAGGCAGGGGGTTATAAAAAGCCCAGTCCCTGACACATCCAACTGGGATGGCAAACAGGTCTCCAACCAGACTGCCAGAGAAGTGGACAGCTTCCACAGGGAATGTGTCAGTGGAGTCTGAGGCTTTGTGTCCACTGTGGTCTCCAAAGGGAAAGACAAGAGCAAGGCAGGAGTGACACCCTGCCTGGGGCTAAGCGAGGGCTCATTAAACAAGGGGTGTTACACAGGAGTCAGGAAACTGCAAGTCAGGTGTGAGAGGAATAGCAAAGCCCCTGCACTACGGTTTGAGAAGCTCTGGTTGATGATTGTGTTGCCCACTGACGAGCATTAACTTCCCCATGGCAACCACAGCGCTTGTTCTGCAGAGAAACAGAAATATAAAATAACTCCGCAGCTCTAACAGCCCCTGCTTTGTCCCACGTGAAAAATGTCAGCCCCTGTGCTTTGTCTGTGCCATGTCCCCCCTGCACCTGCTTCAGTCAGCTTTCACTCCCTCATTGCTCTCTTCCTTCTCCTCCACTCTCTTGAGAACACCCACAGCTGCACCCGCAGCTGACACAGCTCCATGAGCAAAGTGACCAGTGTGCCTTCTTTGCATCAAGAACTTTGCCAAGAAAACACCAAAACTGAGGCTCAGCTGTCCACCCTGGACAGAGCCACAAACAAGAGCAGCCAAAGTAGAGAGAGAAGGCCCAGCTCCACTCCCCTCCCCATGCTGAGGCCCACATTCACACTGACTGTCCCCCTCCCAGTCAGCACTGTGTCACCAGTAGGGAACAACCACAGCCTGGGCACAGGGAAGTGCTGTGGTACTGCCCAAATCTACAGTCCCACCTGCACCTTAAGGCAGAACCTCAGCATCAGCTGGACTTGGCCTGTCCTTGAGCAGCAGGAGACAGAGACAGTCAGCAGTGGGAGGTTCTTCTCAACACCCCTGCACCTCCCATGACCCAGGTGACAGGGAGGGTCTGCAAACTACCAGGTAACACCTTGGACTTAAGGAGGTGTGGGAAATCCTCCCCAAACATCAGGATGAAACCAGACTCACAACTTACCCACTAGTGAGAAACACACACACGACCTGGGAAGTGCAGGGGTGGGAGAAAAGCTACTGGTAGTTCCCAACAGGGAAAGAAGGAGCAGTAAATTTTCCTATGGGGACAAGTGAGGAGCAGATAAATTGATGGTTTTTCATCACACCCTCAGGTTACAGTCTCATGAACCAGAGCCCAGCTGAGGACACCACACTTCAGTGGAACTGTGCTGCTGCTCAGCTTCCACTGATCCTTCATGGGACAAAGGCCAGGGATATGAGGAGCAAGGAACAACACTCTCCTGTTACCAAAGGGACATACCTGGATAGTGATGGTTCCCTTTCCACTGTCTGTCTGCAGATGGATCTCCATCTCTGGCAAGGCCTTCCCCTCTGTCATCAGCCGATGGCGCAGCTTCTCCAGCGCGTCGCTGCCATTGGAGATCAGCTCCCGGATAAACACCTGGGGACGAGACACAACCTCCCACTGCAGCCTGGCCTTGTCCCCTGCATGGCAATTCCAGAGACCCAGGAGCTCACTGGCTGCCCACAGACTAATTCCCAGCTCCCCAGACTGTGTTTCCCCATTATCTGCCAGGAGAACCGTTTGTCTGAACTCGGCATGAAAGTGCAGAGGCTCTGAGACTCACAGAGTCCTCTGGCTGTACCTAAAAATTGTTTTAAAAACACATTTTCAAGGTCTCTTAAAAAAACATCATTCAAGGAAGCCTGACATGAACAGCACAGGACTTGCTGGAACAGAGCAGTTCACTCTCCCAGCTCAACTGTTTGAGATGTACCCCTTGACAGACAAAGCTTTGCCAACAGAAAATCTCCCAGCAAACAGTGGGTATCTCACCTCCTTCTCCGAGTACAGGGAACGGGCAACAATGTCCAGCAGTTTCTTTGTTTCAGCCTGAAACTCATGTTTAGAAGCTGCACCTGGAATAAAATGTTAGAGTTGGGGTTGCTCAGCCTGGAGAAGAGAAGGCTCCAGGGAGACCTCAGAGCCCCTTCCAGTGCCTAGAGGGGCTCCAAGAGAGCTGGAGAGGGACTTTGGGAAAGGGTCTGGAGTGACAGGACAAGGGGCACTGGCTTCCCACTCACACAGGGCAGAGTTAGATGGGATATTGGGAAGAAATCCTTCCCTGTAAGTGTGGTGAGGTTGCCCAGAGAAGCTGTGGCTGCTCCATCCCTGGGAGTGTTCAAGGCCAGGTTGGGTGGGGCTTGGAGCAGCCTGGGCTAGTGGAAGGTGTCCCTGCCCATGGCAGGATGAGCTTTAATGTCCCTTCCAACCCAAACCATTCCATGATTCTGTGAGAGTCACAGACACACCTTTAAGGCACTTCACCAGGGTCCTGTCGGGAAGGAAGGCAAAACCACAGTCTTACCATGTGCTTCAGCTTCCCAGGAGTGACAGCCTGAAGCAGGATGGGACACAGGCAGCTGTGGCCTCCAACAAGGACAACAAAGGTGCTGTTTACACCCCCCTTTGAGGCAACTTTGCCAACAGACACTTGGCTTCTGCACCTCAACGAGCACATACCTACAGCCACCTCTGCAGGGGGGAGCTGTGCCCAGGAAGAGACATTTCCTCAGAGAGAGTAACACCACAAAAATCTCAGCTGAGAGACCTTGGCCTCTTAAAAATAGCATCCTTCCTGCAAGAGGCATTAGAGAACCCTGAGGCAACATGGGCAAAGCCACAGGTCCCAGGTCACCTCTGCTGTGCCTTGCTGGGGAGAACCTACATCCCCCAGGGATGGAGTGAATCCTGGGTGTGGGCAGCAGCTGGAGCAGCACATCAACCCCACTGGGGGGTCCAGAGCCTTGCAGTCTCAAAAGTACCTCCCAGAAAAACCATGGAGGCACAGAATTTAGACATTATTTCTATGCTGGAATAATTCACGTGACTTTGCTTTAGAGCACCTCTCCCTGGAGATGTGCAAAGCAATTCACTCTAACTAAAGGGCTGATGCCAGGATTCTCATTAGACCTCCAGGATCCACAGCAATGACCTGGGCAGGCACAGCTTGCTCCTGGGACAAAAAAAAAAATCTCTTTTTAGCCAATTCTAGTGGCTGTGGAGCCTCCACACACACACACGACCATCAATAGCCTGGCTAAGCCCCTGGATGCAGCCTTGATGGCCTTGTTTCTCAGGAAAGGCCATTCTGACCTCCACATCCCAGTCCTGGGAGGTGATGGTGCAGTTCAGATTCAAAGGATGTGAGGACCAAATCTGCACCTCCTCCAGAGGAGGGGTCACCTGCACCCACAGCTCATCCCAGACACACCCCAAGAGTGTCCCCACAGGAGCTGTGTGTCCGTGCCCACCTTTCACGTTCTCCGTGTTGCTGATGATGGTGTGCAGGGGCTCCTCCTCTTTGCTCTCCGCCGTCTGGGTGCTGTATGTGCTGTATGTCCCGTATGTCCTGTATGTCCGCACGGCGGGAATGCTGCTGGTGGGAATGTCGTACCGGAGGCTCCAACGATGGACTGCTTGTCTTTGCAAACACGCTGCTCCTTTTGCTAAAGACACAAGTGAAGATACTTTGCTACACACCACAAGTCCAGCAGCAGCAGGAGCAGTCCTTAAAGGTCCCACCTAAGCAATCCCACGGGAGTTACACTGTGCAAGCAAGACTGAAGTTCCCCCACAGTCCAAAAGCCACTATTCCCCTCTGGCATTGCCTTTACTCTTCTGAATTAAAATTCTATCCAGAAGATGACAATTAGCAGCCTTCCCAAGGAATTAAACAGTAAGGAAGAGGCAGTCTGCAGCTTCCATTGCTGTTACCTGGCCAGGTTGAAGACAACTCCCATATCCCTGCCTGTGAAAACATAAACTGGCAATAAATACCTGGCCCTTGACTGTCCAAGCACAGGGATTACATCTCCCAACAAAGCTGGCTCCAGGGCGAGCAGCACATGCAGCAGCAAAACCACGAGTCAACAAAATCAGTGGGGAAAACAGGACCAGCTGGGAATGTCACCAGACCTGTTAAGGTCAGGGATTCCCAATTCTCCTCCTTCCATTGTGCCCAGGTGAACCCAACAGTCTTCTTTTAGGTAGGGGATGAATCAAAGCCAAATCTGGCCACAAAAAGACCATTTTCAGCACTACAGAGCTCTGCCCAAAGCCCTTTCCTTGCTGTGATCTCTGCACTGTTGGGAGAATGGCCTGTGCCAGAGCAGGGTCCTGGAGGGTTTGGATCTGACCTGGGGCAGGCAGTGACTTGGTCTCCTCCACCCCTACCATGAATATAAACAGACAGAGCTGCTCTGGGAAGCAGAGAAGGGACCAGCACAGCCTGGGCAGAGCAGGGAGAACCTGGATAAGCAGCAGAAGTGGCAGGAAGCAGTGACAAACCCAGGCTTTTCTTACAGCTCACTCTGTGCCTGCAGGCTGTTTTATCCAGTAAGGGAAGGAGGCAAACCCTACACTCTACATCTTCAAGGTGTCCTTTCTTTAGATGACTGGGTACAAAAACACGGAAAAACACTGAACCAAAAACCACAGTGAGAGTCCCAAAGTGCACCTGTGACCCCCCTGGAAACAGCTTCTTTGGCCATGTTCTGCCCCCAGGCCAGCTGACATGTTGGGAGAGCTTGGCTCCCTCCTGAACCTTCCTCCACCCTGCCACAGCCCTCAAGTGAACTCTCCATCCCAGCCCTTTCAGCAACATCCCTTGTCAGCCTCAAGCTCACCTTGGGAAGTCTCAACCTCCCTCCACAAGTGCTCTGCAAACCTCCTGCCACCCACAGCAGGTCCTACAGCTGGTGTGGTCACTGAGAACAGGTCTTGCTGCTCCAGACCCTCATGTTGGGCTCTCCAGATCAGGAGAACACAAACCCCTGAGCTTTGACAGCACTCCTGGCTCCTGCCTCTTCCCCAAGAGCTGATCGAGGAGGCTGTCAGTCCTCATTCTTCCTTCTCCTCCTCCTCACAGAAAGCTTTGAATCAAGATCCACTTCTGCAGCCAGAAGCTTGAATTACTCCCCAGTCATTCTGCCCTTAAAGAAAAGAGCCCACAAATAGTTCTTAATGCATCTGAACACCTCCTACACACATAACTGTGCTCTCTGCGTCACAAACAGCTCTGCTGCATTATCACAGGACATGTTCTGTAACTTCCATTCAACTGCCTTTGCTAGGATCATCTGAGAAAGCAGCAAGGAAAACAGCCTGGGTGACCACAGTGGAAAGCAGGGGAGCACTCACTGTCCAGCCCGTCGAGCTTCAGAGGGGAAGGGCCTGCAGCCCAAGGGTTACATATTTTATTTATATAATATATTTATATCCTATATTTATGTATATTTTATATATTTATATATATTTACCCAGGGTGCACTTATTTCATGCTCCTGTTATGCTGGGTGCTGTAGGATACTGCAGTTGTACAAATATACACACACACACATTTCCCAACCAGCAGAAATAAAAGAGGGAATTTTGCTCCCTCCCTGACTCCAGGATCCAGAAAGGACACACACCAGCAGCAGCTCCCTGGTAACCTTAAGGCCACTTCTATCATCCAGGCAGCAAAGCCCCACAGCCACCATAACAACTCATAAACACCAGCTGACTCTAGAAACCACAGCTATCTATAATTTTATTTCTAGCTATTTATAATTTTGCACGTATTCATGTTTTTTGCCTCCCTACCTCTAAAGCACAATGACAGATCACCACCCATCAGTTTGGAAGTTACTTTTGGATTTGTGTAATGTTTGGTCTTATCCTCCTTAATTAACAGTGCCAGGGAGAGACACAGCTCATTAAACAACGAGCTGCAGCATCTTCAGACCATTTGCCTCTCGGCAAGTCCTCGCCTGGAGCACGGGAACAGGAAAAGCTTGTGGCTGTTCTGGGTATAAAACCACAATTATCAGCACACAAGAGCTGTGGAGAAAGTACCTGCAGAGTTAACAGGTTATGTGACACTTGGAAGGAGCCCAAATTCCAAGGACCAAGAGATGAAGAAGGAACGGCTCTTGCCCCAGATGAGTGCTGTGATGTGCTGGGGCAAATCAGGTCTTTTGATAACGAGTTAATCAAATGTGGAGCTTTATCACAGCCCATGTACATTTCTATGCCCATCACTGCCCCACCTGCACCAGGAGAGAAGGAGAAACCCACACTACTCCCCAGCTTCCAGCTCTCCGTGATCCCAAGTGACCTGCGCCTATGGCCACAGAGCCACCTCGCACACGGGGAACACAAGGCAAAGACAAGGACCCTCATCCCCATGGGCTCCTTTTGATCCAGACACCAGGATGCCTCA
Organism: Manacus vitellinus; assembly: GCF_001715985.3. Classification (NCBI taxonomy): domain Eukaryota; kingdom Metazoa; phylum Chordata; class Aves; order Passeriformes; family Pipridae; genus Manacus; species Manacus vitellinus. The sequence continues at coordinate 17,229,343 of NW_021938949.1, forward strand.
GCAATTCCCAAAGCCAACCAGCCCCCCAGGAAACACAGCCTCTTCCTGGAACAGGACTGCAGCCCCCAGGAAACACAGCCTCTTCCTGGACAAGGACTGCAGCGAGCTGAGCCCAGTGCCAGTTAGAGATTTAGGGTGGGAAATCCAGCACAAAGCAGTCTGTGGCTCAAAACAAAAGAGGAGAATTTGGGTCAGCAGAAATTACCATAACAGCTCCGTGCAGGGCAGCCCTGGGCCCAGGGAGGCTCGTGCAGACAATAAACACTCCCAGTTCAGACCTCATCAGACAAAAAGGCTCCCTAGCTGGGCACCAGATCCACATGAACCTGGGGACAAGAGGTTCTCTGACTGACCTGCTCCCACCAACACATCTCCCAAAAACCTCTGCAGCAGCTTCAGCCCTCAGCATTGTGAGAGCAAACACTGCCAGTTCTGCAGGGCCAAAGGGAGGGGACGGCCGTCCCTGCAGCCTGTATCCAACTGAAAGGACACAACCTCCTGCTCCTCCCTCTTTATTCCCACCCCACACAGCTTCTGCTCACTATTTTTTCCCCTGAAGGACCTGACTGACAGGTTAAGGAATAAACTCTGGCTCTGCTGGAGTATATCTAACCCACCAGAGGCACATGGCTTTGTTCCCAGACACAGATACCAACAAGCCACTGGGGATTTCCGTGGAGGAAGAGCTGGATTGCCCAGAAACACTGAAGTGGCTCTCGGTGGCACAATTAATCTGACATCCGACCCCGACAGTGACCTTATTTGTCATACAATTTCCTCTGTCACATTCTTTCTTCATAACCCACAGGGAAACCACAGACCACAGTGACAACCTACCAGCTGGACCAGGGGCCAGACAACAGAGAAGGAAACACAGAGCACAGCATGGGCTGCTCGCAGGAGACACAGAGGAAGCTCATCACTGTGCCTCAGTTAATGACAACTCCAGCCTGTGCATGATGGCCTTGATAAGAGAGCACATCCCACAATCAAGGCCTGAGTTTGGATTTTCTTAGCACTCACTCCTGCCAGCTGTCTGAGGTGAAACCTCGAGTTGCACCTCGAGTGGGACAAGCAAACCCTTCAGGCTCATATGTAAAGTCCCCTGGTACTGACATGGCCAGAGAACAGCCCACTGCTGCCTTCTGCCCTCACCCAGGTCCCCATGGACGTGCTGGACACCCTGTATGAGCCAGGGCAGGAACTGGGACATGATACACAATCTGAACAGTCTACCCAGCCTGTATGAGCCAGCTGAGAAACCTGGACATGCTGGACACCCTGTATGAGCCGGGGCAGGAATTGGGACATGCTGCATGATGTGAACACGCTGTATGAGCTGGGACATGAACTGGGACACCACACACGATCTGAACGTGCTGCACAGCCTACATGAGCCAGCAGATAAACCCGGACATCCCACAACCCTGTATGAGCCAGCAGACGAACTGGGACATGCTGCACACCCTGTGTGAACCAGGACATGAGCTGGCACATGCTGCATGTCCTGAACATGCTGTGTGAGCCAAAAGATTAATTTGGATATGCTACAAACCCTGTCTGAGCCAGGACATGAACCTGGACACGCTGGTTGCCCTGACCGTGCCCTCTGCCCGACACGAGACATCAGAAGCACCCGAGCTGTGCTCTATTCCCTGTACATTCCCAGAGGAACTCGCCCTCGCGCAGGAAGGAGCGCTGGGCGTTCTCACGTCTATTCCTGCCGAGCGGCCACGGCGGAACCAGCCGAGACCGACGGGTGGCACTTGCCGGTGAGACTCGGGCCCTGCGCCCTGCCGAAGGACACCGCTGGGGGCCGGGCGCGGCTCGGGCGCAGGCGAAGGAGGCGCGCCGCGGGCCGAGCCAAGGAGGACCGGCCGCCCCCTCACGCCGCCCCGGCTGTCCCGCTCACCTGCGGGTGGGGCGCCGGCCCCGAGTTATGGCCCCGAGGGCGCCGCAGGGCGGGAGAAGCCGCGCGCCCCCTCACCGCCGACTACCGCCGGGCCGCCGCCTTGGCCGCCGCTGCCCTCGCGCGGCTGCCCCGAGAATGACGTCTACGAGAAGGAGCCGCGGGGCGCGAGGCATCCCCCGCGCGCAGGGCGGCGCGAGGATGGGCGTCACTGCGGCCCTTCAGCCGCGCGCGCTCGGCGCTGCAGGGACCCTCCGAGTCCGGCATCCGAGACCCCGGCCGGGCACCTCAGGGCTCCTCACCTAGTGCCCTCCGAGACCCCGGGCGGGCACCCTCAGGGCCTCCCTAGTGCCCTTCGAGACCACCGGGCCGGGCACCCTCAGGGCTCCTCCCTAGTGCCCTCCGAGACCCCGGGCCGGGCACCCTCAGGGCTCCTCCCTAGTGCCCTCCGAGACCCCGGGCCGGGCACCCTCAGGGCTCCTCCCTAGTGCCCTCAGAGACCCCGGGCCGGGCACCCTCAGGGCTCCTCCCTAGTGCCCTCAGAGACCCCGGGCCGAGCACCTTCAGGGCACCTCCTGGGTCCCCTCATGGCCTCCGGGTCGAGCACCCTCGGGTCTCTTCTTCCGACTCCCCTCACAGCCCCGCCTGGGTCCCCTCATGGCCGTGCCCGAGTGCCCTCACGGCCCCAGGTTGGGTGCCCCCCATCACGGTCTCGGGCTCTGTCCCCTCACGGCCCCGGCTGCCCTTCACGGCCCTCGGGCTGAGTCCCCTCCCGGCCCTGCCCGGGTCCCCTCACGGCAGGTTTCCAGGGCTCTGCCAGGAGGTTGGATGCCAAGCCCAGGACGCCACTTCCAAGCCGTTTGATGGTAAAAATTCCGGTCTGTGTTTCTGAGGACTCGGTAGGATCAGGGAGCCAGACGCAGGTTACAAACCGCACAGAGGCCCTGCGGGTGTGTCACCGCTGGTGACCCGGGGAGCCCGTTCCAGGGACAGGCCGTGGCAGGAGCTCGGCAGTCGGAGCTGGCACAGCTCGGTGCACAGCTCGGTGCACAGCTCAGTGCACAGTGGCTCTCCCAGTTCCCCCACGGAGGGAGCTGAGGGCCAAGGAAGGGCTGTGCTGGGCAGGGGGCAGCCCTCAGGAGGCCCCTGTGTGCTGCACCTGGGCCGGGCTCCCCTGCTCGACTCTGGATAAATTGCTAAACACCTCATTTTTCTGCTTCTCCGAAACTCCTCATCTCCCGGGGCTCCTGGAGCATAGATCATTGAGATCTTAAGGGCTGAGGAACTGGAGAAAGGCTTTGGAAGGGGTGCAGGTGAGAGCGGAAATGAACCACTCCAGCAAGAGCCAAATTTGGAACGTGTGTGAGGGCAGAGCCCGGCCCTGCTGAACACCACAGCCAAACACAAAGGATGGAGCAGGGCTCCTTTCAGGGAGCACTAACCACTTCCAGACCGAGGAACCTTCAGCAGGGAACCGTGCCCACTGAACAGAGCCAGCTTTGTAATCCCAGGCCCAGGGGAGCTCCCTGGAAAGCTCCGTGTGCAATTCACTCATGTCTGCAGTGATCCTTGGGACTACACGTGTTGTTTTGGAGGTTCACATCCAAGAAACACTTGCACAGAGCGGGCTTTGTGTGGCACTGGATCTTATGGATTAGGTGCAACAAACCCAGCATGAGCCTTTGCACCACTGCTGCACCCTTCCAGCAGCTGCATTTCCACCTGGAACCAACTCCAGCCCTTCATGGAGATTCCCTGTGCTGCAGCCAAAACCAAAATGACTTCTGAGTCAAACGCTTCCCTCCTGCTGTGCTCACTGCTACCTTCAGCTGACCCCACAGCATTCCTGAGAGCGACACCTTAACGGAGCTCTTGTACCTGCTGTGAAACACCCGGATCTTCCCCCTGCCTCACCTCGGGTGTGCTCTGACCACTGGCCATGAAGTGTTCTCCTGGAGGGATTGCAGGGGATCTGGTGCAGATCCTTCCCTCTATCCAGGCTCGTTTCAATTATCCAGGGGCTGGCACCAGCTGGCTTCAACCACTGCCCTGGCAGCATCCTGCTCCACATTTTAAATTCCTGACTGTGGAGAAGCACAGGGAAGGAGAGATCACCCCACACCTGTGTGCTCTGCAGTGCTCCCCCAGCTCCACAGTGGCTGCTTGATCTTCCCTGCACTGGGACTGTCCCAGCCTGCTTGGCTTCTGTTCCTCCCCTCTGCTTTAACGCCTGGGGGAAGCCCACCCTCTCCGGTGGAGAAGATCCTGCACCGAGCTCCAGTGCACTCTTGCCTTATAAAATCCCAGGTTTCTAGGATGCTGTTCCTTAGTGCCAGTACCTCCCCCATCAAATACAGGCAAGGACTGGAAAAATCCATGCCCATCCAGTCTTCAGACATGCTGAATTTCCTATCAATGCTCACAGGAGACTGGAGTGAAGCCTCCCTGGGGCTGCAGGGACTGCACCCCCAGCCCAGCCCCTGCTCAGGTTTGCTTTCAGCTCTGCACCTCCCTTCTCTCCCTGCTCTTCCCTAACACACCTACTCCAGAGAGCTCCAGTTATTGGATCCACACCGATCCCTTGGCTCTGTGATCTCCACCACACTTCGGGTTGTACTGAAAAATATTCCGGTACTTGCTTCCCATCAGTTGTTTTTTTCCACTCTTGCCCAGGAAGGGGCACCCGAGCGAGCTGCAGCCTGAGCCACACCAACCAGGGCTCGGCTTATCCAAATCCGGAAGCGGTGCCGATGCCTTTAAAATGGAGGCTACTTAGAGGAATTAGTGGGATTGAGTGCAGTTATCTTAACCTCGGGTGTCAGGCTCCGCTGATCCTCGCGGGCACCGGCCAAGTGGAACCATCCTTCAATCCAAGCAGTTTTACCAGCTTTTATTAGAAACACCAGCACATTTCAAGTTTCCTCTTTTTGATCACAAATATAGTATTTTTCCTCTTTTTAAGTACACAGCATGAGACACAGCATCAGGGCTTTCCATCTTTTTTTTTTTTTTCCTGTTTACTTTTTTTTTTTTACAGCAATTTCTTTTGGACAAGCTTTGGGTTAGTGTTCACTGACCTCACCCCAGCCCCAAATTTTGACATCTTGAATTGCTGAAGACAATTGCGTGGGCAGATGAATCCGATGGTGGTGAAAAAGGTACAATAGTTAAAAGTTTGCAAGAAAAGTTGAAGCAGAGACCCTCTCCAGTTAAAAAGGCGCCGCCGGGCGCTGTTTTCACAGTACGGGGATAAAAGTTGAGATAAATACTTGCTCTTCTCCCCCCCATCCTCCCCCGACAGCGCTCCAAGAAAAACATTAAGGCTGGAGGAAGCACTAACTGGATGTGAAAAGCCACGTGTGCCTGGTGCTCCCGCTGCCGGGCGGGATTCCCTGCTGGAATCGCTGCAAATCCCATGCCAGGCGCATGGAATGGAGGAGCCTCGAGGTCTGAGGGATGGCGGTTACTCGGCGTGGTCTGAGCTCACACCTACGCTGGGAAAGCTTCCCTGGACGTTTTAACTCCAAGAGAGCAATTCATTGAGGGGAGGAGGGGTGACTATCCCAGGGACATGAGGGCATGTGACAGGATATTAAAGGGAACATGTACATGATTTGTTATTTTTTATTCCACAGAAAACCCTCAAATCTAGACTCAGAGTTAACAGCAGAAAAATAGTGTTAAAGTCAATAGGTTCATATTTTACTGTAGACTAAATAAATTAGCCTAGAATTAACTCAATACTCTCTATTTTCCTTTCATTGGTGATCCTTCTCTAAATTAATGCAGTTTTTAAAAAGCAACGGCTATTAATAATTTATTCCAGTTAACCCTTATGGATGAACACCTGCAAAGAGTCGATGGCTGGGAACCATTCCCCTCTCCTCTCCCTCCCCGAAAAGGAAACAATCACTAAAGGTGTTGTAAAACAGACATTGCTACCTACAATATCCATGGATCGTGCCACTCCTACCGCTGCCTCTGGCTGCTCCGGGTCATGAGTGAATCGTCATAGCTATGTCTTACAAAGAACATGATCCAAAAAAAAAAATATATAAATAAATAAAAACCTTAAACATTCTTACATGGATTTTAAAGAACAGAATACATGTTAAAAACTTCAGTAATTTATATCAATTTTAAGCAATACTTTATATACAATGGAAAAAAGACATGCATAGTCCAAATACAATGTTGAAAACAGCATTTTCATAACAAAAAACCCAAACACTAAGTGTTAATACCATGTACATGGATTCAAGAAGGACCACCCTTTTTGTCTGTTGCACACAGTTTATTTAACAATATGATATTATAAGTAAGAAATGAGTTTTTTTTTTCTTTTTACCATTCTATACAGTGATTGAATCTTCTTGGATTTTCTTATTTATAGTAATTATAGCGCTTGCATGATTTACACTAGAATTGCTTTCCTCGTTTCAAGTTTCACACAGAAGAAAGAAAGAAAAGAATGTTTCTTCTCTATCCAGATCAGCACGGCCTAAGAGTGATCATCCCTATTTCATCTAAGACCAGTTTTATCAGAGAAACAAAGCAACAATTTCTACATCTGCAAGACAAGGATTTTGGCGTTGGCCAATGTGTGCAAGAGTCAATTCCTATCTTCCCAGGGGTAATACTTCAAACGCCTGCAGAGTTCACTATAGAAAACAAAAATCTTCCCGCCATGTGTCAAAGTTACCGGGATACGCTATAATGTTGCATTATTTCAGGAAACAGTTTCTGAATATTATTTTTTTTTTTCTTCTTTTAAACGCAAATGTTTAAAGTCTTGAAAATACAAATAAAAAATATGAATATAATGAACTTGTTTTCCCCGTTAAAAAAAAGGTATGAGTCAACAGCAACAAAAAAAATAAAAACCAAAAAAACCCACAAAAGAGACCAGATATTTTAACCGCCTGGCTTTAACAAAAAAATATATTCTTTGTATTGTTTTTTTTTTCTTTTTATTTTTAAACAGCAATTAATTCTTCCATCTGTAGGAAGCAGCAGTTCCATCTAGGATTCAAAACAACCCAGATGTCTGAATTTTTCAGTACAAAATATCCAAGAACACGAAAGGAAAGAAGAAACAAAAGTGATGCTCCCATAATGCTACAAACCCTCCACAAATTTCTCTAATGTGTCCCCGGTGGTGTCACCAACCAGAGACAATTCGTTAGACAACGCGCTCCGGTTGGGGGTGTTTAGTTGGGGAAGCATTGCACTCTGTTCTGGGTTGCCCAAGTGTCCCTGATCCATGGAACTAGCCATAGTGACTGCGAGTCCTGGGTGGGGGGAACCAGTCTGGGGAGAGACGTGGTGCGGTGACGGTTGGGGCTGTATCCGGGGTGACGGGCTGGAATGTGGTGGCTGGGACTGGGGACGGGGAGACTGAACGGGTGCTGGGGACCGCACCTGGTTGCTGAGGGAGGTGGCGATCTGCTGGCCAGGGAGATGAGACGCCTGCGCTTGTCCTGAGAGCATGTGCTGCTGTGGGCTCATGGGGTTGGGCTGCCCGGGGGACCCTATCTGCTGCTTCATCTGCTGCTGCTGCAGGATGCGCTGCTGCAGGGCCTGCTGGATGTTGGGAGCGCCGTCCGCCCCCAGGCCGGGCTGGCCCATCTGGTTCAGCTGTCCCATCTGAGCCATCTGTCCCATGGAGCTGCCCTGTATGGATAGGTGCTGCTGCATCCGCTGCTGCTGCATGGCTTGGGGGTAACCTCCCGGCCCTTGGGGCTGCTGGAACTGGTTGTGTGCTGCCATCCCTCCTGCCATGCCGGCCCCTCCCTGCTGCTGCTGCTGCTGCTGTTGCTGCTGCTGCAGTAGCTGCCGCCTCAGGATCTCTCGGTACTGCGGGCTCATGTTGGCCATGCTGGGGTTGTGGCCGGGGTTCATGATGCCGATCGCCTGTCCCTGGGGATTCATCGCTCCGATCCCTTGCTGCTGCGGCGGGACGCTGGGTCTCTGCACTCCTGCTTGCATGGCGTTCATGTTCTGCAGTCCCGCCTGCGCGTGCATGCCTGGCTGCTGCATCCCGGTCTGCGGCTGCTGCATCCCGGGCTGGGGCTGGATCCCTGCCTGCGGCTGCATCCCGGGCTGGTTCGCCACGTATTTGGCTGTTCTTTGCTTTATAAAAGCTGCCATAAGCTGAGGGTTGGATTTAAGGATATTAAGAACCTGCTGTTGCTGCTGCGGAGAACTCGGTGATTTCAAGGTCCTCAGCAAGTCCTGAAGTGCGTTCGGGGTGATGCTGCGCGGCGGCTGCTGCACGCCCGGCATCCTGGGCCCGGCCACGGCCTGCGGCGTCGCCATCGGCATCACCGGCCTGGCCATCCCCGGCTGCATCGGCTGCTGCTGCGGCATCGGCGGCGCCTGCCACTGCCCGGGCTGCATGTTGGACATCACGGGGCCGCTCACGGGGTTGGGGCGCGGTACATTCATGTTGACTTGCGGCATCTGGTTCACCGAACCCACCGTGGGGTTCACGAGTCCCGGGCGGCCGGGAGGCAAACCATTGTTCATGTTGTTGACCCTGTAGAGCTGCTGCTGCTGCTGCGCAGCCTCTCTCTCGATCTGCCGAGCCGCTTCCACGGCGGCCGGCGGGGGCTGAGCCGGAGGCGGAGGCGCGGAAACCGGGTTTGCGGGTTTTCCTGTCGAGACAGTGGTGGGGGGCTGAGTTCTGGACACACTGGGAAAGCCGGCCGGTGACATACTTACAGGGGAGGGCTGGGGCTGGGGAGCAGGCTGCGGTGTCTGCGGTGTACTTGGCTGCTGTGTGGGGGTACCAGGCGTTGCTGAGGTAGGAGAAGGCAAACTTTGCTGAGGCACGTTTCGGGTGTTCATGGTCGCCATCCTTCTGCGCATGAGCTGAGCCTGCTGCAGGCGATGCTGGATCTGCTGCTGTCGGAGCTTGTGTTTGATATTGAGACAGAATGGCACGGGGCATTTGTTCTCTTGGCAGTGTTTGGCATGGTAGCAGCAAAGAGCGATGAGCTGTTTGCACACCGGACAGCCACCGTTGGTCTTGCGCTTGCAGCCCTTGGTGTGCTGGACAACCCGTTTCATCTTCTGGCAGGATGGCAGGGAGCAGTTTGCGTTGCGGCACTGGCAGGCGTGGACGAGGGACTGGATGCAGCGCTGGATGCTCAGCCGCCGCGACTCCTGGGGGCTCTTGGACTGCTGCTCTCCTTGGCTGTTGCTCTCATCATCCAGACCCAGGCCCCACTTAACCATCTTGTGGTCATGGCTCTTAGTGTTGTAGCAGTTGATGCAGAGGTCGTAGTCCTGCAAGAAAAGAACACCCAGAGCTCAGCTGCCGAGGGAGCACGAACCACGCCGACAGGAGAGCACAGTGGTGCCAGGTGAGCAGCACCAGCAGGAACACTTTGGGTGTCCGTGGGTACAACCACACAGAGCACAAGCAGGACAAAGCCACGCGCTCCCAACAGCTGCCACCTCCATTTACACCCGTTTCCATTTACACCAGGCAGGGAAGCAGCTGTGGGAGCAGGGCTTTGGGGCAGGGAGGGCAGCAGCCCCAGCAAAGCCAGCCTGCAATCACAGCTCTTGACCACAGTGGGTAACAATGCAATCAGGGGCTGACATTTTATTACATGAAAATGTCTTGCAGGAATAATTTTTTTTTTATTTTTCCCTTTTGGTGACAGGAACTATTTATTTTTCTGATACCTATTTGGGTACCAAAACCTCCAACTAGTCAGATAAACCTAAGGTCACTGCCTGAAAGGCAGGGTTAGCTCTCCATTTAGCTATTCTTAGTGTAATTACTGACTAATAATTACTGCCCTGAAATACGTATTTTTTTAAATCCCTAAAACAACCCTCAAATCAAGTGCAAGTTTCATGCTAAGACAGACACTTACCTGAAAATCTCCTTACCCCCCAGATTTTCACTGCCCTGTCTCTCTTTTGCTGCAGGAAGGGCACTCCCTTACACAGGGTTACCCAGAGGCAGCCTAAAGGTCATACCTCCTTCCACCACCTAATTCCCCCTGTGTGGGGGATCCATCTCCTGCAGCCTTGCCTCCAGAAGCCCTGCTCAATGCTTTCCTCTGAGGGATTAATTAAGACTCTTCCACCACAAACCTGGCAGTAACTTTTGGTGTAAAAACTAGGCTGCACTTATTCAAATTTCTTTTGTTCAGCTACAGCCAGAGGTCAACACAAGCCCTCACGAAGCCACTGGTACAGCCCCATGGATAACTGTTCCCTAACACAGCTAACACGGAAGTGATCCGTGTGTAAAAGGGCTGGACCTTAAAAGCACCAAGCCAGGTCAGCAGCAATTATTTGGTCTGATGTGAAGGGCAGGGAGCCACTAGTGTTGGACCAAAGGGACAACAGTGGGGAGCTGTGGCAGCCTCCTCAGCCAGCCCTGGGACACGTGCCCAGCTCTGCTCCGTACAGCACAAGCACCATGTACAGCAGAAGGAACATGGCCCTGCAGGAGGGTAAGTCAACTGCTCTCGTGGACATCCACCAAACGTGGATGAGTCAGTGCCCTGCAGACTCTGACCAGTCTGACACAGTGCCACCCCTCACCCAGTCCTGAAGTTTGAGCAGCCTGGTCTAGGGGGAGGTGTCCCTGCCCCTGGCAGGGGGTGGAAGGAGATGGTCTTTGAGGTCCCTTCCCACCCAAACCATTCTAAGATTCATGATTCTTTAAAACTTAGTTAAAAACTTGTCTATGCAGAGCAGCCACAGGGGAATAAATGATGTAGCAGGAGCCACTCCAGAGTTGTCCATGTTGAGAACCTAAAGCCACTTCTAGAAGAAGAGGTACCCACCTCTCCTACCCACCTGATAATCACCTTCCCTTAAGGCTTAGCACCCTTTCATCAGGATAGGCTTAATTTGGAGGAGCTTCTGGGCAATATCCAAAAAAACCCCCCTGAAGCTCAGCTGTAGGGCAAGAGTTCTGAGGTGCCCCCCACGTACCTCACAGACAGTGCAATGCCACCTTGTCTCCACGTGATGCTTGCACTCGTTGCACGTGTAGACGAAGCGATCCTGCCCCTGGGTGTGCAGCTCCACCAGCATGCACAGCGTGGACCACTTGGAGCGGCGCAGGGAGGAGAACTCCCAGTGCTTGTCCCTGGCCAGGGTGAGGAAGGCGTCCCGCCCGTCCATCAGATCACAGCTCAGCAGTGGGTCGGGGTCCACGATGGGGTGCAGGGTGTTGATCACGGGCCCGGCGTGTAAGTGAATCACAAAAAAGACCTGTGGGCAAACGGGGAAAGGGGGAACAGTCAGCGGGGTCAGGTAATCTCGCGGGAGGAGGCTCGTGCTCTCTGCAGCAACGGTGTGCTACAAACCTTATCTAATTAACTGAGTTGAAGCTAATCTCTTCCAGTCTGTTGTTATGCAACAGAAACATTTCTAACCCAACCATGAGCTTTACTCCTCCTGAGTTTTCAGTTCTGAGCACCACCGTGCCGGGGCTGACCGGCACGAACCCTTCTCTCTGCACTGCACATTTTGACAGTACCTCTTTATGCTTCTCCATGGTGGCATAGAGCTTCTGAGACAGGTCATTGGACACGTTGGGCATGCTGGGCTTCTTCTTGTTGGCTCTGCTGATGCTGCTCTTATTCTTGTTGGTTTTTTTGTTGTTCTTTTTCTTGGCATTCTTGCTGTCACCCTGGCTCCCCTGCAATAAAGGCACGGGAAGGATGTTACACTTTACAGAGCTCTCTCCCATTCACTGAGCTCACACTGACACACTTCTGCTGTCAGGAATAGAACTTTGTTCCAATGCCTGCAAATCAGCCCTGCTGTGTTAAATATATCCTATCTTCCAGGAAAAATCAAAAGCCAAACTGGCAGGCAAACAAATCCAAACACTGATTAAAAACAGACTTTTAAAGTACATATATACATTAAATAATTCCCATCTTACCCTGATTTTTTTTCCCTCTCAAACACTGTACTTCAGCTTCCACTGCTTGCTTTATAAGATCTTATAGACATCTGATGATAAAACCAGCTACAAATAAAATGGACTTCAAAACAACTCCAGGATTGCAGTATCTTGCTTTGCTGTGCATTTGGGATTTCACACACTTGATCGAGCTCTGATTTAAGGTTTGTTTGTATTTACTGAACAAATTTAGGGTGAGGACATAGAGAAGAACATGAAGGATTTGAACTGAAACCAACAAATCACGTTATTCTCCATCCTGCAGACTTCCAGCTGCACGTGCAACTCCAAAAAAATAACCTCCAAAACCTTCACTTGTGCCTAAGTTATAACACAGACCACAGTGGCCATACACTGAATACTGGATGTAAGTAAAGAGAGTAAAAAATAGCAGATGATGTTATTTAGATGACCTGGGAAAACAGAAATAACTTGTAGGAGTTCTCATGTCCTTGAAAAATCAAACCCCAAGCCCTCAGCAGGGAGCTCACTCAGTCAAACCCCCTCTCTAACTGCGAGAACATTGGTCATCATAAAATTAAAAATAAGCTACTGGAACACTCTAATATATATAAATATATATATATACACACACATATGCAAGAAAGTTCCATGAACAGCACGTACAAGCAAACACAGGGTTTATCCACAGGCATATTTATTCAAGGAAAACAAAAATATTCCAATTGCAGAAAGCAATTCTATTTATAGACTGCTGCCACCCTTCCATTCCATTAATTAGGGTTGGACAGGAATTCCCTGGCCACTCCTGGGGTCTCTGTAACTAATTTTACGGACTTTTTGGCCAAATCTGTTTGGAAATTAAAATGAGACTATTTTATGGGAAACCAGACAGGGCTCTAAGTGATCTGAAGGGATTCAGAAGTGAGCTATTGTATGTTCCCACCTTGACTTCCCCCTAATTTTCCACCACCCTGATGGAATTGGGGCCTGTCCTTCTTTGCCTGCACATCCTGGAGCATCAACAGAGACTTTAAAATTTAAACACCAAAAGGAAGGACAGATTGAAACTTATCTAACAGGACAAGTCTAAGTTTTCTTTCTACTCCACCTTCACCAAGTTTATATTTGGTCAACTGTACAAAGCATTCCAAACTGTTCTAAGAAGTTGTAAGATTGTGTTTGTACCACTTTATTTTGATATTCAGCCAGGTCACCCAGAGATATGTGAGCCTTGCCCCTTCAGAATGTTCCAAGAATTCTGAATATTTCCCACTTCTTTAGACTCTCTTTATCTGATACCTGCAGCACACGTTGACTTTTAAGAAGCTTTCTCTCCACATGTACAAAGTTTAGGATGAAGAATTCAAGAAAAGACAGACAGATTCTGTGCCATTTCAATTCCAAGACCCATCTCGTGGTTCCACCCACAGAGATCCCCATTGCTGGGCAGTTTCCTCCATGAAGGGACCCAAGTTCAGGTCTCTGCACTGGAGAAGTTCTCACACTTTTAAAACTACTCCTTTTCCTGAGCCAAGTGGCAAAGACCACACTGTTCCATTCCTTGTTGTGTTCTTGGCTGACATCTCAGCGACCTGGATGCAGAGTTTGTCCCCTTGCTGCCCCAAAACAGCATCAGTGGCATCAAGTGGGAGCACAAGGATGTTCAGGGCTGCACCGTCTCACTTCAGACCACAACTTGCACGAGCTCAGAATTAGTTGTTCTGGGCTTTTTAAACACCTTTTTTCCCCTCTTGGATGCAGAATAAATGCTTTCACTGGGAGGGCACCCTCTGATTTACTGGATATGATAGTTAGCAAAAGAGGGCTGCAGCTCAATCCCAAGCCTTGTCTTCCACTTCTTTTTATATTGCTTGGTTTGTTGAAATATTTCAATATTCGAAGTTACATTCAGAAGGAACAAAGTGAAAGCTGTTAACCTTTAGGTTCCATAAAAACACAGCAACCAACTGTATTAGCCTTGAAGGAGCTGCTAAAGTTTAACAGAAGGAACTTCCTGACACAATGAAATCAATAGATAAAGGTCCATCCCTCCACATCAATCCCATGTAACACACCCTGTAAGCAAACAGTCATGGCATCCAAGCTGAAGGCAAGTTTTCCCCATGTAAAGCTTTTGGTTCCACCTCAGTCTTGTTAGACTTCAGATTTTCCTACAATATTTATTTTGAAAACATCTTGCTGCAAATCACAAGTCAAAGGGTCAGCATAAAAGTGCTGAGGCCATTTGGTTACAGACAAAATTGACACAGAAACAAAAATGAATGATGCAATTCTGGCCAGGACCCTGAAAAATTTGTTTGTTGGGGTTTTGTTTGGTTTTTTATAGGCAGAGGGAGAATGGTGGTGAAGGAACAGCACCATCAGGATCAATGTTTCCCACCAACACAAAGCTTGCAATAAATACTTTTAAATATCAACCCCTTGCTGTTGCAAAGGACAACAAGTACTTGTGCTTAAATAACAGCCACATTTCATTCAGCTTTGGAAAATCCAGCACCTTTCAAAATGCAAATACTGAAGGTGCTTTGCAAAGGTGTGAACCAGCTCAGCCAAATGACTGTGAGCAAATGCAGTGATGCAAAAGCAGCTTAACACATTTCTCTGAGAATGGAGATGCTGAACTGACACAGCTGACTCCTGAGTCTGTTAAAAAAACCCAAACCAAGCCACCAGTGTATTTGTTAACCATGAAAAAAAAACAGAAATGCAGTAAAGGGACCCCTGATTTCGTGGCTGATGTGAATGACCTTTTCTAGTTTATTGGATGTGAATTCTCTCATTTCTTAAAACATTGATTGTCAGCTTTGTGAGCCAGGAGCAAACACAGCACATAAAGTTAACCCACCTCTGTTGTTTCACTTGCTGCAGTGCTTTCTTCCTTCTTCCTCTCCTCCTCCTCCTGCTCCAACTCCTTAATGCTTTCTTCCAGCACATTGGGCCAGAAATCACCCTCAAAGTAAGGCAGCTCCTTGGCACTGGTCAGCCTGTCCTCAGTTGCTTGTTTGAAGATGTCCTGTTGAGCACATCACACAATTCCAGGAACAAATGAATGAAGATCACTCAGGGGAGAGAGGAGAACCAGAGACAAGGCCCCAAAGCCCTTGGCCTGCTCCTGCCAGGTCTCCCTCTCTTGGTGCAGCTCCAAAACCAGCCTGGCAATGCTGATAACAGCCCACCCCCTGTTTTATCTTAGAGAGACACTGCTGAGCCTCTCCTGAACCCCCATCATGCCACCAGTTCATGTTCCTGACCTGATGGGAGACACCAAGAGACCCCTGGAAAACGTAACAAAGCCCTCCCTGGTTTCAAGACCACTTTTTATTAGGAGGCACAGATTTTGCAGCTCTTTGCTACACTGAATCCCATGGCAAGGCTTGTTAGAGGCTGTTCCACTCCACACATTTAGTAACTGTCACTTGCCATCAAAACATCGATTTTTTGCCGGCACTGTCACTGCCATGAAGGAATTCTTGTACATTTTAGCATGTAAGGAGTGGCAAATGCTCCCTTTGCCACCTTCAACATATTTCCTTGGGTGCATGTGTGATGTTCTCTAATTAAGAAAATCATCCTTTCTATAAGGAGGGTTTTTTTTTTTATTTCACACTAGTGGGGCCCCGAGTTCCACCTCCAGAACTACCAAAGCAAACAGTTTCTTAACAAGCTCCATATTTCCTTGCCTAAAAACTGCAGTGAAAGACAAGTACACAAAGGCAGGTTCTTGCAGATTTCTCTTTGTTCAGACACCAAACCTAAGGAATTTTCAGCCTGAAAGGCAGAACCTCAAGAAAACCTAAGAAAATGAAGACACTGGCCGAGAATAAACCCCTTGTAGGACACCATCCCAGTTTGAAAAGCCCATAAAAATTAAATCAGGAATTAAACAGTAGCAAACCTTGTAGTCATGAATGATTCTCTCAGCAAATGCCTTGTCCAGCATCTTCTTATACCACTCTTGCAAACGTTTGGGTTTGGGTATTTTCTGGTCAGGGGGGTGGCAATGGAAGATATAATCATCTCCTTCACTGGGGGGACAGGCCCAGATGTGCCCTGTCACATACCTGGTGTGACACACAACAAACAAAATCTGTGACTACCATCACGAAATTAACTCCAACCGAGGTATAAATTCAGAGCTCTGGCTTTATTTATTTTTAATATTTTTCTATTTTTATTTTGTAGCAAAGTTGCCAGGGCAATAACTTCTGTTTAGACAAGGGATAAGGTCTGGGATATAACAACAAAGCTGAAATATCAAGTGAACCTCTGACCCAGTCAATGATGTGCTGTCAGTTTAAAGAATCCTGACAACAAACCACCACTTTAATGACAGAAATCCCAATTTCTCTGTCCAGTGCAGAAGAGGTGGGTGTTCCCCAGATCTTGGAGAAGACAGAGGGAAACAGAGACTACCCCAAAATGAAAAGCTACATGGCTCCCTGGATTAAAAAAAAAACAACCAACAAACAACCCACACTAAAAAACCCAGATTCCTTTCCTCACAGAGATCTGACTTACCCGAGTTTCTTCACGTATTCCAAATATCCAATGAGGATTTCATGATAAACTGCAGTTCGGAGGCAGCGGGGGCGGAAGAAGTGGATGCTGTCTAGGTAGGATATGTACACACGCCTGCAGCAACGAGAGCACAGCCACAGTCACGTGGGGCTGCTCTGGCTACTGAGAGCTGCCTTTCACCCCAGATGTGTACACAGAAAGAAGAATTAACGATGGTGAGATTTTAATGC
Organism: Manacus vitellinus; assembly: GCF_001715985.3. NCBI lineage: Eukaryota > Metazoa > Chordata > Aves > Passeriformes > Pipridae > Manacus > Manacus vitellinus. The sequence goes on from NW_021938949.1 coordinate 17,245,931, forward strand.
ATATTCAATCATCTCAACGTGGTGTAAACAGTTCTCAAAAGCCAAAAACGGGCAGAATTTTTTTTTCTTTTAGGCAGCAAGAGAACACATCGAGAGGCAAAGTGAAAAGCAGAATGCAAAACATTGTGATGCTTTTTGTTGCCATGTCTTCCCCTTCAAAGCCACCTTTGAAGTGCCACAGAACTGAGCCACAGGGCCCAGTTCTCTGTGTTTGCCAGTGGCTTTAGCCATTTGCCCCTGTGCAGAGAGGGGGGGTACCTGGTGTTGGGAGGGGGGCAATCCGAGCCGTACTCCTGCACGTGCATCCCGAAGAAACACACGTCCACCCCGTCGATCTCCTCAAAGGCAAACAGAGCTTTGGTGCGGTAAGGGAAGGATTCTGACATTTCCCCAGAGTCCACAAACCTGCAGGGAAGGGTGGGAGGGAAGGATAAAAAAAAGAACAACAAAAAGCCAACTATTAAACCGGTGTCCTACCAGAACGAGGAAATTATTTTCAACCTTATTTTTAACCCGTTAGGAACATTTACACAGAAGTTAAAGGGGGGTCAGATCAGAGCTGTAGTAAAACAGGGAGTCCCATCACTGTAAATTCATGGAAAGACTGTTTCCATATAGAACACAGGACTGAACAGGCCAGCATTGAGTATGTGAATATCCTCAGAGACCACAAGCCTTTAAATAGGTTGCAGAGCAGAAAACCTGATGCATTATGAGGAGGTGATGTCACATAAACACTCTCTTTATGAATTAAAGCCAAAATGCTCCACAGAATAAACCTTTTAAGCTTTTCATTTATAATGAAGTAAATTAAAAATCCCTCCTGAAAGCCAAAGTGTTTATAAAAACACAACAAAACAGTAAGGAACAGTGAGGAACAGAATCTCAGCAACTGCTCCAAACTAAACTATGAATTCTGAAACACCAACCAAAACGGGGTCAGACTCCTAAGATTTAGCAACACAAAGTCACAGTATTATAACCAAACCCAGGATGCCCCCACACTGCCCCCCATACAGTCAAAGTACAATTGTCACCTCCTCTGCTTTTTTGTACCTCTCATGATCTTACTCACGCCAGAGTTCCAAAGATGTGTAAAGGGATTAAGGTGCAAATTGCCAAAGTTTTGCAATATCTACACAAGGAGACTTCAAAATAAAATCAATTTAAAAAATTGCATTTATCAGAATTAACAGAACTAACCTGGATTTCATTCCTGGTTTGACTTCTACTGTCTTATCTGAACTTGCTACTACTCTGACAAAGACCTCTCCAGCTTCAGGATGATTCTGTCGCCGCAGAAATTTGTTCACTCTGTCTTCCAAATGGTTTCCTAAACGTGTTGTCTGCAGCCCTGGAAGTGAAGTGGGAGAGAACATGACAATGGAAACTTAATTCTGGAGGAATCATTTAAGTTTGGGGTGTTACTGTGCTTTTTAAACTCTTTCAGCTCGTTTCTCTGGACGGAAGTAGGTTTTTTTTCCCCTTTGTTTCACCTGCGTATGAAAATCTGATGGTTTTATTTATGCAGCCAAAAATGAAAAAAAGCAAACCCATCCATGCTTTCCCCCAGGCCTGAAGGTGTTCACACCCTATTGTGGAAGCTCAAAACCACTACAGTGGGAAAATTACCCCGTAAGTGAACCAACAAAGGCGGCTTTACGTAGCATTTTTCAATTTGCAGGCTTATTTTATGAACACTGCAAATGTTTTCTCCTGCCAAACCCACTCTCTGGCTGCTTGACAGAGATTACATCACTTTATAGATCTGGCTCCATGCCACACCTTTTCAAGCAAAGCAAAGCAAATCACCAGAAATGAAAAGCCTTTTGACTTCAACGGAGATTTCATTGCTTTTGCTTTTCTTTTCAAGAGAGCTTTTAGACTGCAGTTACAGTAATCTGCACACCAAGGTTAAATAGTTCCTGCACAGGGAGAGAGGTCTTGGAAAGTTCAAGTCCACAGATTGTCCAGATCCCCTCTCTTGCTCTTTACATTCACAATTGGCTTTTGTGGTCTTACAGGATATGATGGTTTTCAAATAAATCCACAACAAATTACAGAAATCACAATGAAGATTTTGGTTAAAATTAAGAAAACAGAAGGATCCCACTGTTCTGACTTGAAGATTTATGACTACTTCTCTTATCCTGCTGTACTTATTTTACTAGCCAGAATTCCTATTTCATTTTATGGTCAATCTGCTATCTTTTCCAAAGTGATGGTGTAATCTCCAGATGTTCATTTTACTAGAATACATTTAATTTTCTGCTCTCCATTGCTTCATTTTTCAGTTGTTATTTGGCTCCTGACACAAGGCTCTTGGTTCTTTCTCCTGACATCCAGAAAGCTGCAGTGGAATATCTACACTAAAATTCCTTAGGTTCCAATACTGGGGAAAACCCCCACATACACTCAAAGGATGATCTCATTTTCTAAGGGATTTATATATTTAAAATTATTATATAAAATCATAGAATTGTTTTGGTTGTAAAGGACCTTAAAACTCATTTAATTCCACCCCCTGCCATGGGCAGGGACACCTTCCACTGTCCCAGGTTGCTCCAAGCCCTGTCCAACCTGGCCTTGAACATTTCCAGGGATGGGGCAGCCACAGCTTCTCTGGGTAACCCGTTCCAGGGCCTCCTCACCCTCACAGGGAGGAATTTTTTCCCAATATCCCATCTAACCCTGCTCTCTGTCAGCTTAATCACAATCAGTTGATAGAAATTCCCAAAAGCATCAGTCTTGATTTATATCTTTCAGCCTGCCCCCCTTGTCCACTGAGATTCTGTGGTTATAACCAGCACAACACAGTCTAAATATCATTTACTTGGGAGTCAATAACTAAATTCAAAGGCAGGTTAAAATAAAAATACACCAAGCCCTTTTAAATTCCAACACCTTGACCTTTCCAGTGTTTCCCAGCCCAATACACTATATTGGGCTTTCCATATATAATATGAAGGGGATTTTAAAGGGAATTCACAAATTCTTTATGAGGACATTTTTTTGTTTCGTTGATTTCTCTGACTACAATGAGAAAAAGAGAAAAGGGCTCCATCTCAGCTGATGAGTTAGGAAGCCACTAGAGTTAACTCCACTGTCTTGTGTTTTCATCTCATCATCTTCCCAATGCTAAGCAACCAAGGGATATCTGCTTCCTTCCTTATGCTGCTGTGCATTAGGACTCGAAAACCAACCAACACAAAAAGACCAGATTAGAAGACAAAAGAAACAGGCAGCATTAAGATCACAGGTACTGTAAGGAAAGGATCTAAAACTTGCATTTTTTGATTTATTGGAATGTGCAAGTTCCTTTAGAAAGCAACCAGAGTTTGGTTCTTGGACACCTCTCACACCTACACTTCTAATAAAGGCTCAGTGAAAACAGCAGTGCACACTTGAACAAAAGGCACCCAAACTGTTAACAAGGAACGTTCAGCACAGCAGGTTTGTGGCAGCAGCAGTGGCCAGACATTTGTGAGGGGATGAGTAATGGACACATAGGAAGAAAGTCAGACTCCTGGCTCACTGTGACTTTTTGTCAGGAAACTACTGTGGGGGACTTATTTGTCAGGATATCTTTTGTCTTTGAACATCTCTGCATCGGGGAAGTGATATTTGTAGATTTTCTTAGGTAAATAAATACTTGAAAAGTTTGGGGTCTCACAGCTGCACACTTGTTGTATTTGGCAGGCTATCAGTTAATTAACCAATTTTACTTAATATACATTAATGTTCCACAACACCTGAAGGACCTGCTGTCTTGGTTATTTATTAGCAGTTGTGCCACTGTGCTTGAAAGAGTGTAGAAATATTGGTGGCAATTAAAACTTGATTGTATTACTTGATTGTAATACCTTGTAAGTAAAAGTTTTTATGGGGAGAGGGAACATGTTAATGTTTCAATCTTTCACTGCTCAGGTTTGTTTTCAGGTCAGCAGTAAGACCAAGATTTGGACAAGAGCAGGCCTTCCTTTTCCTTCCCTGTTCTTCCATTTCCAGTGGAGCATTGTTAGAGCAGCTGATCTCCAGAGCTGAGCCCACCACTGGGTTACAGCAGGACTCAAATCATGGGAAAAGGAAAAGACAGTCAAACAGCAGGGAAAGAAAAAGAAGGAAAGGGAAAAAGCACCACTATTCCCCTGTCCAGAACAGAATGGTCACCTTGAACTAAATGGGTGGTTTACACAAACCTTAAACAACTGCAGGTATCTGAGGAGTCACACACTTGTTTCAGACAATTTACATCAGTATCTGCTCTAAAGCCAGCACATGACAGAAGAGGCATCCATTTAAAATGGTTATCTAAAACTACATTTTGATTTCATCATTTTATTAATGTTCTCTTACAACTTTAATCTGTCTTTAATGAGACTAATTTAGATCTCTCTAACAATGCTGTCTTGCATGCGTCAGGTTCCTCCAGAGACCGTTTTGATTACTGCAACCTAATAATGCCTCACACAGCTTTATCATCTCCACATCAGCCCCCTCCACAGCTCCTGTTATGCAATCAACCACACACCAAGTTAGCAAGAAGTCACATTTAATGCAAAACCTTGCCTTTAACACAGTGTGGAAGAGTCAGGCTTGTGCAGGCACAGTGTAACACAGGAATGCCCAGAACTTCCAAGGACCAAAGAACAAGGCAGGAATCAAGTGCACCTGCAAGTTCTAGTTGTTCAAGTGGCTGAATCACCCTCTTGGTTTCTACAGTCACTTTATTTTTCTGCTCTGTGCACTGACACTGCATTTCCAACACCAGCACCTTCTCTTTGCCCTCCCTCCAAATGTGTGTGAGTGGAAATTACTGAATTATGTTCTCTGAGGTGAAATGCTTGCAGAGTCCTGTGCAAGGGTTACTGATACAACTTGACCTGGCCATCTTCTGACCCTCTCTTTAGTGCCCATTTCAACAAGACCATGGCAGTGATTACTGCCAAGGGAATCCAGACTCACAGTGGAATGGGTCACTCATTCCAGTGGACAGTCCTTGTCCCACCACCCGCTCTGGAGGCAAGAAAAGCTCTTCAAACACTTTTGTGTTTGGCAGCAGCACCTGAACTGCAGCACAACTTGTTACTACATGTTATTGGAAGGGCACAAAGGTGACAGTCATTTACTACAGTTTCAGCACTACATGGAAACATGGCTAAATATAGCCAGTGAAGAGCACACAGCCCCGTGCTTTTCCTGTTCTCTTTGCCCCCCTTTCTGCTTTCTAATCCTAGAAAAATAAGGACAAAGACGCCAAACACCTCAAGGCTGACCACAAACACATAGAGAGCAGGGCTTTAAAATGTTGATTAAAATTCTGACAGCCTCAGGCTACACCACGCCCCATTTTGCAAATGTTCCAGTGCTGTCCATTATAACAACACAAAGTCTCAATCAAAGAGCTATTAGGGCTGGCAGGGGGAAGATGAATACTGGGAGATAAAAACAGAAATATCAAACTCACTTTTAGCACTGAATTTGTTTTCTTTGCGTGTTCTACCGGTTTTCTTCAGACAATTATCACAGACAAACCTATTGAGGAAAAAAAAAAAAAGCCAAAAATTTAGCATAAAGCCATTACTGGTGAGCTTAAACCCAATGTCTGAACCCATAATTTAAATGTCAGAGCACGATATATTTTTCTCTGGATTTGAACAGCTTGCATCACTTCATTTTTGAGGGACTTAAAGCCTTTGTGAGCTGGTTTAATTCTGCCTAGTGCTTACACCTGCATTAGTGTTCTGTGCACACAGACTCACCTCCAACCAGCTGCACTTGTCTAAGAGTTAGAAAGAAACCCCAGAAAGCTGAGTGTATGAAAAGTTGGGTTTCATGCACATTTTTATCTAAGTAGACCCCAAACACCAAAAAAAATGTATTTTATTAAGAAACACTTTGTCCTTCTGTACTCAGTTCCTAGAAGGCAAGGGAAGTGGCCACATATTAAAGAACAAGGCAGAAAGTCTTTATTATATAAACTACATCGACATTATTATACAAGGGGTAAAAAAAACTAACAAACATCTCTTACCCTGAAGGCCAAATAATATCATAATGTAACACACAGATCTGGTGCATCTTCCGACCACATTCTTTGCAGTCAACAAACCTGAGGAGAAAAAACAGCAGCCAATCACTTCTGGTGTTAGGTAAGTAATTTTCCAGAATTCAGCAAGAAAGAAGGACTTGCCAATCCTCTCTTAAGATCTGAACCAACTTCAACAGGCCCAATTTATGTGTCAGTTTAAAAAATACTCAAAATAGATTCAGATCCACATCTATCAATCCATGAGAGAATTACATATATATATATATACATATATATATATAACAAGGTGTTCTAGTTTAAAAATCTGAAATGGGCTGTCATGCACAACTTTTTCTGGATCTTTTTTATCCTTTTCTAAGCAGAGTCCTGAGTCTTCCCAGCTTCACAGAATCCTGCTCAACAATACCTCCACAGATTTAACTTCCAATTGCTGCAACAACCACAAACTGATTAAATGGTTGCTCAACTTACTGTAAACGTAAAAACTAGTCAGTCATGAATCACCCTGCCAAGAAAACATGTATTAACTTGTCTTTGCCTGCATGTCTCTGCTGCAGTCTTCTTTTTTCTTGGTCACAATAGTATGTCAAAATCCTTTTTTTGGATGGGAAAACTGTTAGAGGTTTTCCCAGACCAGGCTGCAGGATTGGTTATGAAGCCAAATGCACTGGGGTCTGTCCCAGTCCACCTTTACAGGCCTGGGGAGGAGCTCTATTTAGTATTTGCAAAGATAAGATTAGAAATCAAAATGTGCTGTGTATCAAACTGCCAGACAACATAGTAAAAGTAAGATAAAGTCTCTTTGCAGCCAGTTAAGGGCTGTAGGAAAAGCAGCACATGCTCCTAAAGGAAGTTCAGCTGGGCTTTCTCTCAACCTCCCAGGGGTAGCACAAGTGAGGGAGCAGGGTGGTCCTTTTGGTGGGCTGAGCACTCAGTGGAGAGAAAAATGTGGTTTAGAACAGAAGAGGAAAAAGCAGAAGTGCCCCAGGAATGCAGGGCTGGGTGTGAAAGGCTCTGTGTGAGAGAGGGCCATTCCCAGCCCTGTGCAGAGCCTGGCTGACTCCTGGAATCACCCATACAACAGCACTAGGAACTGCCTGAGGAACAGGCTCACGATCCCTTTTGGGAATCAAAGTCAGACATCAACTTTGGACGTAGTGCCATAAACTTCAGGGAAAGATTCTGCAGCCTGTCTGGGCAGAGATGGGGGAAAAGGAAGAGTTCTTTACTCCCTGCCCCATTTCTGGCTAAAGGACAAGTGGAAGTGATGGGATTATCTCAGGAAAACCAACAGCTGGGTACTTACGGCTCTGGATCTAGGGTATCGTTTTTCTTCTTTTCAAACTGATCCTTAGAGATGGTTCTAGAGACAAAGAGTTAACATGAAAACTCAGTAGCATTTTTATATCAGAGGCTGAGCCAATATAATTTTTTGCTGAATTGCAGCAAACCTCAAGTCTGAAGAAAGCACCTCAGTATTTATTTTCTAGTCAGAGCAAGCAATTCAGTTCATTTTAGCTTAAGCTACAGAAAATATTTTTCTCATTTTACTTTCTGTAAAAATCAAATGCAAAATAAGAGACACCCAAGCACCCAAATAAATTTAAATTCAAAAAAGGACAAGGGAAGCTATTGTCAGTAAAACAGTAGCTTGTATTCCTCAAATCTGATTTTTTTGGCCAGGTTAAAGGCAAGCCATTGGTCTTATAAATATAGGCTGCACTTCAAAAGGTGAGACATCAGAATTAGATGAAGTCTTTCATTAGAAGGTGACATTTATTGGCACAGTCCCCATTGCCCCTCTCCAAGCACATTATCCAGGGTCTGCCACCCCCTGGAACGGGCAGCTCAACTGGACACTGCTGGGCACACCTACAGCCCCAACACAGCGACAGCTGTTAATCCTGTCACTGTAAATTCTCCTGCTAGGAAGGAATAAGGCACTTCCCCCCAAAAACACCACCAAAGGGGTTTGGGTTTTACTCCTCACCCAGGACAAACACCACCCCTCCCAGTCCAAGAGGCAGCATGCAGAGGAAAGGAAGGACTTACGTTTGAGGCTGGGAAGGGTCATCACCCAGGGTGACATTCTCCCCCTGGATTTCAGTGAAACACTTCTCACAGAAGTGATACCTGTCAGCAAGAAGGCCATATTTGGGTGAGCTGGTCCAGCACAAACACAGCCACCCAAGCACGGAGCCACCAACCAGGGCAGGGCAGATCAGCACGACCACGACGGAAGGGGGGACGTTGTTGGTTGATTGATGGGTCAGTGTGGACAATGAGGAGGAACAGAGGGAGGGGAGGGCAGGATTAGAGAACAGGGGAGGGAACAAACAGCACAGACGTAAGAGGTAAGACGCAAACACCAAGACAACACAGAGCAGAAAGCCAAGGCAAAGCACAGATTAGCATTCGGTCTCATTTCATACATCGCTAACAAGTCGGCGGGTGTCAAATTCAAAATTTGGGGAGGATTAATGGAGTAGCCACCAAGAGCTACCTTTGTGTAGGCTTCAAATTTAAGAATTTGGATTTGATTTGCATTGCTTAGGAAAAAAAAAAAAATGCTCTTTGATTCCAGGCTTGTGACTGATCGAGTTTGCTTTGGGTGAAAAACAGCCTGTCAAAAAGCTTTAGGAACATGTTTATTATGGATTTAAATAATTAGGAAACATGTTGAAAGCATTTACTGATTGTGAGTCAGAACTGCAAAAGCAGAAACACTTGGTATTGTAAAAAAAAAAAATCTATAAAAATATTAAATTGAAAATTTGACTGTAAGATTAAATGATATAAAGATATTAAATTCAAAATTTGAGTATAAGATTAAATGTGACCAATTGCTCAGCTAATATTCTTTAATATAAATGAAACCAAATCCATACTCTAGACAAACATTTAACAGAAATGCAATTATGGGTCAGAGTTTCCAGCCATTTTATCTATATATATACAATATATGTATATATGTGAACAACATGAAATATTGTACATACATACAATATATTTATCAGGTACATTAAGGATGTGGAATTAATTAAGCTTTAAAAATTGAATATGAGGCAGGTACAATTTTTGGTCACCAGACCAAGAGCCAATCCAAGTCATACTCAGCAAAACCAATTCTGCAGTTTACCAAACCAAGCTGAGTAAACTGGAATACAACTCTATGAAAATACAATCTGCATTTGAAAAAAATAAAATAAAATCAAGGTTACATGGATTTTTGGGGGGTTTTTTGGTGGTTTTGTTTGTTTGTTTCAGATGAACTGGAACCAAAGTTGTCAGGGTCACAAAAGAAATAAAAAAAAAATAAAAAAAGGAAGCTAAATGTTTGGAAAGGATATGAATTCACACATGAACAAAGGCAACAGAGAGGCCACAGCTGTAAAATGCGGGAAGGCCACAAAGGATCATCAAAATAAAGGAGCTTTATGGAGGATCAGAGTGAGAGAGTTTAAGCAGCGATGGCAGCACAGTACGACGCAGGTTGAGAACTCAAACACCGACTGTGGGGATGGGGAGCGCAAAGGCACCGAAGGAGACTCAGTGGCACAATGAACCAACAACTGAGGGGATGGAGACTGAGCAGTGTGGCAGCTCTGCCCCTGCCAGCACACCCTCACACACCTAAACTACTGCAATCCCGGTGACAGCTCCAAGGCTGTGCTGTCCTGGAGACAACAAAAGGCATTTACAGGCACTTGTTGGAATGGCTGGATCAGAATCTCCCCCTGGACACGCACACCGGCCGTGCCGAGCGGGAGCGGCTCCTCGGCACAGCTCTCCGTGCCCTCCCGGGCTGGAGCCAGCTCCGAGTTACCACAGCACAATTCACAGAGCCAGAAAACTTTTCCAAGCTCTGCCAGCTGGCTCTGGATGAGGAGCTGCTCTGCCAGCCCAGAGCCACTGAACTGCGGCAGAGCAACGGAGTCCTGCCCGTAGTGTGGGACCGACTGCGAGGGGAGCAGGGGTGGTTTATTCTGCTTAACAGAACCCACAGTGACATTTCCACACAGGGCAGCTGCTCTTTGATGGCAACCACTCCCTGTCCCGAGGGGGGATTCCCAGCCCACCACCAGTTAAACTGCACCCAACTCCTCTTGGGTCAGCCCCACTGGGATTAAACACATCACCCTCCCAAGGAAAACCAGGTTTTTGGGGCTGAGAATGCAGCACAGCAAGGCCAGGAAAAAAGTAAATGTATTCCAATGATTTGTAATCATTTGGAATGATAAAGTGGTTATTAAAGAGGAACACCACAGGAGAGTTTCAGGAGTGGGGACTGACACTGCACATCTCATTTCCACTGACCTCCCTCGCCCCTCACTCCACACCCCTAAACTGATACCAAAACATGTACTTTTTTTTTTTACAACTCAAATATAAGAGATTCAGAATTTTATATCCTTTTACATGTTGTCCATGTCCTTTTTTTTCCCCCTAGAATGTACTTTTTAAAATTTTTCTTTAATTGACCCCCCCACTAATTATTTTCCTTACTGACATGATTACTCATCATTTTAAGAGTCAGACTGGGAAGGACTGAAACTCAGGAGGACCCAAACACAGGAGCTTCTAGCCAGGAAAATCCATGGTCAAGGCTGCTATTAATACTTTGCTACAGTTAAACAATCCCAGAAAAGGTTAATTCTGATCCATTTTCAGAATAATTTATGGGCTTTCAAAGCACTCCAAGCCTTAACCCATGATATTAAAATGAGGAAATAAAAACTGAAGTACAGTGAAAATGAATCACCAAAAGATCATGAACATTTGTCCATAAAATAACCATGGTGAAGCAATAGCTATAATTGATTATGGATATGGACCCTCAGAAACAAAGACCTGTTTTGCTTGCCCCCACAAATATTCAGCAAAACCCATAGAAAACATACAATATTCTAGTTACAACAGCCATAGAAAACCCAAAGAACGTACTTATTGCAACACATCAAACATGAAAAGCTTTTCAAATGCAGACTGTTCAGGTGACTGACTCCCGTTTATCAAAGAGCAACATTATGGTTCAATACCAAAGTCCAGAAAATGCTCAGTTTCTGCATTAACAGGAGAACTGCCAACTGTAATTGAGTGTATTCAAAGGAAATTCTAAATTAATAACTGTACGAAACACCAATCAGTTTTCTCAACTGGGTATTCACACATGAAGCACATTTTCCGAACACTTTAACCTAAATTTCTCCCTTATTAGAGAATTTAAACAGTTCCATACCAAATAATTAACTTTTAATCACTGAACTGTAGTGTCAGAGTTCATTTTAATTCAATGGTGCCTAAATATTCTTAGTTGTAATTTAGTTATGTGATATGCTGGACTTTAGGTGCATTCAATTTTGCCTGCTCTGTACATAGAAAATTCAAGAGCATTGACCAATTAAAGATCTGCTGGAAGCACAGAATTTGCTTTTCACTTATTTTCTACGTCTTTAAGAACACCTAAAATTTAAAGATCACTGTCACAGAAAATGTGATCGTTTTGTAGCAACACAGCTGATGAACAAGGGCTTTCTATGATCTGACAGTCCAAATGCACACTTAAAAATATGGTGATAAATCTTCAGAAATGCTTTCTTTAAAAGCCCCATTTATCACTCAATTTAGTTGGCCTGAAACAGAAAGCTTCACACTCCCCCTGAACTCAAACCCACCCCAAACCCCCAATCCCTTCTCAAGACATCTGAATGAACAGAAACCTACAACTTAAAGGGACTCTTGCATTTACAATGGGCAGAAAACTGAAATATTGCAACACCCACTGCCCCACCAACCCTGGGCTTCTTGCCTTCCATGGAATAACCCAGATGATTTAACATGAATTTAAACAGGGAAGGATAACTGAGAGAAAAATGAGCCCTTCTTCAATTCATTTTGAAGTTACTGTGCTTTTCAAATGCAGAACTACCTGGGTGCACAACATGAAAAGTAATTTGGATTTTACCTACAGTGATGGTATTTAAGGGTTATTTTTCCCCGATTCCAGTACTGAAGTACTGTCTTTTTAAATGCACTTTCATGGCTTTATTTCTCTTCAGCCTGACTTTTTTTCAGAGTCCACAGGGGCTGTGTAAAACCTTTTAATGAGAGGTCATGAATTCATTTCTCCCTGTCAATACTTTCTGCCTCTCAAAGGCCACCCAAGACACGAGGTGGGACACACGTTTTCACCTGCCACACTTCAGTGTGGTGGTGCTCAACAGGCTTAAACCACCTCAGAGCCTGTTTGGTGAGTAGGGGTGGCCCTAAAAGATGAAATGCTCAGTGTCTGAATCGGTTCTTTAACCTCACTCAGACAACAGCCCCATGCACCTCACAACTGGCAAGGCTTAGAGAGACTGCCAAGCCTCTGGAATTCATAACTTCCAACTCATAACTTCCTTTTCCTTGTTCAAAACAAAGCTTGTGTCTTAGCCCATTTATATTCTGCTTTTTTTTTTTTTGTGAGGGACAACACACACCATCTAAGAACCCAAACCAAAAGCCAAGTTTTGAGTTTGCTTTGTTATTGTAACACTGGAGATTTAAGTATTAAATAGAAAATTAGTAGTATAATCTAACGATTGTTTAATAATCATACAAACACTAAGTCCTAATATTAATTAAAGATTAAGAGAAACTATAATTTTCACAGCTTCTCATGGAGTCTCTGGGTAGTTTTAAATGCTATTTCCAAGCTAATTTAAATAGAATTAAGCACTGGTTAGGAAGGGAGAATGTAAGTCTGGCAATTAATCACTGTATCCTTTACTTGGCAAATTCTGGCACTAATTTGAAAACAAACCTGCATATTTCCACAATTCTCCCAGAACAAGGTAACAGGATTTCCCAGTGCCTTTTTGCAGTTCTGCCCCTCTCCCTCCTGCAAGCCCTGCTCCTCTTTGTATGGAAAACATGGACAACTTGCCCTGCACTTAGGCAGTGCATGGGGCAGCCTAACTAACAGCACTAAAGCACAGTGTGTACCAAACTGCAGGAAAGTAAAGAGTCACCTGCAAAAGGACAGCATGGAAAGGTAAAGAAAATAAATTTTCCCTGACTTAGCTGACAAAGAAAAGCAGAAATTAATAAACCTCCTCCTCTACATGTGCAGGGAAGTCAAAGGAGATCTCACTTCCTGAATAAGGAAAAAAACCTGAATTCAAGGACTTACCTATTCTGGTAACTGTAGTAGGCAGCGTCCCGGGGAATGGTGCACAGTTGCTTCCCATAGCAGCACAAGGTCTGTGGAGAGAACTCATACTGCAAAACAAGGGAGAAAAGCAGCTTTACAATGGGATCTTTTGTTCAGCAAGGATCTATTATGCAAACGTGACGCTTATGGGTATCAGATTGTCAGGTTTAGCACGCTTTTCTGAGCTATTGTAAATATATTAGCACAGCCCTCTCAATTTGATGACAATCATTAACTCTAAAAGCTGACCCTCCAACCTGCTGCTTTACTGCAATGGACGCGAGAAAGAAGGGAAGTATTTTAATATTGCTTATGACCAAGACAGCTGTCCTCTGAGGGTGCAAAATACAACAATAACAACACAAGAGCAGAGAGAAGGATGCTATTGACCTTCTTTATAACAAAGCCAAACTTCTAGCAACCCTTCTGTTTTTGAAAAACAGAGTGTGCAAAGCTGAAGTTCTGTCTGATCAGTCAAGCTGAGCTCTTCAGAAGAACACAAGTGCCCCAGGAATGTACCCACCTTGCGCCCACAGCAGTAGCCGAGCGATTGCATGACGGGATCGATCTCCTGCTCAAACACCTCCGCCAGTTTAGTGCAAAACTTATAGACCCGGGAAGTCTTGCGATTGTACAGCCACGCGTTGTTAAACATCAGCCACACGTCGTCCACGTACTGCCAGGGCTCCTGGTACTGCCCCGTGTCCAGCTTACGCTTAATGGTGGAAAGATCCATGGGGTTCTTCACGATGTCGAAATAGTCCTTCAAAGACACAGAAAAACCCCGCTTTATGTTTAGGACGTCGACCGCTCGCGGCGTGCTGAGCGTGAAAAATAAACGTTGGAACGGGCAAAGACAAAGCAGAAGAATGTTTTGTAGGTTTTCTTCAGGTCAACTCACCGGAATCCCTAAAAGCTGGGGATCCACGGGCTGTCTGAAAGGTAGAGACTCTGGGTCCTGCCGGTACAACGCTTCGAGGGTGGGCATGAGAGCCTGGCGCAGCTCCTCGGGCTTGAAAACTGCAAAGGAGAGGCACAAAGGTTAGAAAATTGCTTTCCTAACCTCTTGACTCCCCTAAGGAAAGTAAAGAACTATGTTAACACAGAACTCTGAAGAGAGATTTCCTGATCAGAGGCAAAACCTCACTTACAATCAAGAGGCAAGCACACAGCTTTTCTATGGACTCCCATCACAGCAGGTGTTAATCCCACAGTAAGGGGATGGGAACAACTCTAGCCCGTAATGATACATACTCTAGAACATAAAAAAAACGCCCTCAAAACTTATACAGAATCAAATTAAATCAATTGTTTCAACATGGATGAACCTTTTCTCTTCAGAGAAGAGACTGAGCATATTTTTCTCTCCCTTCCTTCTAACCCTGTTCGCTGTTTCCAAGCCAAGATTCTTCCAGCAAAACCCACTGCAGTGGACAGGGATGAAGAGCCAGCTCTACAGAGAGTGACCAGATGTCCTGAGAGCTGGCACAGGAATTTTTCTGGCCACAGTGTGCAAACAGTCCTGGTCTGATGGATCGTTAATTGATTTTGAAAGTGTTAATACTTCCAGATTTCTATGGCACCACTTGGCAACAGTGACATGGCAACAGCCACAGTTCTTTCAGTAGTGGATGACAAGGACAAAAAAAAGGCAATACATTTTCTGAAAAATAATGATAACTTGGAGAGCTCTTTGAACATCTCAGCAGCGTAATTACATTTATTTCCTTAGGAACGTGACTTTACATAGGGAAGAATGTCTATTATTGAGATAAAAAGACAACTAAGGAAAGCAGGATGGCATCTAATATTTATCTACCTGGATGAAATGTGAACAACACCAATAAAATGGAGCAATTAGTCCTCTCAAAAGCACTTCAATCCACAGGGCTCAGTGACCCCTTCGAGTTACGATCATTGCTTTTCTCACTCAAATGGTATTTTGGTAAGATATAAATTGCTTTTTGGGACATCTAGTTCATAGTCTGTGATTTTAAAAAGTACACACAAAAATAAAGCACGACAAGAAATTAAGCTGACACGACTACATTGGTTGTATGATCATTTCAGTTGTTCCACAGTCTCAGTCCCAATAAAATGGTAACTCTTTTCCATACTTATCAATACCATATCCACAGACACTTTCTTGTGCAAGGAACCCTACTATAGGTTCTCAACATTTTATAAACAACTATTAAATTATATTCTGGGATTCTCAAGAACAGAAGGAAACATTAAATTCCATTAATGAGGAACAGTATTGTCTAACTGCTCTGATTCAGGTAGTTCATAACGTGACAATCTCAATTATTTCATTTCATGAAATTTAAAGGTCAAAAAGAACCTTCTGGCTACCTGCTTGACACTGCTTTTAGAACTTTCTCTTATAACAACACACCTCGAAGCTACAGTATCTTTCAAAATAAATCCAATCTTAATTTAAACCCAAACTACAGAGACACAGCACGACTTTTGCCAGGCTCCTTAAAGCCCAATTACGTTTGCTGATGAAGTTTATAACCTACTTTCATTCTGAAGTTTGAAGAAAATCAAAACCAAAATCCAGTTATCATTTCAATTTATTACTTTACCTAAAAACGTAAAGAAAAGTTGCCTTCATCTTTAGCTGCTCTGCCTCTAAGGAACATGACTAATACCAGCATATTTGATCATAGGATCTCCCTATTCGCTGATTTTACAAGGAAGTTTTGTTCTGCCCTCTCTCCTTTTTCCAAAATGAAATGCTCCTCCATTAGATAGAAGACCTTTGTAAGGAGCTGGCACCCAGTTATCCCATTTTGTCTTGGATCTGTGGGTGGTAAAAAGAAAATGGGATCTTTGCCTGACTCATGATGACGTATTATCTGCCAAAGGAAAGTACAATGCTACCTTTTTTACTTTCTTCAATTTTTCACTTGTTTCAAACAGAGGTGAGCCTGCTTATGATTACTAAGGGGAAAATTCCTAAAGGAAGATTAGCCACCTTCAAAGTTATTAGGACAATACACTTGAATAACCCCCAGACCCAAGCCCTTGCAGGTTTTGCAGTATTATTCCCTTACAAAGAAGGGAAGAAACCAGTAAAACTCATCTTCAAGGTCAAACTAAAGAAGTCACCTACAAGGAGAGAGGAGTTGCCCAAATGAACATTATGCCAAATTTTTTAAGCCTGCAAGAGAAGAGGTAAAGGAACCACCTTGCTTGCTTACATTAGATTTGCAGAAATAAAGCCAAACAAGGCTGTGACTTGCTAAGTTATAACACACATTCCATGGCACTTCTGCTACATC
The DNA here is from genome assembly GCF_001715985.3 of Manacus vitellinus. Taxonomy (NCBI): domain Eukaryota; kingdom Metazoa; phylum Chordata; class Aves; order Passeriformes; family Pipridae; genus Manacus; species Manacus vitellinus. Next base: position 17,262,468 of record NW_021938949.1, read on the forward strand.
CCAGGTGCTGTGGGATGCACCTCAGGAGTCTGCTGCATGGGAAGGAAGAAGTTCCCAATACTTTTGTAACCCATGAGAACTCCTGGTTACAAACACCAGGAGAACACCTCATAACCCCTGAGCACACTTTGCAGCATTTACCCTCCAGCACCTCGTGGTTCATTCAGCATTTTAATACCAAGGTTGGGTTAAAGTCGAGCAAACTCCTCGGCGAGAAAATGTCACCACTTAAACTCGTGTCTCTGGCTGTACCTGCCCACGCTGCACATGCATTACACTCCACAGTTACTTAGTGACAACACTTCCAAGGGAAAACTGTGTTACTGAAGGAGGTATTGGAATATGTAGTAACCCAGGGCAGCTTCCACCGACTGATTCTGCGAGAACCTTCCTGGAGCCGCTCGCCTCCATTTACTGCAAGCGCATTCCTAACAGGAAGCAGTGATTCCTTCCACTGGGAATATCACTGCTTCATAAATGCTAATAAGCTTTCCACTCCCTGTGTTACATTTTGGTCAGAACAGGCTCTGCCAGTTGGTTCTGCAGTGAGCTCTCGTTTGCTGGCCCACTCTGCTGCAAACTGAAAATATCAATCTGCAGCAAAATGTGTTCTACAGTGCTTTATGACAGAAAGATTATGTTTAGTCACCAAATGCAACCCCAAGCACAACCAGGAGACCTAGATTTTTTGACATCTGCAGCGTGTTGAAAGCTTACCTTTGGTCAAAAACTAAAAACTAACCACAAAAGACACCATCTCAAAAAAGCAGATGCCAAAACACAGAGGTCTTGGAACTGCTAAGGGTTTTGAGTCCAAAAACTTAAATCTTGCAGCCTCCCACAAAGCCTGCACTGCAAGTGTAGTCTTTTATTTCTGTTTTAATAATCTTATTCATTTATTTCTTACTAACCCAAGGCACTCAATCATTTATCTAATCCGTAATGCCATAAAGTTTCCTTGAGCACAGATACAGTCACACCTCAATCTATGCCCCTTAAGAGACTGCTGAGCTGTTTCCAAGGAGAAAGCTTCCAGATGAACATTACATTGAAAACTTTAAAGTCCTGAAAACACAGAACTTCAAAATAAAGTTTAAGTCTATTGCAGCAGTCCAGGTTCAGAGGAATCCAGGTTCAGAAGAAGAGTTCAGGTGCTTAATTCTCACACAAGTGACCGACAAAACTCAGTATGAAGACGGTGTGTGCAGCCTCTAACAGGAAAATAAAAGCAGTGGCTATTCTTGGTTACTGAAATCATTTATCTACACTGAACTCCCTTGAAAGAGCACCAAGATGTACAGGGAGGGATTTATGTGTTCAGTTCCTCCAGCAATCCCTGCCTTACTGCCTTGGTCCTTCTGGGCAGACGCTGCTGGGATCAAGAGCACAATGCCTTTCTCACCTGCGATTCACGCAACATTAAAAGAATCTTACTTTCAAAATTAAGTTATAGAGTACTGATCTCCCAGAGTTCCACGTGCTGGAACACAAGTGCAAAACAGGTCTTGCAGCAGGAGTTGGAAAACAAATGTTAGTGAAACCAAAGTACACAAGGAAACTCAGTTTTCATACACATACTTTTCTTGCGGGGCTGAGATGGTGATGTGGATTGGGAAGTGGTTCCATTAGTGCTGCTCTCCTCCTCCTCTTTAACCTCTACTTTCATTTCAGGCTTCTTTTCTTCTATTTCCATTGGCTCCTGCTTCAGCTCTGTTCCATCTGTTTCCTCTTTTATTTGTGAAGATCCTTGTAAATCCTCCTCCACCTTAAGAAAGGACGCAACGAGATGCACTGTTACATCTACAACCCAAACTTCAGCCATCAAAATATTAGTTTGAGATTGTTGAAGCACTTTCCATCCATGGCTTTCCTCAGGACAGTTACTTTTCAGTAACGACCCTCCTCTCGCCCCTTAGCTCACCGATCCAGACACATCATTAAGTGCTTTTATATCTATCACTGCTTTCAGTTAAGCTGTAGAGAATCTCATTTACCTCAGTCTTAGCTTCCACTTGTGTCTCACTAGTCTCTGGCTCAGTTTCTTCAGTTTTAACTTCTGATTTGCTTTCTAGCATTGGTGCATCTGGTCCTAGTTGCTGGGAATTCGTATCAGCACTAGCAACTGAGGCAGGGGTGGGGACCCTGTTATCAATACTAGCTGCTGCCTGGGATAGCTGTTGTAAAAACAGTACAAAAGAAAGACACTGCATATATAGAAATATTTTCCTTTACTAAAAATGAACAGCACAAAAGAGACATGAGATGATATTCTAAAACAGTGCAGAACATGGATACAGGTCACTGTAGCCAAGTTTTGATACCACACATTTAATAACTCTGCTTTACAGAGGAGAAGCCAAGGAAGAATTCTGCCCCAAAGTGGCTTCTTTCACAGAGAAAACACCTGCCCAGTAAAACACTGTACATTCCTTGAAACGTGCATTTGCCTGACTGTATCTTAAAAAAAATTATGCAAATCTCAGGCTCAGAAAAGATTCTGATTATGGCCAAATATAATATCAGGCCCGTTACACCTCATCTTTCTGCACACTGCTGCCAATTTTACTGTGAGCAGTTCAGCCATTCAATCCCCCCCTCCTTCAGACAACGCTGAGAACATCTGAACACACACATTTTACACATTCTAATGAACCCTTTGGTCTAAAGTAGAAGCTGCTATTGACAACTATGGGCTCTATGGTGCTACACACAGGGAGACTCATGGAATGTCACTACACAAGGAAAATGGGACCGGCTGGTACTTACTGGAGTGCCAGGTGGCTGTGCCTGCACAGAGGTTGGCTGCTGCTGGGCTGGCTGTGGGGTTGGCACAGACTGGGGCTGGACTGGGGTCTGGGGCTGTGGTGTGACCTGGGCCTGGGCCGCAGTCTGCCCCGTGGGTGTGCTTTGGGTCTGGGTCGCGTTGGGAACAGAACCCGGCGTCGGGGTCGGAGTTTGTCCCGAGGACGAGACCGGTGTCGATGGCTGGGTGGGTGCTGCTGGCTGGGGAGGGGTCATTCCCGCCGGCGTCGGGTGCTGGATGGGTGGCATCCCAGCAGCGCTGGACACGGGAGGCGTGGTCTGGTGCAGAGGTGGCTGGGTCACCGGGGGACACGGTAACTGCCCCCCCTGCGGGCCCAGCATGTTCATGGAGTTAGGAAGAGCAGCACTGGGAACCTGCCCCTGCTAGGAAGAGAGAGTCTCTTACACATGTGTGACTGCCAAACCCCTGGGAATCACATCAGCCTTTAAATCACAGCACTGAAGCCTTCTCTGACAGAACACTATCCAGGAGATCAGCCACAAACAAACGCTGCTGTTGCAAGTAACTGTGCTCTGATTTTTGTCATCGCTCTCATTAGCTCTCAAAGACCTTTCTCCCAGACCCAGATGTGCCATGCTTGTCCTGCATTAATTTTGGCATACAGAGGGAATCTCCATCCCACTAACACAGAAACCCACAGGCACAGAGCCTCTAAATTGTGCCATTAGCTGGGCAAAGGTCAGGCTTTGACACAAAATGGTTTCAAGCAAATACCCATTTTAGGCCAGGACTCTGGAGCAGCTCTGCTTTAGAGGGCAGGTCAACACATTTAATGCTGCCCTGTTGCACAGAGCGAGACTTAAGAGGAGGCTTTTTTGTTTTCTTTTTAATTAGACTGCTCCAGATGCTTCAGAAAACCGTGGATTTGTTTTTCAGAGCAGCAATACAATAACATATTCTGGATGTACTTAAACCTTCAAACTGTACATTTTACTGAAGATTGCATCAGATAACTGGTGATAAAATAAGAATATGCTATCCTCAGATGTAACTGTTACTCTTAGAAATCCAAATCAGTTAACAATTTCCTGCAGATGAGGTTTCAAATTTAAAACATACTTCTATATTGCCTGTACACAGTCAGTTTTATTGAACTAAGTGCATTAGGAAGATAATGTTTACCACAAAAGCAGTCGAACAACTGAGCCAGGGCCCAAGAAACTGTAGATGCTCATCCTGAAGATATTCCAAACTTGACTTGACAGAGCCCTTCATAACCTGTTCTAAGTCATCTCTCATTTGAGAACAGGGCTGGACTAGAGAACTCTGGAGGTCTCAACAAGCCTTAATTACTTGGACTCTGAGTTAAACAACAAGCCTTTCCCTGTGGAAGAGCACACACTTTGGCATCATAAGCACAGCTGCTACTAACACTGACCACTAATGCAACAGAAAAATGTCACAGGAAAAAACCAACCATCCTCTCTTCAGAAGTAGAAAGGTTAAAACAAACTTTACAAGATCTTCCTAACCACTCTATTATAAATCTGGATTTAAAGTTAGCTACTTGGGTCCACACAGAGAGGAAACATATGTTCCTAAACATCCCATAAATTAATTTCTGATATTCCCCCTAAAAATCTCATCAGCATGCATTTTTAAGGAATTTAAATCAGGAATTACGGGGCGTTGCGCCCCCGTTAACAGATGTCGATGGGTTATGTAAGAGCTTCTGAAAAAGGCAGATGTAACCCAGGATCCCCCAAAGTTGGGGTGGCTGTGCTGAACAGTGGATACAGAAATACAAATAAGCAAACATATTAAATAAATTAGTGCAAAATAACTAAGAGTAAATAACACCAGTTAGAAAATCCATCTTACCTGTGCCACCCCAGCCTGAGCTGTTGACTGACCCATGCCCACATTGTTCACATTCATTGTCCCAGTGGATGCAGGGAACTGATTCTGGGGCAGGAATTGGTTCTGGGTGGGAGCCTGACCCATCATGTTGTTGGAATGAGCTCCCATCATGTTCTGTGGCTGAGGCATTCGGGAAGGAGACATTGCCATCTGAAAATTAACACCCAAATGAACTCATTACCATTTCATATTATGGAGCAGGACAAAGGAAAATACCCTCAATGTAATCAACCAAAAGATAGGACAAAAAATAAAAGGAAAATTGGCTTCAGTAAACCAAATGGAAGTGGGGATATGCACAGAACTTCAGCATTTGTTCCCCAGCATTCACAAGGGAGTTATTTTTAAATAGGTAATATTCCAAACTCTACTGAGAGTGTTTGTTCTCTGAGATAACAGAGAGAATCCAGTGAAACTGAAAATATTTTTGTTTTTCTAAAGAAAAAAAACATGTTTTCACAGAGGAATAAAGAAGGTGTATATACTGCAAAGCCAGCTCCTGAAAGAATGATCCTCTTCCACAGACAGCTGGGAATTACTGCACCTCTGGCACGCACGTCTCTAAAGGCCTGGTTGGCTTCTTTAGAACAGGTAAATACCGAAAACAAACGCCTCAATAAAAGCCTTTCCATGAAATTATCCTACAATTTACAGCCCTGCTCTGTGACGTGGCCTTTTCAGAGGAGCAGTGGCTGCTGAGTGGGATCAGTGCTGAGCAGAAGGAGGGTACGAACCGCGGGGACGGCGCCCATGTTGTTCATCTGCACCGGGTGGTTCATCGGAGACGCTGCCCGGGGTCCCATGGGGGCTTGTGGCATCTGTACATTCCCTATGGACATGGGGTTAAACTGATTCATTCCTGCAAATGCACCCCCAAAACAAGTCATTAGGAACAAGTCATGGAATTTGTGTATGTTTATTCTACTATAAAATTAACTAACAAATTATTATGGCTGAAATTCGACCGCCCTATACTTTGTCTCTCAACTTTGCTCAAATTACTTTGACTTCACAGATAAATGAGGATGTGAGAAGTATTTAGAAGAATAGCAGTTAGGATGCCTAAAGAAAAAAGTTAAACACAAAAGATGAAGAGTGTGGATGATCCGCAGAGACACAATGCTATTTAAAAATAATACCTTGGGATGGTTTCTTAAAATCAGGCATTTGCTTTGAAACAGCAATGTCTTATTTAGGGCTCACTGAAATGGTTGAAGTAAATACGATAAAAATACTTATTGTATATAGGAAGGCAACTCCGAGCCTCAAATCTGGACAAAACCCAGTAAAATTCTTAAACAGGGGTTGTGCTTTTTATACAAAACATTTAACCCCTCCAAAAAACCCCAAACTTGTCTAAAGGTGTAATTATGGAGCTACATTTGCTATCAACTTGTTCTTCTATTTAAATGAGTTGTAAAAGGATTTAACTTCCCAAGGACATTTCAACACAAGTTTTGACTTAGTACTAACTCTGAACCACGAAATAAAATAACTGGGGACACTTTTTGAAGGAAGCTGAAGCACCTAGAACTCATGGGTTTATATTTTTCAGAAAAAACCCTCTCATGAGCTCACAGCAGCTTTAGTCAATGATGGTCAGTGCTATGAACAAGCTATGAACACCTTTTTTAATGCACTTGGCATCAGAAACCAAGAAAGGATATCACTAGTTACAAACATTCTAGGATTAATGTGCTGTGTTTCCAGCTACAGGTATATTTTTTGCTAATTAACTGATGAAAAAATGCCAACATCCTTCCCCCTTTACAGCATTTTAAATGAGATTATCCAAAGTATTCTTGCTTGAACTGTCCTCTTTGGAAGGACTGAATCAATTCCCAACTGCTAGGAAAGTGCTGGGTACATATTGTTGGTTCTTAAGACTGCACTTGGGACAGTTCCTGCCACACAGCAACAAGAATGATGCTGCAAAAAGGAAGACCCATCCCAACTCCAAAAAACCTGACATAAGATCAGCTTTTCCCCCCCAAAAAATTATTTTAAACCCACAAACTGCAATTCGAGAGGAAAACATAAATACCTTGAGAAACCTGCATACGACTTATAGGCACGGTTGGCATGGACATTGGCCCATCTGCAACACAGCAGAAGAAAGGTCAGCAAAACCAGCTTAAAATACAAGCTGAAGGTTACCAGGAGAGCCTGAGGAATGCAGAGGCACCTCCAGCAGTACTCACTGGGTGGCCTGACGGGCTGTGCCTGGCCCATGGCAGCAGCCACCTGGGGGATCCCGGGGGGCTGGGGCCCTGGGGTCTGTAAGGCTGGTTGGTTCCCCAACATCCCTTGTTTGTGGAGACGAGACCTCCGTTTCTCTTCCAGCTCCTTTTGTATCTTATAGATTTTCTCTGCTAATAAATGATAGTATTCATCCTATAAGGGGGGAAAAAAAAAGAAGAGAGTGCTCAGCATCAAGTGTAAAGAAGTGGCAGCAGAACTCATTTAGTCTCATTTACTACCTGAATGCCATCACCTGGTTTTTTGTTTTTAATGTCTATTTGAAAAAGAAATATTTCTTTTCAGAATTATCACTGCTTTAATGCAGAAAAGGAAACACAAAGATTCTAGAAAACACACTTGCTTTTTTATGGCTAATCCTTCATACCTACTCTGAGTAGATTAGCAAAGGAGAAGGCTGGAGGTTCTCTCTTGCTTCGACAAAAGCCAGGAAGTTGAGGTTTAGTTTTTTAAATGTTAATGATTTCTAAATGTTATTTTCATTATAAACATTTTTACTAATCCACAGACAAAAGAAAAACATATTCCCAGCACATAGTTACACTGAATAAACTGCAGGAGACAGATGTTAAGAACAGATCAATTTTTACATAAAAGAACTGTTCTTTTCCTAAAGAGTCTGACTATCAACAATCATGGCAAAGGATAAACAAAACCAGGAAAACCTCAAAGGAATGGAGGAAATTCACTGAAAAAATATTCCACAGGCACAGACAATTGAACACTACATCTGCAGAAGATGAAAAATCCATTTTACTCAACCCACAACAACAACAACAGATCCAACACGACAGTCGCAGTGCACACCAGGTAGACAATTTTGCTTGTCAGTAATTGCCAAGTGCATGAGATTATGCACCTGTTAAAGGCAAAAAAACCCCATAAACCCTCAACACCACATTTCTTTTTGGGGTCACCTATGCTCTCAAAATCCAGTGTTACACAGAGTACAGGTTGAGTGATGCTTGTCCCACAGTCATTATGTCTTTATTCAATTTTCATCACAACCATGATTTATTATTACAGCAGGATTGAGTTCACCTCAGAAAACTTAACAGGAGATAGGTATTCCTCAGCAGCCTCGTTAAGGAAGTCCAGTGATGCAATATAAAGCTTTGGTTTTAGGTAATTTACTTCCTCCAAATGTCTCAAAAGTCAGTGCAGACACTTTCTGCTGTCCAGTACAAAAGCTCTACAGCCCTTTCTCTCCTCCTGCTCAAGCCACTTCACCTCTAACTTCCTTACTTGTAAATTGATTATTGTGCTACTTTCCCACTGCAAAGATTCCTGAAAAGGCTGTGTTCATAAGGAGCACACACTACTAGAACAGTGTCAAACTGCTTGCAATGATGCCTCTTACTAATATGGTTTTCAATGTCAAAGTAGAACGGAAGCTCCTCAAAAAGAAGGATGCAATTCCTCACGGCATCATCAATAAATTCTGAATTACTCCCTTCTTCCAAGTTTGCTGCTTGGAGCCAAAAACATCAGATGAATTCCAATAACAGCAACTTCTGGCAATGAGGCTCTGACAGCTGTTTTGAGAGGTGAAGAGGAGACACTTCTGGGTGTTTGTCTGTCAGAAGACATTTAATTTTATAACCAGCAGTTTACTATGCTCATTCTTACTGAGAAGATATTTAGATTCCCATGTATGTCCATGAATCCTCCTTCTCCCTAAAATTGGTCTCTAAAGCTGCCAGGGTGACCAAGGGTGATCACACTCAAGTCTTCCTTGTAAACAATCTCTTAGTAGCTACAAGGAGGATACAACATGGTCACTGACCAATACTGACATAGCAGCAGCACTACAAGTATGGCCAGTATATTTATCTCTAGGAAATAAAACTGGCCTTTCACCTCCAGCTCTTCTGGGAAATGGGTTGAAAGAGGCAGATGAAGTGTCTTACTGAATAATTGTCACCTGAAGTGCCACTAACTACTCTCTTCAGATATTCCTCCCTCACTTAAGAAAGGATCCCAAGATTCTGATCTGCTAAGATCTCACTGGCTGTTGTTACTGGCACTACTGACGATGTCTTTTCCCAGCGAAAACTTTCAGGGAGTGGTTCCTTTAGGGCAGAATCAGCACAGTGTCATATCCTCAGCCTGTCAATCAGCAGGGGTTTGCTCCCTCTCAGTAGGACAGACTGGAACTGGCACCTCTTTGCAGACAGAGCAAGAATCATGAATAAGAACAGGAATTCTGTCTTGTTTCCATGCACAAGAACAAAAGGCAGGCAAACATATTTCCTATGTCTTTGCCAAACCACTTTTGGTGCTGCTGAGTAGAGCAGAACTAATTCTAGCAGTGTAGGTAGAAGGTAAGCAGTGGAACTGCACTGGGCCCTACAGAAAACCTCCAATGGTAAAGAAACATGAAGGAAGTTTTAAAACTACTGTTTACACAGACTTCCAAAAAAGGAGGAAGCCAGTAAGGGAACCACCAAGAACTGCAAGTTGTGCTCCAAGCTTTGTGCACGTCAGTCACACTCAGGAGGAATGCAGGTGGGGTTGGGATGTGATGCTGTCTAGTTTTCATGGAGTTGAGGGAGCTGAATTAGCTCAGAGTGACATTAATCATCTGTCTTGGGACTACACAAACACTGTCATAGACAGAAAACATGACTTTCCTCATCAAGGGAGCAGTGAAATGATTCTCTGTGGTTTTCATTACACTTGTAAGATTAGTGATCCTACAGTTTTTTAACAACTACTGAATGGACTCAGGCAACATACCCTACTATTAGCAGACTCATACATATCTCCTTCCACTTTCCTGGCATAAGCCACCAGGTTCTCCATGCGTCGATCCTTCAGTGCTGCTGGATCAGGAGTGGGGAAGATGGCTTGGACACTACAAGGAAGGAGGAAGAACAAAAGAAAAATTCTTCAGGAAAAAAATCAAAAATCAATACAGCTTTAAGACAATCACCCTGGACATTCCCTTATACACCAGGTATGTAAAAATATATCAAACTTGCTAAAAAAAAAAAAAAAAAAATCAATATTTTATTATTTCTCACCAGATTAAAGCAATGATGAAAATAAAGTGAGGTTTAACAGTTTGGAGTTTAAATACCTGTTCAGTAGAGCAGAGTAAATTTACTGGCAATATAAACTAACTTCATGCCCACTCCTTAAAGAGCATGAAGAACTGAAGAGGAGGATTAAAGGTAACAGCTCATCCTCAGTGGCCCAGCACCAGAGGACCATTACTGATAACTTTTTATTTTTTTTTTCAGCTTAATAGTAGAACTACTGTATTGAAATTCTTTAAAAAGGTTCAGGAAAAAGGCAGCCTTGGTGAATACTTACAGTTTATGCACTAAATGATTGCGCAGGTCCTGAGTGACATGTTCATGCCATGCTTTCCTTACCCCGGTACTCGAAGGAGGTGCAGCCGTTGGCATTGAGCTGAGGTTTCCAACATTGCCAGAATTTGTGCCATCATTCATTAGTGGGCTAAAACAAAGCCAGAAGGGACTGTTACAAGAATGCAGAGTTTTGTTGTAGGTTTGATGCCTGAAGTTATTTTTCATCATTTTTTTTTCAGCTATTGTGTCAAACATTCCTTAAGTGAAATTCTGGTATCAACAAAACTGCAGCAAAGCAGCAAAGCTCAGGAGTTTACAAGAGAGGGTGAATGATAAAGAATCACAACTGCTAAGGTATTTGTACACTTAAAACCACAAAATATTCTTCCTTTGGGAAATCATTTCAAACTACTAAATATTGTGGGGCTCCCAGGAGGCACAAAGTGGCAGCTCTAGAATTAAGCATAGCTATGGATGTCACTGACCATTTCCATGCCAATACAATCAGTTTTTAAAGCAGCTCCTTATTTATAAACATGTAAATAAATGTTTAATTGAGTAAGAATGAAAATGTGTGCATTACTTATTTGTCCCAAGGGATGTTGGAAGAGCAGTTTCAGAAATTAGACCGGGTTGCTGGTCTGTTGTTATTCCTCCTGCAGGAAGGTTCATCTGGTTGGCTCCTTTGGGACAAAATTAAACATCATTGGTAGAGAGTTCACAATTTTGACAATAATATGACAAAACTATACTTTACTGGCCCAAGTGGTTAATGGAAGAAGTATATAAGTGTATCAGGTAAGTATTTTTATAATAATATCTGCTGTGCTGCACATATATAGCTATTTATGGAATAAAGTTACTTTCAGTCTTAACTACAAAACCGAGTCTATTGAAATTTTAAATTCATAAACTCTTAATATTAGGTCAATAAGCTAAAAAGAAGATAATACTAACAATTAAGCTGCAGAAAGAAAGTAGCATTTAAGACAGAATTGTCTGTTAGAACAGGTGACAACTGTTAAAGCAAAATTCCTCAGCAATTCTGTTTCATCACCTCAGGCAACATCAAGCTCTGAGCTATATTTTAAAACTAAAACTGCTATTTGGCAAAAGCAATATATTCAAAACTTTCTGCTATTCAAACATAAATGATCAGTAGGGAATACAAACAGTGTCACTGCTCTGACCAAGTGAAATACCAGGCTACCCTAAAAATTCCACACAAATTATTTTAACACTCGGTTTCTTGGTGTTTTCTCCACCTACCCAGTGCATTAATGGTCCTCATTTGCTGGTGAGCCTGGGGCTGTGCTGGCTGCTGGCCTTGTACCTGGGGCTGCAGCTGGGTTTGGGGCTGGTTTCCATAGGGCAGCCCGAGGGCAGCGTAGGCTCGTTGCATGGAGCTGGGGTCGATCGGATTGGGATTGCTTAGTGAGGGAGTGTTCTGCTGGCCTGTGCCAACAGAACCAATGGAATTCTGGATTCCACCAGCTGGAGACCCTAAAAGGGCTATTAAAAAAAAAAAAAAGATAAGAGAATATTGAAAATCGATGAGGCTAAATAATAAAACTAATCAGCAGACATGCATATACTTCTATGTTGTGTATCTTTTCCTGCCAGAGGACAGAATGACACCTGAGATCCCAAGTGGGGAAGCTCAGCCTTGGATTCTACAGGACAGAAACCACCCTAACTATTAATCCATGCAGTCTAAAGAGGAGGGCTGTGTATTTCAGGCAGATAAGTCCATAATTACTGTAACAGATATAAAGATAAGGCTCCTATATGAGGCTAAATAGGATTTTCATGCTTGGGACAGTAGGCTAAGGTGAAAAAAAAACTTAATTCTTCTACTTCCCTCTTTCCCATCAATCCCATTTTAGGTCAAAATATTTGGCTCCAGAACAGAGATCCTGAGTTCAGCAGAAATAGCTGTGTCCTTGGACACAAAGGTAATACTGAAGATCTGCAGGTAGAAATTTTCATGGCGAGCAGTCACTGCATGAACCCTCTGAAGGCCAAACTACCCTAAAGCCCAGTTATTCAGAGATATGAAAAACCCTGATGGTTTTCAGTTTGTACTGACCTATGTGACCACCACAACCAACCAACCTCTCTCACCACACAGATGTATGGAAGAGTCATTTCCATTGTAGACAGGTAATGGAAACAACAGGGGGAAAAGTAGTATTTACTCAACCCAGAAGCAAATAAAAGTCTGCTTTCTGGACCTCATTTTAACTGCCATTCTAAGTAATAACATGTTCCACTGTGACTGACCCACGGAATATTATATCCTTCAGTACAGAGACACTGCATTTTGATAAGTGAGACTGGTAGAAGTAACTCATCCTTCACATTTTCCCCCTCAAGTAATTAAACACGTAATGTGCATTACAAATTTGTGAGCTAAACATAGCAACAGTAATGGCTTTTAATATAGGCAACAATAACTGTTTTATTGAAATATTAGGAGGGGCACGTGGTTAGATAAAAAACTCAGGAAAACAAGCCTTCTGAGACATTAACAGCATTATCCAGGCTTTTTTAAATCCTTACCCACTATGGAAACTGAGAGAATCACTGAAAGAGATACACAGGCTTTCAGCTTCCACCCAAGAGAAAACACACACATTACAGAGTCCAGACTTCTCTCTACAGATGAGAATTCAATTTGATCTCATTTGCCAAAGAACTACAAATAAATATAGTCAGAGATCTCCCTCTCCAGAATAAGCAGCCTCACAGAAAACATCCTTTTTTTTCCCAAAGGACAATCCACAGTATTTTTAACTCTGGGATTACCATGGAAATTAGGCTTACACATACTTACACTCTCTGGACACATTCATAGTAACTTTTGAACTCAATGATCATTTCCAAGAGACTTTAAAAACAAAGTCAGAAGCTGATTAAGATCCTATCAGCTTAATTAAAAAAAAAAGACATAATAAAGAGTAACTACATGAATTCCTTGTTGGACTTGCACATAGCACTCTGGAATTACACCATCTAAGAGAAAATGCCTTACACAAGTGCAATCCAAGGAATAGGAAGTCTTCAGGAAGGTTAAATACCACAAAACTCATGGCATCTTGAAATTCAAAAAGCTTCAGAGGCTGCTGTGACAGTATGGACTGATTCAGGAGCTAATAAGAATTCCAGCTTATGTTAGAGGAAGAGGATGATGTTCCTCTGGAAGAGTTACAACCAAACACCCCTGGTGCTTTCAGTGCTGGCTGTAAATGTGGAGAGGGCAGAACGACCAGAGCATGGGTTCAGCCCTTGTGTTAGAACAGCCTTAGACTATTTGGCCTCAGCTTTTCTCACTTCACTACTCAATTAATAGGACACTATGCTGAGCATTTCCTGACATCAGGAATCTGATTCTGAAGAGGGTTTTTTGTCTGTTTGTTCAATGATTTTACAGGAAGACATGACGTTATTTTGATCTGTCAAACAAGAAGATGGAGGCAGAGAGTATTACACTTCCATTCTGGACAGACCAAGTCAAATGCTGTCCCCTCTGAGGCAGATACTGCAGGAAATACAGTAAATTAAAATAAATACAGCCCTGGAACAAACAGGAGTTATCACATTAGGCTACTGCTACATGAAACAATGTCTACTGCAATTTATTTTTATGAACTGATGCTTCAGACATTGATGAACTCATGACAGAAGCTACAAGTGTGAAGCACTCATGTCTTTTAGAGGGGAATCCCTCCAGCTAATTAAAATTTATCTTAAACACAGACTCCTAATTCTATTTTAAGCACAAATGCCCAGCACTTCTCGAACCTGACCAGTCCAGTGAACACATTAATCCATTTTTGAAAAGTGTGGTTTAAGTTTTTGATTTTGCTTCTGAATTCTGTAATCAAGACCTGCTCTGTCCCACAGCTCCTCACTCTGCTCCTCACATCCACTCCAGCTCAAAGGGGCTGGAGCAAAAATTCTGCTGGTGACTCTGACTCACCTCAGCACAAGCCTGTCCTGCACCCAGAATTAGGTACACAAAGGTAAGTGTACACCATCATTTAATTAAAGGCTGTATCTTGACTCAAATCACGGGGTAAAGATTTTATGAGGAACTTGAAGGTAGGAAGTGTCAATATTAAAGTTGACCACCAATGCCATGTTAATGGTTATTTAAGTTAAGCATTAAACCAAAAGCCTCACAGTACAGCACCATATTAATCTATGAATAGAACTCCTTAATCCATGGGCTAACCATCCATAATGGCTCCATGGGGTAACTGATAGGTCACCATTATATATATGATTTCCAGCAACTGAACAAACAAGAAACACGTTTTGTTTGTCAGAGTTACTGACAGTAAGACTTGAGTGAGCTGGATTTCATTCCTAGTTCTCACAGGAAACAGGCTCTACTGAAGAAGTTGAGGCCTCCTCCTCCTGGATACAATTCCCTGTGCACCAATGCACTCCTTCCTTCTCTGCAAAGGTTGGTTCCCAAATGCTCCACATCCAGGCCTTCTTCCATTTTCTGCCCATACTCTTAGCTCCTGGTCCCTATTTCCACTTCCCTCATCAGATTCCCACTCTTCATCCCCAAGTCCACATACTCCAGAATTTCTGGCTCAGAGTCTTCTTTAAAATCACATTTTTGGCTGAAAATCAGTGGTTTCAAATTTAATTTTTCTTAACCAAGCTTTCCCCTTGCTGCATTTTATTTAAAAATTTCCTGCAAGGAAAACTACAGAGGAAACCAGCTCCATGTTCACAACTCCACCTTCCAGTGTCAGCTGAGCAGGGGATCTCTGGTGTCCCCTGATCCTGGAATGAAGCACAGAGCACAAGGATGGCTCAGAACATGAGCACAGCACACACATCACCACCTGCACAGCTGTGAGATGAACAAAGCCCAGGAGCTGTGGGAAACACACCTGCCCAGGTCAGAAATGGAAGGAGTTCAAGCGTGTGCATGATAAGTTGAATCTTCAAAAAAAAAACCCCTAAAACTGTTATGACACAGCTACAGAACTAGGAAATGTATAAACAACTGTTTGCAAGAGTCTAGAACTCAAATTGTGGTGGGCTCAGCAGGGAGCAGGTACTTCCCAACAAAAACAACCCCCCAGCCCCATAACATTTCAAGCCATTAATTCAAAACACAGGAGTCACCTGCTCATTCAAAAGAAAACCTTAATATTTCAGCATGTGCAAAATAACACTTGTTTTCCTGTTTCCCCAGCCCCCTCAGAGGTACAAGGGACACACAACAAGAACCACATGGAACAAAAAGAATTTTCAACTTGTCCCAATATGTCCTATTTACAAGTCAGGTCACTATCAACCATTGTAATAAAATACAGCTCAAGATTGTTTAAAAAAAAAAAAATAAAAAAGCTACACAAAAGAAACCTGGCACAGATGTTCTTTGCAAAAAAATCTACACACTAAAAGACCTGTACAGAAACAGCTCCATGGCAATAACCCAAACCCCAGGACTTTCTGCAGCACACAGATCCCCAAGGAGTGGGAACAGAAAGCCAGAAAGGCACAGGAATGGCTGCAGATGGAAGGGTGGAAGTGAGGCACCACAGTGCAGTGGTTCAGCAGGGCTCAACTGCAGAACTTTCTACAAGATGGGCAATCTTTGAAGGAGCTGCTTGAAAACCCAGCACAGACACACCAGGACTAAAATAATATGGCAAAACAGGGCAGAGCACAGGAAGGAGGGTTCCAGACTCTCTGCAAGGAAGGCAGCCTGACAATGGAACGAGGGTCTCTACACCTCTCATTTCTTTTTTTCCCTTTCTAAATGTTCTGATCATATTCTGCCAAATGCAGACCCCTCTTCCCTCCAATTTTGTAGATTCTGTGATTATTTATTCCTAAAACAGCCCACATTTTCTTCCAGTCTTAAACTAATGCAACTTAGGTTAGTTTTCACCTGAGCAGGCACAGAATTTTCACCATTTGCACATGTTGATGTGAATCACTTCACAAACCTTTCTGATTGCCCAAAAAGGGGTATCCTTTATAATAGATCTAAACAAGTATTTTAGTGTTCCTCTTTCACCTTCAACCAAACCATGAGTTGTTACATGTATGACTCAGAGACATAATCCAGGACAAAGAACCCTGTACCACTGGGTTATTGATTCATTGATTGGAAGATTTCATATTTATCTCCCTCCATATGCAGCAACAGAGCCAAATTCTACACTTACCCATTATAATTCTGTTGCAGCCAAACAACATCCCATAACAAAATTGTTTTTGAGGACTGCCTGTGTTCAAGATTTTGTTCTCTTTTGATAAGCTGTATGAGCAACAAAAACACTGCACAAACTACTTTACTACAGTAGCTTGTATTGAAAAACACAATTCTGTTGTGCTAGATGTTGTTAGCACTTTGATAACAACTGTCTAATAAGGATGTTATGCACAAATTAAAAAGCAAAGCTTTCAACACATTTTTTGAGGACCAAACAACTAATCACTTGCCACAAATTACTATTTTCAACACATAAGACTTATCTTGTTTACCAAGAAGTTTGGTAAAACACAAACAAAATCCTGACCTCCAAGTACCTCTATAGCTATAATTTTTTCTGTTTTGGAGGGGAAAAACCCCTCCTGAAACTATAAAGAGAGCAATGCCCAATGGATAATTTTGACAGCCTTTCCAGCTACTGTCTCCTCTGTCTTAATCTCACCTAATTTAGGACCAGTTCTCCATTCTCCAAGGTTTACTGGTGCTCCTCACTGCAGACTCAGCTTAACTGGAAATCAGCAGAATGCTTCCAACCCAATTCCAATGTACAAGCTTTGCAAGTTCTCCAGCTATTTTCCACTTCCTAACCCTCATTTAAATACACTTAGGCATAACATTACTTAAGACTCCTAGAACTGCAGTGTTGATGCTGTAAAATGTTCCATCCTGGCATCTTTTCAAAGGAGTTGATGAGAGGCAAACCTACCAACATAAGCTCAGTATTTTCTGTTTCAGAGCAGGAGGGAAATAAAAACACACTAGAAATGGACTTGCCCCAAGCATCAGTAACAGCTCAGCTATTATAAAAACCAGGCATGGGCAACTGTGATTTGCAGGGCTTTAGCTAATCTACAGCAGCAATAAATACACTTAATGATTAAGACACCCAGACCAGATCTTTCTGTATGCAAGTTTTTTTTTCAAACATTTTTGATTATTTTGAATCACTAGCATGTTAATTTGTTCCTAGCAGCAAGAAAAACTATCAAGTAGCTTATCTCCTTCCCCAAACTGTACCTATATCCAAAACTTTAGGCCTCATAACTGGAATCTATTGACCTGCCCCACAATGAACCACCAGTTAGAAGCTGCCACACCCTTTAAAATAAGATGGGTGCTTGAGCTCAGGCTTTCCCAATTATTCAGTAGTAAATTGCCTTCAATGATCAGAAAGGAGAATTCACTAGTAAATTTATCCCTCTACAAGTTAACCAGCTACTAAGTTTCTTAGACACTGCCAAAGTTTATTCCTACACTGCACAGTTGATGAGCTTTACCAGTACCATTCAATGGTGACAGCAGAAAGAGAACTACTCACGCTGTTGGTTTCTTTTGTCACTGGCATTTTTCAGAGGAAGGCACACAGGACAGTCGTGCCGAGTACAATTCTTCCAGTGGGAGATGATTTGTCTCGAAGATGCACAATGAGCAACTGCAGCAAGGAAA
This sequence comes from Manacus vitellinus, assembly GCF_001715985.3. Taxonomy (NCBI): domain Eukaryota; kingdom Metazoa; phylum Chordata; class Aves; order Passeriformes; family Pipridae; genus Manacus; species Manacus vitellinus. The sequence goes on from NW_021938949.1 coordinate 17,280,424, forward strand.
AGCAAAGGAGTTAAGGTCACTGTTAACCAGGTTAACTGGTTTTCAATTAACTCAATCTCATTTTTAAGAGCAATTCTATTCTTTCTCCTTCACGAGCAACACTGTGCATGTAACTAAACACAGCTCAACACAACTAAAATTTTTTGGGACGAGTCAAGAAAACAATGAAAGAAACTAGTACTAAAATCTAAGACAAAGATGTGGGGAATAGGGCACCCTCTTTATACAACAGATGAGATGAAAAAGATGCTTGCAAGTCTACCCTGGTACTATCCCCTTCTTGAAAAAGCAAATATTGCATCGTGTTTTTTCAAACTGAGATGGGAAGCGGAAACCAGGCAAAGGGAACAGCTGCTTAATTCCAGAACCAGTGCTGACACTCGTTTGTGCCAGGTATGGGAATGCTCTTGACAAGAAGAGGAACGCTGGTTACAGACACCCCAGACACCTTTCAGAGCTCTCGTGCAGAGCAGCCCCAGCCCCGTGCCCTCACCTTGGCAGGCCTTGCCGGCCTGGCAGTGCGTCATGTGGTTGAGGACGTTCTTCATGGTGCGGCAGTGCGGGAGGGCGCAGGCCCGCACCTCGCCGTTGGCCTGCTCGCGCCGCTGACACTTGTGGGCGTGGAGCAGCAAGACCAGCTGCTGCTGGATCAGTTTGCGCTTCTCGGGGTCCGCCGTCGGCCCGGTGGCCATGGCCTGCGTCGGGACGATCCCCACCTGCTGCACCTGGGTTTGCATCTGGGACTGAGAGAGCAGAGAGGGGAGGTCAGCAGCACGTCTGCGAGTCGCGGTTCTGACCCTAATCCTGCGTAAGAATTGTGGTCTACAGCTTCCTCCTGAGCGGGGGAGAGGGGCAGGCACTGACCTGTGGGGACCAGGGACAGGACCCCAGGGTACCGAAGTTGTCTCAGGGGAGGGTTACGTTGGATCTCAGGGAAAGGTTCTTCCCCCAGAGGGTGGTTGGGCACTGAACAGGCTCCCCAGGGCAGTGGGCACGGCCCCAAGGCTGAAAGACCTCAAGGAATAGTTGGACAACGCTCTCAGGCACATGGTGTGACTCCTGGGGATGGTCTTGTGCAGGCTCAGAAGCTGGATTTGATGACCCTTGTGGATCCCTTCCAACTCAACATATTCTGTGTTTCTGTGAGTATCACAAGACTGTTCACCAGGCTACCAGGATTATTACACCACTCCCTCAGCATTCTCAAACTTTTCTATTCTGATCTTGGAACAACGTATTGAGAGGTTCCTCTGTTAAAACATTTATAAACAAGAGTTTAAAACACAAGCCACTCAAAACCTTCTGTTTATTGGACAGACCATAATTCCAACAGGAATAAGCTCTTACCACACCCAGAGCTGGAATTCTTTAAGGTCCTTGCAACCCAAACCATTCTATGATTCTATGAATTCAAGCCTGTTTAGTATTATATTTTCGTATTACAGGTTTTATACACTTAAATCTTTGTTTCTCATCCCTAACAGAAAGAGGAGTCCAAAGGGAAAAAACAGAATTCTATGACTGTCTCTATATATTACAACAACAGGCAGAGCTGATTTTCCAAGCATAAATTAGTCTTTTGTCTCACAAGTGAGTGCTGATATGGCTTTCAAAGAGAAAATTCCCTGGGTAAGCTGTATATGGTTTTCTCCTGGAAAGGGCCACCTAAATCTGGGTTGTATTATGGCTACTGAAGTGAATCAGAGTTATCTATAGGGCGATGCTGGGATGTATCAGCTTGTAAAATCCAATGTTTTACTTCCAGCATCCATTCTTTATGGACACACTTCTGCACCAAGGCCTGAGCTCTGCCTGACAGCTGCAAACCCACAGAGATCTTTAGGCTGAGGCACAGCTCATAACACTGCAGAAGAGAACAGCCTCCTTAACACGTCATTTCTCCAGCACAGATTTAGCACCTTTTTCTACCTTCCTGGACAAATGCAGGAACCTGATTTTCAAAATTAAGCACATCCACAGCCTGCAATGTCTCCCCTAGCAGGGGCAGATATGGGACTGCAAAAGCACTTGAATCCCTGTGATTTGCAGCCTGAATTAATCTCATGGACAAACATAAAACTGTCCCAAGAATCACTTTGATTATGCCCTGTGAAAATAGGTTAACACAGAAAAGCTACCTAAGGAAAATCAGCCATTAAAAGCACTTATAAATAGAATACAGGAAGAATAGGATTATACTGGGGAGATAACAGAGGAAATAGTTCAGTGCTGACCACTACTGACCAAAGCCTGTGTACTACATTTAAGGAAAATCAGGTTAAAGTGACAGAATACACCATTTGTAGCCCATTCTACTTCTGACCTTTGAGAAGGAACTCCCCAGAAAATTCCACAGCCCAATAACAGCAACCTTATTTTTGTTTGGTGAACAAAAGGTTCCCTGGCAAGAGTTGTCACTACTCCAGCAACAAGCTTTGTCCCTGCACATCAGCTTTTTGAAGAGCTTGGTTTTTCTTCTGGAGAACGAAGCACAAAAGATCAAGTAGAAAACACCACGGCTGGTATTTGATGGAGGAGGATGGGGACTCTGCCACTTGATAATGATTATAGTAAGTCTTAAAAACAAAGAGGAATTGCTGAATCTGTTTGTGTTGGCCTTGCCAAGACAAGAAAAAGAGCAATAAAAGGAAAAAGGGTGAACGAAGGAAACCCAGCCACTTCTGCTTCCAGTGCACACAGCTGCAATTCAGTCTTCCATTTCTCCTGTGAACATATCCACAGAGCAGACAGGTTTTGCCGAAACAATTCTTGGGTCACAAATAGGAAACAATTAGTTCAGCCAATCTCCAAAAAAATACAGAGACCATGCCAAAGAAAATCTTGTTGGAAGTGGTGTTTTCATCCCAGTCAAAGAATTGTTTCCCAAGCCAAGTTCTCCTTTTGTTACTACCCCACCAGTGAACAGACACAGCTACAGCTGTATCAGCACAGATGCCCTGACCCAAAAGGGTTTCTTGAAGAGTGAGTAAGGAAAAAGCAGAATTACAGAGTATCAGTGGGTTGAAGAACAAGCAGTCTGAGTGCAGATGAGAGCAGAGTGTCTGCAGGTAGGCACAACATCCCCCTCAGAATATTGCCTATCTTACTTCCCAGGACTACTGACTGTTTGAAGAAGCTGATCTCTTCCCTGCTAGTCTGCCTTCCAAGAACAGTGGTCTGCAGGACCAGTTCATAACTGAAGACCTGCCAGTGCACCACAGCCACACCAAAGGGACAGGAATCATCCCACTCCAGAACGAGCAGGAGGCTTCTTTTTGCTTCACCTGAACGACCAACAGTTTTCTTGCTGAAGCAGCAAGTTCAGACACTTCTGCTCCCACAATTAAAATAAATCTTTCAGTGGTCAGATACACGAGATAAAAAAGATGGTTTTGTTTCTCTTGCCACTTGCTGAGCTCCACCATCAACAGAACAAATGGATCAGGGGCTGTCAGTCTGCTAAAACCTCTGACAGAGATGGGAGGTTCATCAACCAATTTTCTAGAAATGGAGTAATACACATTTCTATAGAGTAACACAGTCATTAATACTCTTTAAAATTATGGACACTCTCTATTCCCATAGGAAGATGGTTCTGCCCTGCCCCTATCCTGAAGGGTAAAACCACCCTGCACGTCAGGGCAGCACAGATGGACGAGTATCTCACTGTCAAGAGCTTGGATGGACACAAAGTTCCCTGGTATTTTACTTTGCTGAGGTGACCAATTCTCCACATTTTGATGTAGAGATTTTTGTATATTCAAAAGCACTCCACATTGTCAAGATGGAACACTATGTACCTCTTCTTAGAAAAGTAGGCACCAATTTCAGCAGCAGTGGCAATCTTGGAGCAGGTAAACGATGTGATACAGAACTCTGCGTCAGCCCAGCTTCCATACAGCACTATGTTTTTAAAACACATTTCCTCTTCTGTAATTTCTTTTTACTTCCATGTTTTTTTCCTTCTCCCTGCTAGGAGAACATGACTTTCTGGAACCACTGTATTAGGACAAATCATGCGTTTAAAAAACGCCTTTTATTTCTTTTAGACAGGTTTGTAATTAGCAGTGGATCTTAGTGAAGTAATTAAAAATCCACTGCCACAAATCCCATCTCCAGGCACCCACAAGTACACCAGGTGAAACACACCCAAACCTCTTCAGTTCCCCTTCAACCACAGGCTGAAAGTGTGATCCTGAGGGTCCCCTCCAGAGAAGGGATAGTGGGCATAAAGTGGATACACACATGAACTGTAAATCTCAAAGAACATTTCTAATCAGCAACACTTCTATCTGAATTAAGTGTTCACAGTGTGATCACCTCCAGTCATGGACCCAAATACACTTTCATTAAGATTCAAAGAAGTCCTTCCTGCACACAAGAATTGCAGGAATGCTCTAATAATTGTTGAACCAGCTCTGAAACCCAGGAATTCTGTCCCAAAACTGAAGGAGAGCTCAAGCAGCAGCTGTCAGATGGCATCAGGAATGAGGCATTCCCCAGTGCAGTCACCAGATGAACCCAGGCTTTCTCCAGTGACGACCAGAGCTCCACTGGGAAAGCGGCACAGAACCAGGTCACACTTCTCCACGTGGATGGTGGCTTCTCTGGTTCCACCAGTTACTCTGAACAGGTATGGTCTGAACAGCCTGATCCTATCCAAGAAGGAAGAATCCTTCTGACACCAGGAATCCCAAGGTTTGCTTTGACCCCAGAGGCTGGAGGCTCACACATGCACAAACCAGGCTGAGATGGGCACCAGTACTACAAGCACAAGCATTTGTGCCCAAAAATCCTGCAATGCTGCATTTCCTCACCCAAGGAGCTGGAGGAATCAGAATCTGAGTCTGGATCATGGGCAGAAGACTTCAGAGGAAAGGAGAAAAAGCTTCCTGAACTGGATAGGGCCTTGGAAGGTGGTCATGGTCTCTGGAGGGAGAATGACTCAAGTGTCAAGAAATTATATCAGCCTGTTAATAGCACAGACCTGAACCCTGGCAGTGCTCCAGCAAATGAGGAGGTAGGAGATACTCAGCTCCCGAATACAAAGCCAGCATGATCCTAGAATCCCAGAATCATTTAGGTTGGAAAAGACCTCCAAGATCAAGTCCAACCTGTGACCGATCACCACCTTGTCAACCAGACCAGAGCGCTGAGTGCCACGTCCAGCCACTCCTTGAACACCTCCAGGGACAGGGACACCACCACCCCCCTGGGCAGCCCACTCCAGTGCCTGACAACCCTTTCCATGAAGAAATTCCTCCTGATCTCAAACCTGAACCTCACCTGGAGCAGCTTGAGGCTACAATCTTAACATGAAGAACATGTTCGGAGCCCAGGATTTATTTCAAAGCTTTGGCTCTGACGTGGATACAAGCAGAGTTTTCATGTCAAGAGTGAACAGGAATATTTTCATTTTCCAGTTTTCACCTGGAAAGTAACCTCCACTTCTGAGGGTGGTGCTGGGGAGTGACCCTGCAAGCCCATGACAACCACAGAGGTGAGAAGGCTCCCACGGTCAGGCCATGGAAGGAACCTGAATAGCTGGTCCTGAAGAGCCCCCTCAGTGCACTGGGCTTTTAATTGCTAAAGGAATTTTCTTTTAAAACCAAGCAAAGGTCTCAATACTATGCAGTTGACTCTGCTGGGAAGCAAGGCTGGATCAGCATCTTTCTTAAGGAGTTTTATCCCCTCGACTTTCTGATTTGAAGGACCAGGAAATGCCAAGAAACACACACTGAAGAAGTGTTTCAAAGTAGCAAACAGGGACAAAATACAGCAATCTTTAGACAGAGTTCAGCTCTCACATACAGGAAATTACCTGAACGAAATATTGAGGGGTTTATACATCCTACATAAATCTTAATATTTTACTGTGGGATAAAACAGACTAAGGAATGATCAACATTAAAAATCCCAAACAGCAAATCCCAAATAGAAAAAGGGATAAGAGGCAAATGAGAAGTTTGTAAGGGAGGGAAAGTCATGCTGACTATGCAGTACTTCAACTCCTGGAACAGAGAAAGAAACAGCAATGGATATTCTCTACCACCTGTATTTGCATATGGGGGATGGGAGAGTAGAACATGGACAAGAGTGCTGTGGAAAGACTAAATCCTCTTTGTCAGCTTTTGCCAGGCTGGCACTGTATTTATGTATGGTGCAAAAACTAAGATGTTCCACCATTCAAAGCAAAGCACAGTCCCAGGATGAACTCCTGCACGAAGGCAGAAAACAGATGCCTTCTCTGCTCCCCAAACAGTGTTGTTCCTCTGGCACCCAACACTACCTGTTGGATTTGTTTCCAGGCTATTAAAATCCTCTCCTTTAAGAGCCCATGGCTGAGCAACATGGACAAGAGCTTTTCCCAGCTGTTCACTGCTGTAAATCAGGAGGGATTTTCTTGAGGAAGAGAAGGAGTGAACACGCCTGTGAATGAAAAACTTTCAGAGAGGAGGTCAGGGCAGGCACAGGGAAGGTGAGCACAGCTAACAGCAAGCCCACCAGAGACTGGGAGACTGCTGGAGAGAACAGCAAGCAGACACACAGCATGACTCTGGGGCAACAGCCACAGACCTTTCCCACAGTGAAAGAGAAGAGTGACTGTGCTGCAAGAGAGGAAAAACCACAGAGAGGTTAAGAACGCAGGCCTTCCTCCCTGGAAGGGCACAGGAGTTAAGTAATTTTTCCCAAAGCCTTTTATTTCTAGTCTCTAGAATAAAATACCAGCTGTCTATTTTAAGTAGCTTCAGTTCTACTTGTTCTAATTAAACCTGGCCTCCCAGTTTAAGACCTTTCTTCCTCTCTCTCGGAGGTCCATAGCAAGGCACATCCTCACCCTCAGTCACTTTTCCTCTCTTTTGATCAAAATCTGTTACGACAAAAATCCTAAAGGACATAAAAGGAAACAAAGAACTCAGCACAAAGCTCCCGATGTAGTTTAGTAAGAGATGGGGAAAAAAACCAGGAGAAGATGTGCTGCTCCAATTCTAAGTCAAGAACCAAGGAGAAATGATTTCCTTCGCTTCCAAAAAGTAACATTCTCTCAACTCCATCTGCTGGTCATAGGGATAACTGTGAAACCAAGCTGGTGTCTGGAAGCCAAACTTCACCCATTGTATTCCTAATTCATGTAGAAATGCTAGATTTACTGGTATGTCCACAAAGGAACCATCCATCACCACCCCTGGAACAGGCAGCACTGCGGGGAGTGCAAAGCTTCAGTGAGCGTGATGGAAAAGTCTAACAGGGTTCCCTCCACTGCCAGCTCATTCTGGAGCCTGCACATTCCAAAACCAGGAGCCTGCTGGCTCCTGAACAGGCTGCACACTGTGCTGAGTGCCCAAGAGCAGAGTGTGGCTCCCTTCCCCAGCCCAGGGATTCTGTGATCTCACAGCAGCAGAGCGCTGCCAGTCCGGCATCGAACCATGGAAGTGACACTGAATCTCAATAACCTGTCACCAAAACTTCCAACAACATGAGAAGCAACATTTCTCCTTTGGAAACAAGCCTTTCACTCAAGATTTCAAGCTGCCTATCCTGTAAAGAGAACTGATTCTGTAGCAGTCATACAAATTAAGTGCTAATACGCTTTTTGGATCCACCACTGAAACAAAACAAACAGAAAAATCAATCCATCCTGCTGGCACTGAAAATTAATACCTTAATGCTGACCTTTTAATCATTTTAATACCATAAGGTTTGTTCTTCTTTTCTAATTAAAGAGATTAATCCAAATGTGCTTCTCAGGGTGTAGTGTAAGGTCATGCTCGGAACACAGGCTGCAACGAACTAACACTTCTGAGACCCACTTTATTGAGAAGGGAAGAGAGTGCTGTTCTCAGGAGAGTGGTAGCCTGAATTTGGATCAAAAAACCCAAATCCACAGCTGCAGCACATTTGTCCTGGCTGCCAGGGTCATGCCTGGCAGTGGTAAAGCTCCTGGTTAGTGTTGTGGACAGGGGTGTCACACAACAATTAGAATAAAGTGGGTTAAGAAACTCACTTGTCTTTCACTTTTGCAGCCCACATCTAAGGTGGAAGGCTGAAGACTGAAAGGAGCATTCAAAAAATCTCGCTTTTCAGGACTTTGGGGTCTTCAGATAATGGCTGCACCTTTCTATTTCCTCTTTTCTTATTTAAATATTATTTCATGGTAACCACAGTGTTCAATGCCATGTTGCAATCTGGTTTCCTGCCTCAGATATGCCACATATCACCAGGGTTTGCATTCACATGGGCTTGTCACTCACATGGAATAGTACTTTTGGGGCCCTTTTATGATAAGAATAGTACAGAGGGTTGGTTTAGCAAGATATGTGGTTTCAGTCATCCCACAAAAGACCCTAGAGGTTTTTATTTTTAAAATATGTAGTTGGTCTTTCACTTGCTGTAGTAGATGGAGTCTGAGCTGATCCTCTATGGGTTCATTTTTGATAGATGTTAACATAACAGTCCTTCCTCCCTCAGGGTACAGGACAGGCCGTGTCTCCAGCAGACCATGCACAAGGCCAAATACATTAAATAAACCATCATCTCCAGGGTCCTGAAACACCCTGGGACACAGAAATGGCAAAGGGATTGTGGCAAGAAAGCATGGCATGATTGTTCCACCACTGCAGCTCTGCTCTGGGGACCTGCTTCTGTCACAAGCTGCTTTTCACAAGTGCCACTTGGGTCACATCTTGCCTGGTGTGAGAGACAGATGTCACTTTGATGTGTGCTCCTATAACTCAGTGAATGCTATGAATGTTATTTTACCCTTAGATAATGTCTTAACACATGAAATAAGGTTTAGCAACTCAGAACCTACAAACCCCAGGCTCTGAGTCAGCAGATTCTTCCAGTCTTACTGTGTTTAAAACCAGGGCAACACATCTTTATCTCAGAGTGGAGCTGTGAAAATGAACTAATCCTGAATGTTAGGCCTGCTCCAGTGCTGGCTGCCACGGGAAAGACCATTTGGAAAAGACTGGAGTGAAATAAGTTACAACGTACACCCAACAATGCCCACAGCCACACACCAAGCAGCAAAAATAGAACTAAATGTTGACTGTGTGCTCCTTCCAAGGGCTCTGCTCATATTGTTCACTGAGTAAAGCAAAGTCCCTGTGGAAGGAACAGCATATGGCCATGGATGTGCTATTACCAAATAATTACACTGCCTTACCCACTGCTGCCAAATAAAGGTTAAATTTTAACAAGTGTGACATTTCCTTTTAAATTCTTGGCTTTACAATAAAAATGTTTGGATGGAAACTTCAGTTTTTACAGTTCCACCCCTGTCAGGACCATCATCCCTCTAAGCCACACGTGAGCCATGAGCTGAGACCTTTTGGCTCGACAGCACCCCTGCCTTTTGGCTGAAATGGCCATTACTCTCCATATATTGGACACATGAAGCTTTTGACACCTGAGAAACAAAGAAAGATGGTTCTGACTGTTCTCTCAGCTGGTGTTTTTGACATTTTAAAGAAATGGCAGTTGATAGTACTGGGAAAGTTTCCCTTATTTTCCTCTATCTCTTGGACAAGATGGGAGAAAGGAAACAGCTTTTTCTTTTATTTCTCTCCCACCATGAAACAAACCTTGATGGTAAATGCCCTTTTTACTCCACCTGAATATCTGCCACTGTATCTTATACTAATAAGTGAGTATATTAAAATTTAGGCTTCCCAAAACCTGATATTTAAAATGAGCACAAAATTGGGCTTCAAGATCACCCAGTCCCTGAGATGAATACAGCACTTTGGGGAGACCTGCAGGTTCCTTGCAGGATCAGGACAATAATTCATTTGCTTCACACCTGATCCAAAATTTTTAAAAACAAATTTAGAGCAGTCATGCAGCAAACTGTCTTTTACAAACATCCTGCACGAGTGCCAGTGGTATTTCAAACATGGTTTTAAATACGAGTCACCAGCTCCCTTCCATAATCATAAGCAGTAAATGACAGATGATATTAAACAACGATCTCACAGTGTGACTACAGAAAAATTAGAAGTGATCCTTTAAAATCAGGAGAAAAGGGGAAGTTTATTACATCCTGTTGCCTCTCATACAAAGCCTATTGGTGACAGGCAGGTAGCAAACTCACTGATGGAAGGACAAGCATTGGTTGTGCCAAAAAATAGTTGCTTTTTGATTTAAATTAAAAAATAGGTAATTTGCATCTTATGGAAGGTTTAACAAGTTTCTATAGTAACTGCTATCATGTATAAGAATATAAAATGCAACATGCTGGGGTTTCCATAGAAACAACACAAGCAGTTTGATTAATACGCAACATCCTGAGACAAATGGGAATATTTAATTTCACTTTATAAAGAAAACTCGAGTAAACAGAACACTACAAACTTGTAAGGTATCCTAATAAGAACTGTTCTCATAGGCTTGTGAGCTGCAAGTTGTGCACAATATGAAGTGAGAAGCATGTGGGGTGTTTACTACAACAGGCTTTAAGGATATGAGGTTCCCTTCAGTTCAGGAAGGTGATGATGCATCCAACACGTTCTAATTGACAAACAGAACTTAAAGAAGACTGGTTTGAAACTAAATGTACCAGACAAAACAGAAGGATGCAATGCAATTCTTGTAACAGAACACTGTGACTGTTCAGAAAGTCAAACTACAGCATAATAATGTACACGAAGGAACCACGGGGCAACGCTGATGCTGAAACGGGAAGTCATTTGATATTGTTGCAGAAGCTGGATCACCCAAGGGTTCAGAAAGCACCATGAAGAAGTAAAAAATGCTGGAAGCAGCAGGTCCAACTCACCATGTTTGGCACACTGGTGACGGGAGTACTCTTGATGTCGGCAGGAAAGGGAGACAGACTATTGGCCATGCCTGGCTTGCTCGGTAACTGAGGATTCACTCCTGCAGCTCCCATCTGCTGCCCTCCAGTTTGACTGAAAGGCTGCCCAAAGGGACTAGTGTTACCTGTCATTCCCATCTGGAAAAGAATGAATGAAATGATTAGAATTGCTGTGATTCCAAAGGGACATTAAAAAAAACTCAAAAAACCAAAAACATACATTAAATATCCATCTTTGCATTCACAGAGACCAAATTCTAGTTTAAGTTGCTCAATATTAAATTCTCAATAGTAAATTCACAATTTCACAACTTTAATCAAGTTAAAATATATTTTCAAAAGATGTTTTATGAATATATACAGCTGTCTGGGGCTGAAGTCTTGCAATTCAACCTACAAAACCAAAGGCAAACACTAGATTATCCTTCCCAGTCTGCACTGACAGAAATTACATTTTCCAACACTACAAAAGCTTTTGAAGACCCAACAAACCTCAACTCCTGTGATACTTTGCGCATTCTGTGCACAAAGCATGACTTTGTACATAGTCTAGACAAGAAGGGAGGGGAAAGAAGGGAGGGGAATACATAGAGGCATCGAGCAAATGGTCATCATCTTATGTTTTGGTGCTTGAGAAGTGTCTGAGCAAAAGGACATCTATCCAAGGCTGACATCCTTGACAAATGACACCCCAAAACTCCTCGAGATTACCAAGTAGAAACATGACTACCCTTGAATAAACAATCCCTGTTCATCTAAAGAGCCCTTTGGCCTGCAGGAGTCTCCCCGGTGGTGAAATCTCTGTTACTGGAGCTACTTAATATCACATTAGACAAAAGGTCCTGAAGACATTTTAGCAGGAATTTACTTCTTTCAAAGAGGAAGACTGAGACTAGGATCCTTCTCACTCACCTCAAAATAAAGAGGAACTTTCAGTCACAGAACCATTCAGGTTAGAAAAGACCTACAGAATCATCAAGTCCAACCTGTGACCAGTCACCACCTTGTCAATCAGACCAGTTGTTCCTTGAACACCTCCAAGGGATGGTGACTCCATCACCTCCCTGGGCAGCCCCTTCCAGTGCCTGACAACCCTTTTAGTGAAGAAATTCTTCCCAATATCCAACCTAAACCTCCCCTGGCACAACTTGAAGCCATTTCCTCTTGTCCTGTCCCTTCTTCTCCGGGAGCAGAGCCTGACCCCCACCTGGCTCCACTCTCCTGCCAGGGAGTTGTAGAGAGTGAGAAGGTCCCCCCTGAGCCTCCTTTTCTCCAGGCTGAGCCCCCCCAGCTCCCTCAGCTGCTCCTCACAGGACATGCTCAACAGATCCCATTTGTTCTTCCCCCTGCCCTGCACTGGGAGGATTTCTAGGTGACTTCATCACCCGTCAGAATGTCCTAAACATAAAACCAACCCCTGAGCAAAGTCTTTATTCCAAATATTAAATTGTATTTTCCTCTTCCCTTGACATCCCCAGCCTTTCCTTACACAACACAGTGGTTTTGCACATCCTGGTCTCTTCTCTTCCCTTCCCAGCAGGGATTCAGGAGGACTATTCCCATAGTTGGAAGAAGGACCGCACACATCAGCTTATCACTGCAACAGCCTCATAATAAGGGATTACTCAGTGGGTGCTTTTCATGCTTACAGGAATCAGACTGAACAAGAGTTGATGAAGCCCCAGTTATGAGCAGTAAATTCCACTGGGGCAGAGTCCAATAAACACAATCTGACTGGGCCTTGTCCCCTTTGGCCATGCACTTTGTACCCTCGGGTTTCAGACAGCTGGCCCAGCTCCCTCCGAGCAGCTTCACGTGAGGAAACGCTCTCTTTCCCTGCATCCTGCACAGTGACTGTTGCCAGATTTGGGCCTTTCTTCACTGTACAAGACGTTCTATCCTCACACATTAAAAAGAATCCCAAAAGCTGTCACTTGGCAATGGAAGAGGTTATCAAGTACGTGTTCCAGAGTAAAGCTGAATAATTCAAATAGAATATAAGACCAAAAAACAGCATCTAAAGTTTAATCCTAAGACTGCTCTTAAAAGAGAAGTGGTATTGGCTACTGTCACATGGCACAAGTATCAAGAATTTTATTTTCTGTATTTCTGTGTTTGTTTTGTTGACTGCATGCTCAAAGAAATTAGTTTAATTATTATTTATTACACCATGGGTTCTGGCAGCTCTTATCTGAAGAATTAATAGCAAAGCATTTAATAAAATTCCCCACTAATTGAGACAAGGTATGAGAAAGGATCGACTGATAACTACAGCTGTTCATTAATGCTCTGAGGGTCTATCAGATTAAGAGGGAGGAAAATTTCTGAAACTAAAAGGGAGATTCTGAGAAAGATTATGACCAACTACTGAAACCTTTCAGAGGCCAGAAATAGGAATAGTAACTGCTGGGCTGTTATTCAGCTTCCCCGTGTCTAATTCCCAACTACAGACTTCATCTGTCTGTGGAAGGATTTGGCCCTTCCAGTCTTCTTTGATCTTGCTTTGAAGTTTGGTGGAGTTTTTTTTGAATGGAATAACATATTGACTACTCTGGCAACTACCATCAAGCTACAACTTCCTACGAGCCCTTGGAGCCACCACCAGCACTGTAAGAGTTGTGGTGAGCCCAGACTGGGAGACAGGAGTGTTGCATACACAGGATCCTACTTCCATGGCTTCCATGGCCCTACCTGGGCCAGTGAAGCAGAGCCCTCCTTGGATCTGGCAGCTCATGGACAGAGCAGACTCAGGCACCGAGTAGAAGATGGAAAATCTCAGTGCAGGCAACAAAGATGCCCAACATGGATGTGCTGAGCTTGGCAGCCTGATGTGGAAAGCTACTGGCAGAATCTTTACAGCTAAATTTTCAAAATGCAGAAGAGAGATTTTCTTTAGGCAGTGAGAATGCTGAGCAAATTTTACATCGAATTTAAGTCTTGCTCCAAAAGGAACAGAGAGGTGTTCCTCATCTCATTATCAGGGAAGAGTAACACTTTCATATTAAAGTGTTTAAAAACAGGGTTTTTTGAAAAAGTATTACAAATATTTTGGTCTCAAAAGACAAAGAACAGAAATATTAATTTTAATTTTGTTAAAACTCTAAACCTCTAGCACACTCCCAAAGCACCAAGGACCTGAAATCCTAACAGGTACCACCACATGGGTGCTTCATTTTATTTTAACATTTCCTTTTCAGTAGATCTTGTTATTAAACATATCACAACTCAGTATGACAACAAAGCAATCTTTCAAGTCTTCCAAACTGAGTGCTTAATAGGATAATTTTTCCTACTCTAGGTGGTCATTAAGTCATAAATACTTGTTTGAAATTTTAAGAAGTGTCTTGCTGTTCTTTGAAATCCAGATGGAAGTGGAATAGCTTCCAGTTAAAATTTTGTATTTTGGTAAACCTGCCCCTGGCCACGTTGTATTTCAGTGTCCAAAGCTGTGCTTCCATAAGGAAAGGGAACCTAAGGCTAAAAAGTTATACCAGTCCATAACTTTAATAAAATAGCATAGTTTGATAACATGTTAAAACATTAGACATGCCTTTTAACCTACGCTTCATTTTTGTAAATTAATGCCAACGAAACAAACTGCCAAGGACTTTTTTTTGTTTGAAGTCCATTTACAAAAAATAATCTGAAAAAGTGGAAAGACCTTTTTTATGTTGCAATCCCTGAAGTAAATAGAGAGACAAAAACTCATCACAAGATGAGTTCATTAAAACTGATGGATGCTTGTTTCCGGGGGTTTTAAACTCAGTTTTTCCTGGAGTTAAGATTAACAGGACTGTGATTTCCAGAGACTAGGAGTGCACAATACAATGCAAGACCTACTCTAATGAACTCTTATGTGTTTATAAGAGCTTCCAACCAAGTTGGGATCGATGAGTTTTAGTGGCAGAACAACCTGCTGCCAAACAGCATCAAGATCCACAGAGCTGTTACTGGTGCCCTGAGGGGCAGCTTGGAATGTATTCCAGCAGCAGCCACCTCCAAACACAGCCAGGTAGGGAGTCCAGCAAAGCAAACCTCTGTCAGCTCCTCCCTGGTGGGAAGGCAGCAAACAGGAGGTGGAAGGAAAGGAAGAATTAGGAAATCACACGCTGAAAGACACCCAGTGAGCGAGGAATTAACTGCAATTCCTGGTTAATTATCAGAACTCTGAGCTCAGTGACTTCTGTGGAACTTTAAACCACGGCTGACTGAAATCTCAAAAGATAACTGGTAAATATAAGCAGAGGATTGAGCCTGTAAGCAGTAAAGATTTTGCCCTGCTTGTTCATTCTGCAAACTGAAACCTGCAGCTCCGAAGCAAAGGACTCGCGAGGCTCAAACTCCGCAGCTCCTGCCTCTGCCCCCAGCTTTTTCCCCCTGTGAAATGAGGGGGTAGGTGGGGGGAAGAAGATACTCAGAGACCTTAGGTTTTATATTTCTGAAACAGAACTGCCATCCCAAAACAGGGGAAGATTACCAGGTAATTACAAGTCATCAAAGAAGATAAACCAGCAAGAACACAGAGTTAACAGCCTGGTAAGAACGGTCGTTTTCATGGGGAACTCTGAGCCATCACAAAGATTTGTATTTGGCTTAAAGTTTGTTAAATTCCCTTTCCTGAAAGGAACTAAAGCGAAAAGCAATTCAGTGTGAGTTGTTTCTTTTTGCACGTGCAATGAATGGGCTGAGACTTGCCTGCCTGGGCTACTCCAGCTTCCACAGGCAGCCAGTGCATCTCCACTGCAAGAGTTCAAAGCTCCCCTCTGAAAACCTGGGTGCTGTTGCTGTTCACTCCCAATTTGTTCTAAGCTTAAGAATATTCCCTTCTTGTTCCTTCTCCTCTTCCCTCTCAGTTCATCCCCCTGTTGCAGCCACCATTTTGGGCAGCCACGTTCCCTGTGCTCCATCCCTTTTCATCCCCCTCCATCCTCCGCAGCTCACGCTTTCTACTTTTGTTTCTGTGTTACAATTCTGGGCAACTCTTGCTTCTTGCCCAGCTCTTTGTGGTCACAACTCCATGACTTCTATCCATCAGATCAAAAGCAGACTTTTCCCCATGCAAGGTGTTTTCTAAGCAGCTGTTCCACCAGTTGCAGCCAGGGAGATGCAGAGGTGCATCCCAAGCACAAGTCAAGGCTAGAGGTGCCTGAAGAAGGAACGTGATTAATGCAGGACATCAGCTTAAAACACATTATTTCTGCTCTAAAACAGTTCTTCTCAGAAATATGATAATGACACTCTCTTTTAATGGAAGAAAAGCATTTAATTTAATAATTCTGGTATCCCAGAAAGAGAAGCAGATTCTGTTCCCTTTTTTATCACTATGGCAACTCTCTAAGATCCCGGAATCTATTACCCAGCGTGGATAGGAAATGGGGTATTGCACTCTACTCTCACAAGACAAGGAATGTACAAACTTCCAAGCTGAAAAGAACCCCCAACACTTAAAACCTTTGTTCAGCTGACTTGGACCACCCAAGCCACCACCCTGCAGCCTGCTCTGAGCAGCAGGTGTTGGAGGCACTTCTCTTGTATTGCTTTTTAGGTCTTTTCAGAGCAGAACAGCAGTTCTGTTTCCTCTAATTCCTGGAGTTTCACAGATATAGAGCAAGGTTGTGATCAAATCTGAACCTCATCCAAGGGTACAACCTGGACATGGTATGACAGAAGTAAGAAGTTCACCAATCCAATTTCCAAGACACCTTAGGAGCAGGTGAATCTGAATCTCCACACTTGCTGTTTCTTCTGCTTTTCAATTTTTTTTCCTCCCTTCTTCAGCACCACCGACACACTCCAGTACCTCTTCCTCCAGTCCAGCATCAAGGAGCTACTACCTCTTGTACACCAAGTGTTCAGGCTGCAAATAAATCCTGTCCTTTCCTCCTCTTTTAAGTTTTTATTAACTGTCCCCTCATCTCCAGCACCACAGCCCATTCTCTCACTCCAGCATCCAGGTTACTCCATTATCACATTCCTCTGGGGTTCCCAGGACATGCAGCGAATACAACAGGCTGCAAACCCCATTACCTGTTACAAGCACATCATTTCCTACTCACAATCCCTTTTTTAGCTCCCTCTCCAACCAGCTGTCATAAACCACATAACTGCACACAGTTCTGCTCCTTGCTACCCCTTTTCCTTTGGGAAATTCTTCTCTCTTCTGTCGCCCCAACCTGACTTTCACTCCAACATTTCCAAATTTAATAAAAGGTCTGACAGGACAGACTGAATTCACTTTCAGCTTTCCTGGGAGAGAGAAAGCACCTGCATTTGCAGGCATGTGCCAAGGAGCAGCACCCACCTCTGCCACACTCCTGGGTTTGTATCTTGCACCACCACTGCCTACATAAAGGTAATGCTACAAATTATTATTATTTCTTTAATTAGCTGGTCTGGCCAGATTCGTCCAAAAAATAAAAACAAAACAAAAACTCAAAACAACAAACTTATCTCCAAACTAAATGTTGATTTTCATTAAGTTTTGAAGCACTGACTCTGTACAAAAATGGAAGAAGGTTATTCTGGCCAAGTATTTAAAATCAAAATACTACCACTGGATTTGGACTAGCCTCACAGTAGAAAAGATACTGAAAGGTTGATATGAGAATCAAAGCACTCAAAGCAGCACGGGCTCAGTGGAAAATAAGCCTGGCTGAAGTAATCTGATTATGATCCAATCCTGTAAACTAAAAATAGTTATCGTTAATATTCATTTCAGTATCTGCTGAGTATTTAACTAGAAAACAAGCCTGGAAAGAAAGGAAGGAAGCTAGACAAGCTTGGCTGGACTTGGAGAGCCATGAATCGGCAAAATGCTTGAAGAACAAATCTGAGCTCTCAATATGCCAAGAGGAGGGATGAAAACTCGACTGGGTAAGGGGAAAGCAACATCATCATGTGTTTGGAGTGACGTGAATGCTGCTGCAAAAATGACCAAGATGCTCTATGAGTACTTCAAGAGTGAGAGGTAAAAATTACAGGACCCAGAGATGCCTCAAGAACTATTCAAAGGACTAAAAGGCATGGCTAAAGACAGGCTAATTGCAATCTAATAGCCTAATTTATTTAGCTTACTATTTAAGCTTATTAATTTGCTTATCTTATTAAGGCAAGGATTGAAGTGATCCCAAAGTACTGATTTCGGGAATAAAAAGGTGATCTCACAAATATTTCTTATTTAGCAAAGACATATAAACAGGTTAGAGCTGAAGCTCTGTAGTTTCAAAGAAAAAATTAGAAAAAAATGGAAGTGACCAAATACCACTGAAATTGTTAAGGCTATATTAATGTTTTATTTAAATAAGGTTTGCTTCTATTCATCAACAGGAATTAGCTCACAAAAATCACAAGGCCTCTAATCAGAGGTATCCTGATTTTGTATCACTTTCATTTTCATATGCTTAATTCTTTATAAAATGGAACCTGCTACTAGAAAGATTACAAGTTCCCTTCTGCTTGTCTAACAACAACACAGAAAGGTGAGACGAAAAAGTTAACTTGGGAAGCAAAAATATTCTGAGACCTTGACCAGAGTCCATTAATCAAATCCAGGGACAAGTAGCAAAGGCCAGGAAAGCTGAGGTGCAGAACAGAAGCCAAAACCTGAATCAAACTATTGCATCCCCTGTGCCCCACAGGGTCGTGTTAGTGAGCAAGGCTGAGTGAAGCCTCAGGTGGCTGCTCTTCCAATGCCATGGGATCACAGACACAATGGAACTGCAGCACAGAATTCCACCCATTCACCCAATCCAGCAGCAATTCAGTCACCTCTTCAGGCTGACACTGACTGCAGGATCATAAACCAGTTCTGTTGTCAGGTATCCTCAGGAAACTGTGCTTAAACAACAGTGCCATGACAATCAGTGCCCTATCTCCCCTCCCTTCCTCAGATCAATTTTTCCCTAATCACTTTGGAAGTCTCTGGTCAGTTTGACCCATTTTTGTTAATGGTCTCACAGATAATTAAGCTCCCAAGATTGCTGAGCAGAGAGATAGACAGGTAGATTATGACACTGTCCTGATTCCAGCCAGTGCTTCCAAGTGAGCACTCGACTCTGGCAATATGATCACCTTTTTTCCTCCCTGCTAACCTGCACCTCAGCTGTGGAAAGACTTCCAAGGTTGTGGACAGATTTGAAAGTCTTGAGCAAACTAGAGAGGAAATGTCCCACATCCTGCCAGTGTGGACCAGAGCCTCTGCTACTGGGAGCAAGTGCCCCCCTGCTCGAGAGAGAGGACACAAAGCACGAGGTAACACATGGTGTTACCTGCATGACCATGGAAAGGACATGAGGAAGTGGGATGCAGCACAGATATGTGAGCTGAGAAGAAGAACAACCTCCCCAGGAAATCGTCCAAGGCTAAATGCTGCTCCAGTTCCTAGTGGGCAGGTCCTAGGACAGAACAGGAGGGATGATGGTACTTCCGAGCCTCTTGAAGGGACCTCTGGTTCATATTTATATGTGAGCAATGAGTTCTGTGACCAGAACTAGAGGGGTCCTGCCTCCAGCTGGGGAGGGGAAAGGGACAGTCAGAGCTATAGGACTGTGTGGATCCCATGGCACATCAGACCCACAAGAGTACAAGGCTTTAGCTGATACCAGCACACAGTGCACCCTGATGCCATCGAGATATGTAGGGGCAGAATCCATCTCTATTTCTAGGGTGGCAGAGGGATCCCACGAGCTGACTGTACTGGAAGCTGAAGGGAGCCTGACTGGGAACAAATGGCAAACCCACCCCACTGTGACTGGCCTAGAGGCCCTGGGCATCCTTGGCACAGCTCACCTCAAGAGAGTATTTCAAGGACCCAAAAGGGCATTGCTGGGCTTTTGGGATAGCTGCTGTGGAGACAGAGGGAATTAGACAGCTGAATACCTTGCCTGGCCTCTCAGAGGACCCCTCTGCTGTGGGACTGCTGAGGGATGATGGACAACAAGTACTGATCACTGCCACAACAGTGCAGCATCAGCAGCAACCACAGCAGCCAGGACTCCGTGACCCCCAGCCAGGAGATGATTCATGAAGTGGAAGCCAGGGAGTGCTCAGCAAGGTTCACTCCCTCTTCAATAGTCCCACATGGCCAGTGTGTAAGCCCAGTGCAGAGTGGAGACTGCCAGGGGACTACCATGGCCTGACCAAAGTCACAGCACCACCGACTCCCAGAGCCCCAGGCCAGGGAGCAGGGATGGAGTGGGGGGATCACATTCCCTGTCCTGCACCAGCCTCTGGGAAAGGTGAATGGTGCAACACTGTTAAAAACCACACTGAAAGCAATGGGTGGGGGGGACCTTCAAATACCAGGATCTACATCTAGCAAAGGTCACCTTGTTATTCAGAACTAGAGGCTCCACCACCCGAGCTGGCCCTGCCCAACCTGAACCTCCAGGTACTATAGAAGGGGATAAACCCCCTCTGGTGCACACAAGGAATGTGTTAGGAAAGACAGTTTGGATCAGTCCTGCCTCAAGCACAGGCAAACCCACCTGTGGGATTAGTTTGGCTCAAGGACCTGGGTGCACTTGGTGGGTGATGCAGAGGGACAGAGAAACATGTTTTTTCCCTCAAGGGGATTCTGGGTGAGAACAGTCTGTAATGTTGCACTGTATGATATTGGTTGCTGAATGACACTGCCACTGTGTGCCAGGACTGCCATGGACAATGAGGATGGACTGCTCCAGATACACCAGTCCTGAGTTCCTCTTGCACATCACCCCTCCTGCCCTGAGAGACATTTAGGACAGATGGAACCCCCAGTCCTGGACTAAATGAACTCAACAGACATCCTGGAGGGATGGCCATTGACTGTGGAAATGATACCTGTGCTTGTGTATATACAGATATATATTAACATTTATTATATATAGTTGGAAGGTGTAGGATCTGGGCATGTAGAGATGGCACAGAACAAGGGGTGGATAATGTCCTGATTCCAGCCAGGACAGGGTTAATTTTTGCAGTAGCTGGGAGGGGGCATGGCCAGGGCAGGGAGGACCAGCACTAAACTGGGGAATACCATTCCTAAACCAGGACAGAAACTCAGATTAACATCTCCATGAAGAAAAACACAGACCTCTGCCATCACCCACTGCATTGAGCAGCAGACCCAGCACCCAGGGCTCTGCAGGAGCCACCATCATTGACAGTTTTGTCCTGTCAGCACCTCAGAGATTATCTGAGGACATGGGAGGGAGCTGAAAGCTCGATAAGAAACAGTTCAGAAGACCCCTGAGGAGGGGTGCTGTGAAGAACTGCAGCTTCAATAGTAGCAGTGAGGACACACAGACAATCTACTGATTATGCCACTCTCTGCCCTGTTTTGGCAATAGAAAAATAAGAAGGTCAGAGCCTTTTTTCCCCCCATCAAACTGTTCCTACACCTCTGAATCTGACAAGGAGGAACTCAAAAAGTCAGCCTTTTACTGAGCCACCACTACCCCTGTATTATTCTCAGCTTAGTCTATGGTATAAAAGCTAAAAATCAATTTAACTGTAAGCCCCGGATTAATAATTTAAATTATTTCAGAGAACAGAACATGCATGTCATAATTAAAGAAAAGAGAGAGAGCAGAGGCATTTTAGATCTGATCTCTTTTGATAAGAGGCCAGATCTTCACAAACTAATAGCAGTGTTGAAGAGTCACATACGTGAGAGCTTGGCTGTTCAACGGTGTAAATTGCTCTAGTAAAACACAGCTTCCACTCATCACTGTTTTCTTCTAAATCCCTGGATTTGCAAGGAAAGATGTTCTCCCTGCTTCCTCCAACCCTTCCAGTGTTGAACAAATGAAACAAGCCTGGGTGATATAACATATAAGTGCTGAGGACACACTAACTGCTTCCACCTTTCAAGAGCTGCTATAAACTCTGCTGCTGTTTCCCAAACGCCTCAGCTGGAACTTCAGGGTTACACAGAATCAACACCTTTAGGCTGTCAGAGCAGATGTGCACAAACACTCCAACCCTGAATAACCCCCTGGCTATTCAGCATCATCCAAAATCCCCAGTTATGCCACCAAGATGTCAGGGACATTTTTCTACTCTCTCTCTCTCTATTTTTCTTCTATAAAATAGAGCAAGCTGGCATGAAATGGGAATTCTGCACTTCCCACTACGACCCACAGATCCAAGCTACAGGACAGGGATGATTCAGAACTTCTGGACATGCCATGTACCCTTTACTTCCCTCTTAATGGGACTCAACAAAACCAGCCACTTAATATCCATTATTAGATTAACCCTTCAAGTCGTTTGTCATCGAATTACCACACCTACCTCAAACCAGGGCTTTCAACATGTAACTTGGTTAAAGAGCTCAGCATTTTGTTCCCTCTTTCTCTCTTTCCATCCATTGAAATGCTTTTGCTAACAAGCAGCACGTCACCTTGCTTGGCTTAAAGAATTTTAACTTCCTTCTTTGGCGCTTTCCTCTCTCTCTCTCAAGACAAGGAAATCAGGCAGTCTGGTGTCTGAGGTGCTCAGAAGTTACAACTGAAGTACACAAAGCACTGTGAATGAAAGAGGACCTTAGAAATTCAGACTGACAGATAATTCAGCTGCTCTTCGGGCTGCTAGTGTCAGTGAAAGAGGACAGAAAGGCTTATTTCTGCTTTCCAGAGTGGTAACTCAACGAGACAGGGACCTGTGCCATCTGCACCACTTCACTGCCGGGTCCCAGGTGAGTTTAACACGAGTTCCAGAGCTACTACAATCTGGCACCAACCCCCTGGAGTCACCCCCTGCTCCATGCCTTGTGCTGCTGCCCCGACTCCCACTGGCACTCTGCCCGCACTCGGGACCAAAGAGCAGCTCTCCAGGCGAGGACTTCACTCTTTGGACTCTCCTCTCCCTCTGGAATGAAGCACAGCTCTCCAGCAGGAAGCAAGGTCCACCTCCCCGACCACAGCTCTTGGAGAAGCCTAAGAGATGGGTCCATTAGGAATTCAGGCTCGTTTGGGAAGGGGCAGCCAGGCTTGCTTTACTACGCTGGCATCATCTTGCATCTGTTTACTGACAAAAAAAAAGTAAGTCTCTCCTAATTACTATTTCATCCTATAGTAAAGTGTTCCAAGAGAAAGTCACCACGGCACTTGGGATGTATATGCCAGAGGGACAGATGGAGAGGCAAGGAAAAGATTAATCATTTTATGGCAGAAAGCCAGTGGTGGTACCAAAAAAAAAAAAAGAAAAAAAAAGTGAGTTCAGGTTCAATGCAAGAATGGGGGCAATGCTGGTATCTGAGTTGAGGTGAGAGCTCACCTAAACCAACCTGCAGGTTTGGCAGTTTGACAAAATACTCTGTTAAAAATACTCACTTTTAAAGTCAGTAACAAGAATGTCTTAAAAAAAGTAACGTTTCAAGAATCAGTTCTGAGAATTAAATTATGATCTGGCTCCCAGTGTTCAGAGGAAGCCGAGCCTGCGCTCCAAGTCTCCACTCTCCCTCCTCTTTAATCTAATTTCTATAACCAAAGCCCCAACAAATCCATGAAGCAATTATTGTCCTGTTCTTCAGTAGTAAGCTAACTCAGAAGAATACTCAAATGCCCAGGAATAACTAATTTACATCGTCCTTTATTATAAAAGATTAGGTAAAACGAAAAATAAAATTTTAAAAATCCCATTAGGAGGAAGACAGGTGTTTTATGACCAGTTGTAATAAAATTTGAAATTCTCTTCCAAGCATTTCACAGAGGTCAAAGACAAATTTAAGTATTTCAAGACCATTAAATAAATGAACAAATGTTTCCCCATAATTACTGAAATACAAAAGACAAAATTTCGTGGGAAAACACTCTTTGCAAATGACTGGATTTTTTATATTTAAACACTGAAATACATCGAGAACAAACTCTTAATACATTTAACTAGAAACCAACCTTTTCCAGGAAAAGAAAATGAAATAATCATGTGCTTGCACTGTATAGATGACTGGAGAAAGAAAATATCTCCAAAATTCTGCACAAGCCTGAGTACAAACACAATGGAATATTCTACAACTCCAGCACTCAGCAGCACTGTCATACTTATGAATAAAGAACAAAGCTCAGAAGATTTACTCTGTAACGAGTGTCACCTCTGCAAATAACAACTTCAAAGCTCTAATGGATAATTAGCCACAATTGATCAATGTATTCCAATTGCTTCAAGAGCTTTTATGAGTGCCAAGCAGAACAAGTGGCTTTCTTCAGATAAACAAGAACTATTCTTGGTACACAGAAACAGAAACTTAACCAGAACCACAAAATCAACTAAAGATGTTTCGAAGGTTTGTTTCATCAAGAAAATCTGGTTTGGACACAAAGAGTAATTCAACAACACTTAAGAGGATTCTGAAAGACTGAAATTCAGTGAAGATACACCTCGACAGACATTTGATTGTATATTCACAGGTCAAAATCTTTTATGAGTTACTTCTAGAAAATGCCTCAGTGTGGACTAAACCATGTTACAGTCACACAAAAGCAGAATTCTATAAAACAGGTTCTTAATTGAGTATCCCTGTCCTCCCCCAGTTCCTATAGCTCATCATCATCAAAAACAAGTTTAGGAATTAGACAAGGGGCAATGGCTTCCCATTGACACAGAGCAGGGTTAGGTGGAATACTGGGAAGGAATTCTTCCCTGGGAGGGTGGTGAGGCCCTGGCACAGGTTGCCCAGAGAAGCTGTGGCTGCCCCAGCCCTGGAAGTGTCCAAGGCCAGGTTGGACGGGGCTTGGAGCAACCTGGGCTAGTGGAAGGTGTCTCTGCCCGTGGCAGGGGGTGGAATGAGATGGACTTTAAGGTCCCTTCCAACCCAAACCAGTCTGGAATTCTATAAATGCAGGCTTCTAAATCAACAGGAAATTCAAACCGTGTCCATGCTCCTTCCTTTATTTCCTGATATTGGATATGAGCATTTCAAAAGGTACCCAAAAGGCCCCAAAAGCATTGACAGCTGTGTCTGGCAGCACCTCAGCAATTCAGGAGTGCCTATAGCTGGCTGGAGACAGCCAAGTAAAAGGAGAGCACGTCATGCTCCAAAAATTTAGTATTATAAGGAATAAGCTGGTTTGGTAAGAAAAAGCAGCAGCGCTATTTAAGAGATTCTTTCCTCATTTATCTCCCAGAAGCTGGCCAAGGATACATTATCCAGCAGTCCCTGTGATGTGATATTCCACAGGGAGGGGAAAGGCAATCAGAGCTCTGCAGAGTAAGAGCAACTGCAAAAGTATCTCAAAACTATAATGAAAAGAGCTATTCTGTGTCATTGCTTTACAATGTATACTCTCCTTGAGAGACGTGAATCCTAAAGGGAAAGCAGGCACTCTGAAGGGAGAGACTGTGCCTCTAAAAGAAGTAACTATTCAATCCAGGAGGAAAATCAAATAAGACAAGAAACAAACTCACACTACAGGTTACATTAAATGCATTAAAAGAAACAAAAATCAATAGTGCTTACTCAAAACAACCACTTAGCACAAATATCACAGCCTGACATTACCAGTAACTATGGAGAAACGTAACTATAAATAATTTACGCCGTTAAAATAATTTTTAAATATCTTTAAGAGCAAAATATGTTTGTTTTGAAACACCACACTGCTTCAAGAGCTACTGTGACATTTCCAGTCCTTCTATAAAAGGTGCTCTCCTTGAAGATTTAACAATTCCCATGAAACAATCAAGAGGCAATTCCTAACAGGTTTTTAAGCAAGGCAAGATCTGATGGTTGTCTTTAAACACATGATTAAAATAGAGCAGTGCAAACAAACCAGGCCTGTGCACACACTCCTCACTGACAGCAATTGCACACAGGATGATCCAGAAATGTATTTTTTAACCCAAGATGCCCCATATCAGACTAGGGAAGCAACAACAGCTCATTCTAGAGTGAAATCCCATTTTTGACCCATGGTGTTCCAACACTTGTCCATTTCCAGCATACAAAGATCCTCCCACCCTAAAGGTAGTTATATAATTAAGTCTGCCAAAAGTTTCAAAGGGCACTTGTTTTGTGTTTGTTTCTGAAAATCCCCTTCAAAGAGCAGCCATGCAGCCAGGACAGCAAAATGCTGCTGTCACTTTGAGAACTCAAAACCCCTCCACCACCAAAACCAGCAGCATCTCAGACTGTTAAATAATCTATTCACTATTATATTTTAGAAATATATTTCATAGTTTTTTTGGCAAAGGTGTCCCTATATTTAAGGTGCTGTATTTTCATTATGATTCATTCTAAAAGTGTTTGTTTCCCAAACCTAAAGCAGATTTGGACATACAGATACCAAAGAACAAAAGCATCACTTTGGGGTTTGAGTATCTTCAGAACTCGTAAGCACAGACATTTCCAGGTGTTACTTACACAGTTTTTGTAGCACCAGGAGTTCAACAATCATCTCAAGTTCTCATTCATCTAAATCTCAGTTCTGCAAAGTATTTCTGGCCTTAGAATTAAAGCCACTGCATGGGTGACATTTAAACAGCTAAAACACAAGCAATAAGCTTAGTGTGCCACTTCCCTTCACAGCCACAGTAATTTCTGGGGTAAATAAAAATACTCTTCACTCTAGTAGCAGAAGGAGGAGGATGAGGAGGAGAAATGAGTACAGCTACAGCAAACTGTCTACTGATGTCACACACAACCAGACTTCAGCTTCCAAACAAAAACCAACAGGTATTTCCTCCAAACATTCACAAGAAGAAAGAAAAATGCCATTATATTTTGCCATTCCTTATACTCAGCCCTGTAGAGTAAACTAGCAGCTGTGGCAATTAGAATTCAGGATTATTTTTTGAGATGTGGGGGAAAGTATGTATTAAAACACCTTTTCTAGTTTAAAAATCAATCAAGATGAAGAACCTGCCCACTACAAAGTAGATCTGGGCGTGCTCTCTGTAACCTCTTGGATTGAAATTTTAGCCCCCTATGGAAGTGAGGGAATTTCAAAATTCCAAAGTGCAACTTTCCAACATAATGTTATTTTCTGCCTGATGGTTGAAGTGTCTTGTTTCCTTCAACAAAGTGTTTTTCACTTGTGGAATGGCCTCCTTTCACTGCTTCCACTCCTGATCCACTTCTCAGGAAGGCTGACACAGTTTATCAAGCTCTACGTAATTTTTCAAGTTTCCTGCATTGCCTTTTTTTCTAAGCAAACAGACCACCAGCATTTAATTTTCAGACCTTAATATCACCTGCTTTGATACATTTCTGTATGTCCTTCCAATTACAGGATCCCCAATAAAATCACAGCTAACTATAAGCACAAATATTAAATTTATCTTTTAAGTAAGGGCAAGTTCTGAGACCTGCTAAAAGGTCCTGTCATCAGAAAGGCTCCTGTGAAATCACATCTACATGCATGATTAGAGTCTGTTAAGAAAATGACTATGACAAAGACATTTCCTTCTGACTGAAGTAACCAGGCATTTCGTAACTTCTACACACCGGCGTTTCAGTTGGCAGGTTCTCCTCCCTCTCAACATCTGAGTCATTTTTTACCTGTGTATTAAAACCACCAAACTATGAACAGCAGCAGGAAGGTACATGAAAGCAGGCTAAAAATTAGAAAGATGTCATTTCAGTCAGAGAGAACTTGGAAGTTTCTGTTATTTTGATAAACCTGAAACAACACTCTAGACCTCGCTTTTAACCTGTGGCTTCCGAAGGAACTGGTAGATCTCTTAGTTTCACTTCCCAAACCTTCTTTCAGATACACTTCTTAGGAATAAACCCCATTCCAGCAACAAAATCTGAAGAATTACAAGACTGGAACAATACAATTTATGGTTAATGACAAAATCCTTAATGTTTGTGCCAAAGATAACGGCCCAATTCTACTCTGAAAAGATCCCATAATATGTCATTTTTGTCAGCTGGATGATAAGCCAGTTCACAGAGAGGCTTTTTAACTGCCTGGGTTTGAAGCAGGAGGGGAAACCAGGCTGTGGTTTGTCCCCACTCAGTCTCAGTGTTGTGTTTCTTGCAGCCCCGGAGCCAAAGTGAACCTTGGTACCTGCCCGAGCCAAGTGACTATCGCTGCAAAGATCTGCAGTGACATTGCACAACTGCAAACCAGGCTTAACTCGTGTGCTACAAATAGGAAACAACAACTCCATTTCAGGTGCCAGCAGTAATAGTTGTGGTGAGCGAGCTTTTTAAGTCACCAAATCTCCTCGGCGTATCAGCAAACTCATCTGTGGAGCAGCACTTTGCTCGGTCATGTTTCAAAACAAAACTGCCTCGGAGACTTTCATTTTACTACGAGTCAGTGAGTTTTGCTGTTGTGTGTTTCTCTGTATTCATATCCTTCTTCTGTTTGTATTATTGTGAAAGCACATATGTCTCTCCTCAGCAGAAAACCCGTTCCGGTGCTTGTTATTCAACACAGAACTGAGTGACCACGGTCAAGTCTGTAACGTTATTGAGTCCCCTGGAAGTGGGAAGCAGCACTGTTTGGAATATGCCTTGGACTGCCTGCTCGTGTTTGCCAGAGGCATGGTCTGCTAGCAGACAGGCAGCTTGGCAGCCGAGCACGGCCGGGTCCGTGGACGAGAAGCAAATTAACTGCAAGTCATGTTAAAATAATTCAGGCAGATTCCGACAGATTGAGAGCCACCAGAGAAACAAACTGCACCAGCAGTTTGCTAAAACACACAGAGCTGCAGAGGAATGAGAACATCTTCAGCTGACTTAATTCACAACCAGCAAGCGTGTCTAAATCTGGTACTCAGACCTGATCCCCCCATCTGTACCGGGGGATCTGTTTAAATAAATAGTTTGCTTCCTTATTTCTCATCACACATTTTCCTCACCACAGATTCCTCACAGCACCGAGACAAGTAACATAACTACATACACCATGTAAGTCTTGCACCAGAGCTCTTCCTCTTTAACACAGTTAATTATCTTATTAAATTGATTCAAGATTAATACCCAACACCAAAACATCACTCAGCGAACAAGTGAATGTGCTTGTCCAAAGCAGGTGTATCATACAGACACTAAGCCTCAAAACAACAATAACAGAATGCACTCCTTTAATAGCTCAATAGTAGAAAAAGAACATGAGACAACTGGTTATTCTCTTGGTAGAACTAAAAAATGGTCTTACTGCTTTCTGAAGTTCACTTCTGGTAAGAGTTCCTCCTCCTCTCTAATCTGAACCTTCTCCTCCTGCAACGTGCCCCTGTCATGTGGCTACTCTGACTAAAACTGAGTTGAAAACATGCACTGTTCAAACAAATTAGGCCAATATAGTTTAGAGAAAAAACTCTTCTGAACTCACAGGCAAAAATCCAGCAGAACAGTTCTGGTTTTCCCATGTTAGTGACTGTTTTGAACCTGTTCAGATCTGGGATGTCAATCCTACTACTGGCACCAACTTCCAGTGGGGCTTAAATATTTACACACAGGTAACAGAACTCACCACTTGCAAAGAGCACTTGAACTCTGTGTCTAAACTCATTGCTCCCAGATTATCTCCTGAAATACTCCACTGGAAGATCTGACAACCAGAGATAAGCTTTTCTATCAGTCTCTCCCTGCCAGGCAGGTTCTAGTTTATATCAATAAAAATATTTTCCTTTAGAGTTTTCAATAAAGTTACTCAAAATATACAATCTTCAAAGGGCACCCCCAAAAAACCCCCCAAACAACCAAGTGATCATGCTGTAACCCTCATAACCTGGTATGAAAATAAACAACCATTCTCTCCTACTCTGTTCATAGATTCAGACTAAGATCTGACCAAAGGATTTAATCTTTTTCTGGGGCATACAGAACTCAAAAACATTTGATTAAACTGCACCTTTCAGAAAGAAAAGTGAACTTGAGGTAGGTTCATTAGTTCTATAAAGAAAAACACTTTAAAACAAGCCCCCAGCAAGCAATGGCTTCATTGCAGTTCAACAGCAATGGCTTCTGCAGATCAGCCACACACAGCTGCAGGATTTTTCCCTAAATTCCTGCTGCTGGGTACCAGCATATCCTTATTGGACTGCTACAGCTCTGAGGTTACTGCAGAAAAGGTGATTCCTTTTACAGACCTGTATAAGGAGGCATTATAGCTTGGAAACACATGGAGAGAGAGCCCTCTCATCTGAATGGGACTTCACTGCTTCTCAAGGGAAAGAGCAGAAGTACCAATTAGGTGAATGACTGTCCAGAACTCTTAACAGAGTGCACAAAGGAAGTCTGAGAACTAGACAAAATAAAGGGGAACTTTCCAATGTTTTCTTCTGGTTTCCACAGGCTTTGATAGCAGTACTAGGACAAGGGGAATGCACCTCAGCAAGAGACTATCCAACCACTCAGCTACAGAAACACAACTTCAAGCTCTTGCCAGCCACAATGAACAATAGGAAGGCTTCAAATCCCTCCCTTGGAAAAGAAGAGCTCCCACAGCAACAGGAGAGTATTAGGCACAAGCTCATTCCTATGGAAGCAATGACCATCTGCTTAGCTTTGCTGCTGCTTGTCATGTTCGACAGCCAACAATCTTAAAACAATCCTGACAAGATTCTCTAGATGGTTTGAACACATTTTCTGGACTTAATGGACTTAACAAAAGCATGCTCCAACACAAAAGGACAATTCATTACTACTGGAAATGACTGTGACAAGATGATCTGTTCCTCTGCCCCCATCAAGTGATAATCATTGAAGGAAGAATCCTTCTGCTCCTTAAAGCTGATTTCTTCAAGAACTTCAACCCAGTCAAACAAAAACTATCCTTGTAGTGTCATCCAAGAAAACAGGGCCACAACTCCACAGTTGCAAGCAAAATTGTTACAGGAAAGAAGTCTGGCAGTGAAGGGAGCAGAAATATTCACAGCAGCACAAAAGAGAAGGTTCCTCAGAGGTTTCCAGGTGATCTCAGTAGCATTAAGTCACCAATCTCTGGGAGGATCATATAAAGTCTACTAAATCCTTTGCTCACACCTCTACAGATTGAGCAAGTATTTTACTTTAACCTCTCCAAAACATTTGTCATGATGGCAGCACCTCCTGGCCCTGAGACATTGGGAATTGGTTATTTTCCACTCCCTTTTTTAGGTTAGGGGCAAAGCTTATCCCCACCTTGGGCTCATGCAAGCACATGAACATGAGTTTCAGTTACCATGCTCAGTTCTGCCTTAAAATGGCAAGTCCAGCCCAAAATTAACAATATAGGCTCATGATGACCCAGATGAAATGAATCCCAGTTACTTCTGAGAGCAGGTGCTCAGATTCTGGATATTTTTCTTCTTTTTCTCTTACTAGAAAAAATGCTTACAAAAACATATCACAAGGAAGAAAACCAGAAAAAGCAATGGACTTTGCTTGATTAGTCTTTTACTAAGAAAGAATTAGAATGAACCACCACAGAACAAGGTCTTGTCCAACAAAACTGGTCCCAGACTATGAAGGGTCAATGAGTCCCACACATTGCATATAAACACACTGAATTGAGAAAAATGGGCCACTGAGCTGTACTTGATACTTGGGTGAGGTTAGTCAGTGATGCACATCACTTATTCTAAATGTAATGAGAAAATTTGGGGTTTAAAAGTGCTTTAAGATTTTGTTTTTCTGCATTTGTATTTCACACCTCTTTCCTTCCCTTAGGATATTGCTACAGTCACAACCTAGAGAGTTTCCTTCCAGCTTTGATACAGTTTTTCAAGCACGATGGCAGCTACATTTTAAGCCCTTGAGTCAAGTTGGGCACGTTCACTATGAGGCAGATCAGCTCTCTCACCACTTTTATTACAGCCTTTCAAATCTTTTAAGCTGTACACATTAAGTGGTAAACACCAGGGAAGAGGAGGTGAAAAAACAAACCAACCCACATTCTCCTCCAGCAGAAATTTCAGTTTCAGAAGAACAGACAAACTCACTGAAGTGCTTTTCTTAAAAGCTTTCCTCACAACCAGAGCATCAGTAAGAAAAAGCTAAACACACAATCATGGTTGATAATCCTATTAGGACAAGAAACTGGGGGATGGGAAGAAACAGGAAAAGGGTACCAATCCTCCAATGTCTACTAAGGAAAATGGCAAAAATAGAGAAAGCTGCTGCTTGGCAGAAGAAAATTCAGGGAACAAGTGTTTGTTCCAAAATGGAACCCCTAAATCTTTGTGTAAGAAGACTGAGCTCACCTGCTCTCTTACTAAGAGAAAATTAGATGTGAATAAAGTAAAACTTGCCTAAGGAAACACAATGTTTTTAAGCTTCATCTTGTTCAGCAAGAGATGGAGTCCTAAAAAACACCAATCTTCCTATTTTTGTAAGTTGGCCAAGTTTTTAAAATTGTTTTCTCTTAAGTGCAGCTTCACAGCACCATCATTTTATCACCATTTCACTATTCTTTTCCAATGTATTCCTTGTTCAAACTAACTTTACTTTGCTTCCTGAACATGTGTTAACTGAGAAAGTCTTGGTTAACCTCCTGAGCTGGTGAATCCATCTGCAGCTGGAATCAGGTTGAGCCTGAATTCCTTCAAATATGGAATTTGTCTGAGTGTTGGCCCATTCCCTACCAGAGTGGGTTTGTTTAAAATACATCAAGACCTCACAGAACCTTTCCCACCAGGCTCAGACAGACTCTGTCACATGAAGGCCTTAAGCAAGTCCTTTTGCTTTGGGGTAATTCTACCTGAGTTGCTTCACACAGAAAATCAGTAGTTTCACCACAAAGCTGTGCAGTGGCTAGGAAAAGTCTACTCCCAAGAACTTAGATTTCTGTAAGTTTACAGAAATAAGCCACACAATCAGCATTTGTCACTCTTCCCACAAATTTCAAAGAAAAACAAATGAAAGATAAGCTGACTCTCTTTCTGTGCAGACCAATCTGCTCCACACAGCAAAATTAGCTGTTTTGGAGGCTGGAGACAGCTACATCCACTTTCAGAAGCTCTGACCTTCACAGAGACCACAAGCATCTCTTCCTTAAGCAAAGGGGGCTCCTTCACTGCAGAGAGAATGCTTTTTATGTTTTTCATTAAAAAAAAATAAATATTAACTGTACAGAACTCTACAGTGATGTCAACACCTCTTCAGGACACACACTTCCATGTCAAGCAACACAATTTTTTCCATATTTCCTAACACATCAATGAATTAACACCAACATTAATAATTTCCAGTAATAACAGCTAGTGATGTAGGAAAAGATAAAAGATCAGAGATAATTTTTTTATCTTTTTCTACATATCAGAATGTGGTGGGTTTGCCATCAACATTTCAAGAAGGAACTGTACCAAAGCAACCCAGACATGAGATAAGACACAAGGCAGAAGGAACAGCAGTCAAAACACTGTTTAGACTTCTGCCCTTCCCAAGTTTGCATTAGCTTGCCAATCCTGAAATCTGATGTTTCCAGATCAGTTCCTCCATATTTAAAAAACATTTGCTGCACAGCTGCTGACAGTGGTCCTTGACAAGAGGAGCAATTGCTACACCTCTCCCTTCAATCCACAAGTGTTTCTCACAATGCTCACACTGCTTTAGAAGATGCTGTTGTCTGGCAGCTAAACTGAGATTCTGCACACCAGAAATCATCTGCTGCTCCCTTTCTGCAGGATTACACTACTCTTTTCTAATTCACCCTGCTAAGATACTCTCCAACTTTTAACTTCAAGGATGCCTTTTTCAACGAGTGCTTTCATTTCTGATTACAAGAGCAGTACTGCTTCAATTATCCTGCTTTCACCATACCACTGGTGACTGAAACGGATAGCTACAGGCTCAAAAAAGCACATCCTTTAGTTCTGTTCCAGAAAAGGGTCTACTACGTTTCCTAAACACCTGTATGGAGAAAAAACAAGTGCAGTAAATAGAATATATGAAATGGCATGTACATACTTTAGTCACTGCTCCTGTCTGTGCTGCGTTCAGCCCGGTGTGCCCAGCCATCTGTGGAGATACTTGGGTTAAAGTCTCTGCCAGCACACTGCCTGCATTCCCCTGCATGGCAGGGGCAGAATATTGCATTCCTGCTCCCCTTCCTCTTCCAGCTGCCCCAAGAGATCCATTCATTACCTGCCCTTGTCCTTGCTGAGGCTGATTCATTAAAGTGTGACCAGAATTACTGTTGAGAAGACTCTGGTGTGTCTGACTGAAATTAGTATTCATACATATCCCAGGTCCAGTCTGTGATGTTGCAGGGCTGCTCGTCACCATCCCCACTTGTTTTTGTGCTTGAGAGTTCAGGGTTTGGGAGGCAGGTGTGGTAGGTCCAGAGGTGCTGGCTGCCTGCTTGGCCAGGCCCGGGGCAGCCGAGTCCCCCGGGTTCAGAGGGCTCTTACCCATGGCACCCAAGCTCCCGATGTTGGCGCTGTTCGGCTGCCCCTGGACTTGCCCACCAACTCCCTGCTGCACGGGGCTGCTGGAGTTCACATTGCCAATCCCTGGGGTCAAGGAAGAGCCGCTGCTTCCCCTCAGGAGTTCAGAAAGCTGCTTGTGTTTGGAAGCCGCATCTGGAACCAGGTTCCCACTGCTGTTTAAAAGGCCCAACTCGCCATTGGGGATCAGCTCATCAGGAAGATCATTTTCCAAGTCAAACAAAGATCCAAAATCTACAAGTTAAAACAGAAACATGAGTGAGAAAACATGACAGACAAGCAGCTAAAATACTTATCTTCACTACTTGGTACCAGTGCTAACAATGACAGGCATTCAGGTACATCTTTACCCACAACTCAAGTTGCCAGGAAGCGAGTGAGGGGCCCTGGGACACGAACCCCAGAGCCTTTCAGAGCAGTTGTTGGTACACACTGTGCACACAACAACCATACAGGGAAGAAAGAGCACTGGCCAACAAGCAGGTTTTTTGGCAAGACTTGACAAAACAAAGCTTAAGAAAACTATGGTGGCAAGAATACAATGATCTAATCTTAACTCCTAATTCCCCTTGTTTTGGCTAAAAGATGACAGTGGAAACAATAAGAGGGTTTTTCCTATTGATTTACTCTCCCCAAAGAGCCATTACGTCACCTCTTCCGACCTCCTGTGTAATCCCAAGCCACTGAATTTCACCCAGCAATCCTCCCCAACCCTGCCATTCATGTGTGCACATGGCCAAAGAACATCTTCCAGCTCGGCTTCAAAGCTTCACCAAAACACAACCACCACTCCTTCAGCACTTTGATCCCAGCCTCACACAGGAACACGCCTCAGATCACTTTCTGCTCATTGATTCCTACCGTGATCCACTACTTCAGGAGATCCCAAAATGCACTCAGCATTTCCTCCTTGTAATGCCTCTTGAATCAAGCCACTGCTTGATTCCTGAACAGCTCGAATAATTCAAATTGCTTTGTAAGTGCCCAGCCCTCATTTATCATGCCCAGTATTGACAGAGGTAATCCACACACTCTCTAGATGAGCAAAATAAATCAATCAAATCTTCATTGAGCCACTTGAAGGAACAGTTCTGCCTGGCTGGAACACCCAGACTAATAAAAAAGTGCTGGGGTTTTTTTTTTTTACTCCTTTAAGGAGCAACTCAGGTTCACTAAAATATTTTTTTGCACATCATAAGCAGCATCTGTGCAACAAGGTTATTTTGGCATGTAACTAAAAACAGAAAGTTACTGCACTGTATATAGGTACTTCCATATAAAAATAAAAAAGTTATATATTTGAAGACATAAGGACAAGCACAAGCAATACTAATAAACATCTACACAGACCAGCCACAGTTCACCAGAGCAGCTATTTAGACATACAGCTCATCTCAGAAGACTCTTCCAGTCCAGGGATGTGATCTAAAACAATCACTTCCCCACTGTAACATAAATATGTGAAACTTCTATTTTGCCCCCCAAACCTGCCCTGACAAACTCCTGTCCCTCGCTGTGAGCAACAGACAAACCACATCTTTTCCAGGTTAGAGCAAAGAAAAGATCTTTACTAAAGAAGAGCATCCCAAAAGCTTCATTGTTTTAAAGTTTAATTCACTCTTCAACCACAAGAAGACCCAGGCTGCAAAAATGATGTAAGACGGTACGTGGAAAAGAAAGAACAAACCCCAGACAACACATAACCTGTATCACAAAGCAGGGATGCAAAACAACAAATCTCAGTACACTTAAATCCCACACATTTCATCAGCATGTGAATTTCCAAGTACACCTAATTGAAGGAAAATGAGTAAAAACGTTCAGATTTACAATGACCAGTGAGTTACATCAACAGTCACAGTAAACACAGTCAAAAATGTTAAACTCTGCCTGTTCTGAAGGCTCACAGCAGCACGTCCTTCAGGGCCCCACCTTGCCATCAGCACCTACTGAAGTCAATAATCCCTCCAGGACTGCACCAAGTTGGCTGGGACAAGACACACCCTCGGGTCAGAACAGCCCCCCTGCTCCCTTCCAAGCCGGCAAGTAACGAGGTAATATTTTTGTTAGCAAGGTTCATTAAAGTATTTTTAATTTCTCTTACTTGCTGCCTTTCCTTTCAAGTGTTTAGTTCACTTTTTCAGCTTGCCTTCTACAGAAATTCCTGCTGTACCTTCAGCTCCCTTCCAGCCTGTGATTGCTTCAGCCCTCCTCTCTCCCACATCACCACTCCACACTGACTGGGCTGCAGTTTGTCTCTCCCTACACATTTTGCTTCTACTTTCCTTCTTCCAAGATTTCCCTGTTTTTAACCATCCCTCACCCTTCCTGATGAAAAACCCATTGGCTGTTGGGGGCCCAGCCCGCTTTGTCCACAGGTGAGTCCTTGGTGGGTGTCGGGTCCCTGTGGCACAGCCTGGAATGCCGGGGGCTCTGCCACCCTGGAGTGCTGGGAGGCTCTGCCAGCCTGGAATGCCGGGGGCTCTGCCACCCTGGAGTGCCGGGAGGCTCCTGCCACAGGGAGGCTCTGCCATCCCTGAGGTCCCAGGAGGCTCTGCCATCCGGAATGCCGGGAGGCTCTGCCATCCCTGAGTGCCGGGAGGCTTGCCAATCCTGGAATGCCCGTGACAGGCCTCTGCCAGCCCTGGAATGCCGGAGGCTCTGCCAGCCTGGAATAGCCGGGAGGCTCTGCCAGCACGGAATGCCGGGATGGCTCTGCCCAGCCTGGAATGCCGGGGAGGCTCTGCAGCCGGAATTGCGGGAAGGCTCTGCAGCCTGGACATGCCGGGAGGCCTGCCAGCCTGGAATGCCGGGAGGCTCTGCCAGCCTGGAATGCCGGGAGGCTCTGCCAGCCTGGAATGCCGGGAGGCTCTGCCAGCCTGGAATGCCGGGAGGCTCTTGCCTGCCTGGATGCCACTGGAGTGCCGCTCTGCCATCCCTGAGTGCGGGAGGTTTTCTGCCATCCCTGAGTGCCAGGAGGCTCTGCCATCCCTGAGTGCCAGGAGGCTCTGCCAGCCTGGAGTGCCGGGAGGCTCTGCCACAGGGAGGCTGTGCCATCCTGGAATGCCAGGAGGCTGTGCCACTGCCGCTGGAGCTCCACCACAGCCATGTGCCCGTGTGTCACCGAGGGTGGAGTTACAGCACTCCTTCAGACAACTTCCCTAAATCCCACAAAAAGGCATTTTTCCAAGCTTCTGCACCAAAATTGTTAGTATTTCATCAACAAGAGATGCGTGTGCGTGCCGGGACAGGGGCAGAGGGGTGACAAAATGTAGAGGGGGAAGATGCTGCTGTTGCTTAAAGGGTAGTATTTTCCAGCTGTATTTCCAAATGGGATGCTGGAGCATAAATGCTCAATTTTTTTTAATTTTTTTTTTTGCTTGGTTGGCTGGACTCAGTCTTGCCAGAGCCAAGGACTGGAAATGTTTTTGCAGTTTACAAAAAGAGTGAAGAAAGCATTTGGGAATACAGCCTCTTAAAACCTGAAATAACCTACTGCTCCTAAGCTCCTGTAAGAAGGCTGTACATTAAGGTTAGGCATGGAAAACGTACAGCTCTGCCAGCAGGAAAATAAAATGCAGGTAAACAACTTAGCACAGTGGTTGTGTAAAAATTCACCAAGAATTCAAATGTTCACACAATGATTAATCATCCTCTTTTATATTTAATCAGTCATGTACATTAAAAACACCAACACAAGGCACATTTTACAGCAGTTATAAAATACAACAGAAAACAAAAAATCTGCTTGAGCATGTCTGCAACAAATCCATAAAGATAAGAGATTGTCTAGGCAGTTATAAAAAGAATAAATATATTTACACACATATAAAAATCTGCCATAATAAGAACACGGCCTATTTCTACTGACAGAAAAACGAAAAGCAACTGCAGTCCCTCCATCCTCACAAGAAGAACATAATTGATCCAATTCTCAATGCTTCAACTATTTCTCAAAGTCAAAGGCAGCTACCAAGAGCCTAAAAATCGAGGGAGGTCTTTGCCTTCCATCCAGTTACCTGAAGCAGTGCCCAGGAAACACCTCTGCTGAGGGGTCCCACTGCAACCACCGAGCTCTGGAGCTGCTCCATCCCTCCCAACTGCTGCTCTCCGAGCACAGAGAGTGGGAAAAGTGATCTGGATTTTAAAGGAGAACAGATTCCCTGAACTCATAAGGCACATCCCTCTAATTCAGTGCTCAGGACGCAGCAGAGCTGACTAAGGCTGTGCAGAATCACCTCACAGTGCCTTGTCTCTTCACACAGCACTTCTGATCCTAAACCTCACGCCTTCCATTACCTCTGTTATATAAAACCAAGTATCCTCACCAAAAAACAGAGATGACATGTCTTTTGGAAGGCATGGAAAAGCACTAGGCAACTACCACCCCCCCACTCTTTCCAAAAGGCTCCTTCTCCAATTTGAGCATCCTGCCTTCCTTGAGCAGCTATTTTCACACATGGAAGATAACCACACTTGAAACACTTTCTCTCCTAATTTCAGTTTTATGAGCTTAAATGTCACAGTTTTCTGCCTTCCTGGACAACACTTTCAGAAACCAGAATAAAAAAAGATGTTCTGTTTTCTTCTAAGTCTTTTGAGAAGAAAAAAAGCCCAAACTGTGTGGCATCCTCAAGGCAGAACATTCTCACCTGTATGACTGCTTGTGACTGTTATTGGGGGACTTTCTTAATATACATATTCAATCAATTAAATTGTTTGGATGTCACAATTTTTTCCCCTTTAGCTGACCCCGGAGAGGTGACAAACATTCTAAGGTGTTTCGTTATGCGACTTGTTACCTCACAGAGCAAGCAGGAGGAGAACTATCAAATTCAGTTTCGTTTTTTGCTGCACAATCTCTGCTTGAAACGTGACTGGGAGTTTTCCTGTCACAACCTGCCTGCCCATGCACGGAGCAGGCACTGGAGTCACACTGCAGTCCAGCACACAGGCAGTATTTTCACCGTGCCTTTCTTTCATGCCAACATAGCTGTTACATTTCAGTGAGCCCAATTTTGTTTTGTAAGGCCTCTTTCAATCACGCCAGACCCCAGCAGACAAAGCCTCAACAGTTCAGAGCTCCAGCCATTCCCTAAAATTCGCTGTCAGGTAGCTCCCCTCAATAGCCACACTGTTTGGTGCAGTCAGCAATTACCACCTCCATTCCAGTCTGAGGATTCTGTAATTTATTGTTTCATAAAAGAAAATGACAGCATTTAATGTTTTAGAGCAATTAAACAACGAGTTCATGGAAAATATAAAATTTCCAGTAAGGAAACTTTACATTAGTGTCTCTACCTAACAAGACACAGAAAGATTGTGATGCATCTGACCTTGACTGTCAGCAGAGCAGCAACACTTCTTCAGAACACGATGTTTAACAACCTGGTTGAAAATGATGGTGATGAGGGACCTGGCTGGGTCAAGGACACCCAGCTGGGTGGAGGGTGGTAAGGGGGAATGAGAGATCCAGCAGCAGGGATCTGGGTGAGTCCCAACAACTGATGGCTTGCATAATAAGAGATCTGAATATTTAACTTCTTAATTTCTTCCTGCCTGATTGATTGAACTACTTGCACTTGGGATGAGAAAGGAATACGGTCTGGTTTGCTCATTCCTAAGTCAGTGGACTGGTCAAAATTCAAGTATGTCAATACGTGGAAATGAGCTTGACCTTTCAGAATTCTTGGTACCTGCCTCTAGGAAACTCACTGGAATCATTATCAGGGCACTCTCTCGCTCACAGACCCAGTCACTGGGGTTGGAAAGGATGTCAGGAGGTCTGTCTGCAGCCCAGCCCCTCAGGCTCCTATCAGAAGGCACTTGCTCCAGCCCCCAATCTCCTTGTTAGTCCTTCACTAAACTCACTCCAGCTCCTTCATGACCTTCCCAGTGATGGAAGGAGCTGACCAATCTCCAGTTGCCTGTATTGTCCTTCTAGCTCTTCTTGAAAATTGGTGTAACACGTGCCTTCTGCTTTCCTGTGGCTAGGATTTTAGGGATGGGGGGATTGTGAAGGAAGCATTCATTCAGCCACACTTCCTTTGCAACTTGTTTTCTGGCAAAGCATGACTCCCCTTCATAAGATGAATCCCATTCAGGGTACAGACACGCAACTAAGCAGCAAAGTTCCTAAAATCAATTAAATTAGATCCATTTTGTGCATCCCAATAAGCCAAAGGGACTCTATCACCTTAGAATCTCGTTAATCTGAAGTTAAAGCAGCTTCACACTTCTAAAATCTCCCCCAGTTTATTTTTGTAAGACCAGCAACTGACTTTTCAAAAGCGAAGCTCATTGGACAGAGCAAACAAATCTCAAAACTAATGAAAAAGCATCCCTTCTCTTCTAATCTCTACTGCAATACTACCAGTATGATTGACTTATTTTAAAAATGGTCCTGACACCAGCCCCAACACCAGACACAGGAGTCAGGATGGGGAAAATGCAGGTATCTATAACCTTTATACCACGACTAATGTGTGTGATTACAAGCACCACCTGACACAGGAAAGGTCATCTGTTCTGTCCCTGGCTTCTTTCTCACCTCCCTGAAAATGTTAGAAACAGAGATCCTTCCTTGGTTACACCAGGTTTAGTTCCCAGCCTCTTTCCACTTGCACACTGTGTGTCACAATGTCATAACCTCTGCTGTACTCATCCAAATTGTCTCCACCATCTCTCTTTTGCTGTGCTCGTAATGAAAATACAGTCTGTGTTAAAAGCCTAGAAAAACCTAAGATACTGGCTTCTTTCAGGAATTATCCCTGTTTTCAGATCTACCCTTCCATAAAAATTGGATTGCTTGAATGTTTCCCTATCAATTACAAAGTAGTATATAAGGGCACATTAAATGCACCTGGCACTGAAGTTTATATAAAGAAAAAAAGAGGAAAAATATTCAGATAAGAAGCCAGCCTCTCAAGACCAGAGGGGGATAAAACCAAAATATGTAGCAGAACCCCAAAATATGTAGCAGAAGCAGCCCAACAAGAGCATTTACTCTTGTCTGTTCTTGAAATCATCAGATGGCAAACAGTGGATTGACTGTACCCTTCTCTGGTCCTACAGAGCATCTCCAAAACTTTGCTTCCTCCCTTCCAGAGGTGCCTTCACTATTTTGACACTGTTGCTGTGTTTGCTCTTGTAACTTTAAATGCCACCCAGCAGCATCCACACCACAGACATGGTGTAACAGTGCAGGTGTCACTGACCAAAACGCTCCAGGACATTTCTGCGCCGTGGGAAGAGAAACCTGGACAGAAGGAAAAGGAGGCAAATAATCTGCCTATGGACTGGGAGACACCACACTGGGAACATCAGCTTCCCATTCACAAGATCATCCTGAAGAAGATTAAATATTTTAAGGTTCTTGGAGCACGTTAACAGCAGTGGAATTGCCTTCTCATCCTATCACAAACACACACATCTGGTCTGTTGCCCTAATTTTATAGCTGACAGAACCTTTCAGTTGGGGATGACCCTTTAAAGAGGACTCATCTGAGAATCTGGTAATTAACAGCTGGCACTTGCTTCAGGCAGTGTGAAATGCAGGGTCTGCACCAAACCAGTGTCTGCACACAAATGCCTTGAGCTGAGAGAGCCACTGCTCCCCTCGCTGTACCACCCTCCCTGCCCAGCTGGAAAAGGAATCAGCAGATAACGTGCAAGGACGTGAATTATCCTGACAAACAAACTTTAACTGTGACATTCCCTGGCCACAGACTTCTCAGTAAATATATTGTCAACAAAGGTGGTTCAGACTTCCAAGTGTTCAGTCCCCATCCTTCCCACAGTGACTGACAGTGAAGAGAACTCAAGCTCAGTTCTGGCTCAGGCAGCTCCCAATATTCCCTTCAGCTACATGAGTCCTCCTCCTAAAGTTCCCACCTTAATGCACCTTCTCCAACAGAACCACAGAACAGGCTTATTCTGTGAAAACTAAACCAGATAAATATGTATTGAAATAAGATTATTAAAACAAACAAACAAAAAGGCTAAGCAAGACTACTGGGAAACAGGCAAGTTTGAGGTCTCCTTTATGACATACAACAGCTGCAAAAACTGTGTTTCTGTTCTTTTTAATGCCACTTTTTCCTCCCTACTTCTGATACCAAACTTAAGTGAAGTGTCTTTTGCTTGGCAACTCAAATTCAGCTGTGCAAGAACATACATACCAAAACAAACCAAATACACATAAGGAAGCAACAGCAGATGTGTGCTTAAAACTAATGATTTTTGCGTATTTCTGTCTAAAAAACCTTCCAACCGTAACTGACAATCCAAAAAGCCCCAGTTCCCTCACATATCTATTTTACTTTAAAGCACTGATTTCAGTGAGATGAGGCTGTTTTGAATCATTCTCATTAAGACTTTCCTTAAGGGAGTTTATGAACCTTCGGAAAAAAAACTTCACAGCTCCTCCAAACCAGACTTACACTCAGCACTTACTGAATTCAAGCCTCTTGGTAATTTCCCCAGTTCTCTTCTCTGTGAGATGATACTACACAGAAGTGATGTCATCACCAACACCCACTAAATCAGCCACCCAAGTACCCGTGGTGGCAAAGCTGGGCAGAGCAGGAGCAGCTCTTCGGGTGACACACACAAGGACAGGGCTTGGAATCTAATATTCCATTTTACTTCTCACTCTGCAACCAAAAGGATCCAGCTCCGATGCCTGGCTCAGCCACATCCAACTGCAGCAGGGATGTGTCTGCCTGTGGGACTGGGAGGGGGATCACCCAGGGAGAACAACTCCTCTGGACAGCATTGTCTTCCCGAGGCAGCTCCCGCAGCGTTACATGTGGTCAGCAGGGAAGGAGATTATTTTACAGACCTACAGATACATAAATGAATGTTTTGCAAACCAAGGATACTGTATTTATCCAGTGTCACAAATAAGATCCTTATTTCTCAATGGTGGTGAACAAGAAAGGAGGAAAGGAAAAATGAAGTGAAGCTTTTGAAGAGTATATGTTAAGGGGTTTGGATTCCGAGCTATAATTATCAGGGCTAATAGAAGTTTCAGTTTTCTTTTCATTCACACTTTGATTGTGCACAATACCTAACAGTATTTCTTGAGGCATCTCTATTAAAAGAGTTTCTAAATAAACGATTTAGGTTCTCTCTGTATCTCAGACATCTGAGAAGACAGATGGAAAACGTAACATATGTTAAAAGGAAGATTTACAAAGCAAAAATTCTTTAAAGTGTAAACCAAATTAGGGTGGAAGTGTCAGATTTCTAAGCTAACCCACATGCTTTTCCCCT
This sequence comes from Manacus vitellinus, assembly GCF_001715985.3. Classification (NCBI taxonomy): domain Eukaryota; kingdom Metazoa; phylum Chordata; class Aves; order Passeriformes; family Pipridae; genus Manacus; species Manacus vitellinus. The sequence continues at coordinate 17,323,823 of NW_021938949.1, forward strand.
GTATAAGAACAAACACTAGAATTTTTCAAATTGTGTTTTTCAACTACCCCCTCCACCCTGATTTCACATTGACTTGCACTATTTTGCTAATAGAGTGAGGGGTTTTGTTCATGTTCTTTTCTATTAGCAGGTAACAACAGAGAGTAAAACATCTAATAAAGGTAAACACTAAGAACATGGGGATTTTTTTTAACGTGAAGCTGCAGGTATAATAACAAAACACTGCACTTTGCTGTAGAAATAATTAATGGCACTGGATCATGATGCCAAGGAATGTCCAGCCAGACCAGAAAGTGAATCATCTGCAGCAGAAAACTGGGAATCATTCACGAGCTACCAAGAGATCTCTGGAGTACAGCAAAGACTGACCCCCCAAGCACAGCCTCTATTCCTGCCTGCTGCTGGCAGGGCTTCTCCAGGAGCTCTACACCACTGCACAAGACAGCATTTACTGAGGTAATTTTAAGTCATAAGAGGGAAGGAATCAGTTTGATAAACTCCTCAGTACATGGGCAATTATCACTCAAAATATATATGACTTCCAAAAAAAAAAAGACTGTGGACAGTCATACATGATCAGAGTGGCAGATCACCTGCTCAACTTTTCATCCCCCACACACAGATGTGAGTATCAAACTCCCTGGAAAAAAAAATCTATAAAAGTCTCCATGCACTAAGAAAGTACACAATATCCTGCTACCAGCAATGCTCTAGGAATTGGTAAGAATTAGCTGCACTAGACTCTCTAAAGGAGCCCATTTCTAATCTTACAAATCTCCTGTTCCAGATCACAACTGCTGGCATCAAGTTATGAGGGTCAGTCACTTCGGGTGGAAAAGAAAATAATCAGCTTGTATCAAACTCACAGCCCAAAGTAAACATTCTTGCTTGGCATCCTCCTTTCCCATCCACCACCCACATTGTTACACCTAAATGCTAGGTCTTATGAAACAATATAGCCATGAAATATCCCAAAAGAAACAATATAGCCATGAAATATCCCACCTCCCACCCCAGATACTTATGGTGCAAATTCCACAAAAAAGAGGACTTTCCGGTGGAATAATTACAACTGCACACACTCCTTCACCTACAGCTTTTCAGAAGATGCATTTCTTCCCCAGATTGTCTGCTTATAAATCCAAGTCTGGTCATTTAATGGAACTACCCTTTTCCTTGTTCCAGGGAGAGATGGAGGAAGCACGTGTGCAACTGCAGTTCTTACTGCCACAGCACACAAATGACACTCAAGTTTTGCACATATCCTACAGAACAAGAGCAGACTGATTACACAGGCTTCCATGGAGCTTCTCAGCCACGCAGGAATGAACCCTTTAAAACATCCATACTAATGCTTCCACGTGCCCAAACAAAATCTGGTTTTAGATCACCGAGACGTCACTCCACCTGAAGTCTCAGCTAAGAACATGAACACAAGCTCACAAAACCTTGCTGCCTCTCCTTAAGCTACTTTGGTTTTGTCCACCTCTTTCAGAACTAAAACCTAAATCGACTGCAATACACCTCTCTGGTTTTTGGCAGGGGAGCAGGATCAAATCAGGCTGCGCATCGACACGAACTCCCTTCTGCGAAGTTCTGGAGCTGGCTGGGAGTCAGCCAGAGATCTGCTTATCACGGCACGTAGGGAGGCACGTGCGGCAGGGCCAGCCTTCCCCCGGCACAGAATCCGGGGCCTGGCTGCCACGCAACGTTCGTAAGGGCTGGTGAGGAGAACGGGAGCTCCCGGGGGTGTCAGCCCGCGTACTCCGCAGCCGCAGCTCTGCTGCTTCAGCTGGGTAAAAAAAATCAACCCCCCCCCCAGTGCTTAGTGTTTTAGTGCGTCCCCCCCCCCCCCCAAGAAATTCTGAGGTGAAAATCCAGCTCTAACGGGTTTCTGAAGCCGCTCATCTCACCTTCTTCCCAGCTTCACCTACTTTAGGAATTCGTTAAGTCCTGACGCCGTCAGGGACACCCTCTGCCCTGGCCCAGATTATGCGGTGTCGTTTCTGGAACTGGTGCAGCTCCACAGCAGCACAAGCTGCAGGGAACGGAACGAATGCAGAGGCAGGACTTCAGTGCAACCCAGACCCCACCGAGCCACCTGTAGGAGGGACCATGGTCCAGGGGCACTGAACACCTCCAGCTTTGCCGCTGCTCCACACAGTTGTATTTTTCCCAGCGTGTGGTGTGCAGCATTCAGCCCCAGACCAGCTCAAGAACAACGTGGGCTCTCTGCATATTCTGCTGGAGGACCAATGCCAGCAACGTACCGAATAACCACGACACTCAACGTTAAAATAACACACTGCCATAAGCAAAGTTACTGTATTTCTACTTTTTGTAAGAGTCCCTTGTTTATTCTACCCCATACTGAATGAGAATGTCCCACAACAGCCACAGAGAAGAGAAATGTTTAGGTATGAAAACGACTTTGTCTCTAATAAAGCAGTAATTAGACAAAAGCACTACTCCTACTTGGCTAGACAAGGAAAAATCTTTCCCACGGACATTTTAGCACAGGAGTCAGCTTGTTCAATACAGCACAGCCACCAGTCTTAACCTTTCTTATTCATACAAAGAGCAGCGGGGCAACTGCAAAATGGGTCTATCGTGAAATTTAAAGATGGTCACAGCACCCATTTCTGTTACCCTTTCATCTCTGCTCCCTTCTCCAGATCAGACATTAGATTCAGCTGCTTGGGTTTAACAGGAAAGGTTGTATTTTCAGAACGCAAGCAGACCAATTTCAACGGCACAAACTTCGCCCCGGTAAGCTGAGGAGCTATTTTTATCAGAAAGATTAAAGGCAGCTAAAACTTACCCTGACAAAAGGAGTTGCTTAACATCACCGCATCAAAGCATCGAGAGAAATATAAACAAGGATGAGCAGTTGCGTTCAGGGCTGCCACCAGACCCTCGGGTCCGGGCATTTGCAGGCTGGGAGCTGAACTGCTCAGCAGCAGAACGGCCCAGCCGGGCCCGCGGTGGCTGTGAAAGCAGTGAAAGCAGTGAAAGCACTGAAAGCACGTCCCCGCCGCGGCAGCCTCAGCACCCAACGGCACGGGGTGACCACTGCAATTACAGTGCTGTTCACCCACACACAACTCGCTGCTCATCCAGGCAACGAGGCTCAAACCCACCTCCCCAGGCTCCTCCAGTCACAAAAGCCCCTTTCCAGGCTGTGGCAGAACTTTTTCATTTAAGCCTCGGCATCAGGGAGCCAGCCTGGTTTAGGTCCAGGGCAGGTTTTTGACAGCAGTCACTATTCAAACTGTGTGTATCACCTGCTACAACGCACAGAAACCACCAGGGATGCTTCAACAAGCAGCACTAAGTGCTGGCAACAAACCTAGAAGTGCTTTTCCTAAAAAAAAAAAATCTCTGAGTGAACAAACATGACCCACGCTGTCCGCAGAGAGAGATTTTTGCCTGTGGAACACGAGGGCGACAACAGAACTCCACGGACACACTTGTCCAAAATACAGCTTGGGGTTTGCCATCCCAGTGCCCAGAGGCCCCCTCAGCCCTGCAGAACTTTCTGCAGATGCTGGAGTTCACACATCCAGCACTGCACAGAGCTCACCGAGAACTGGCTGAACAGGACGTAATTAAGACTGAAGCATTCCAGAACAGACCAAGTGAACTTCAAAAAAGAAAGAAAAAAAAAATAAATCCAAGACACCTCTTCAAACATCTTTCACTGGCTACCAGGAGAGCCTAAGATGTCTAGCTGAAGACTTAAAGAAAAACTGTATTTAACCTGAGTTACTGTGTAGCGTTTCACAGCAACTTGTGTATCAGCCTCCCGTATATTCCACTGCTTCCACCAAAGGGATTAACATGGTTCAATCACAAGACCTCACCTAGATATTCCCTTACAAGTCTTACTCTCGATACTGTTTCTTTCTCGCTTGTTTCATTTATTTGTAGGCTGAAAAGAAAAGGATACTATAAAAACCCCTAAAGGACACCTAACAACTATTGCCAAACGCAGATTGAGCAAGCTGAAAAAACCCACAGAATTTATCAGCTCAATTATAGTAATAATTTTTTCAGTCTATGAAAAACACAGCAGGCATAGCATGATTAACTTATCACTGTCCCTTTCACAAGATTCATTAATCTCTGAAAGCAGAAATGCAAGTCCAACACACTTCGTGTTCCTCAGAAACCACTGTTTCAGTGATTGAAACAGTGGGAACACCGGGAGACGTCGGTCCACACACACATGCTCTTGTGCACACACGTGTGTATTTACAACAGGCAGGCGCTGCTGGAAATGAAACATTTTGATGCACCTTATTATCTACAAACCCATCACAACTGAAGAATGAGGCACGCCAGAGAGACTACACACAGCCCGACTGCCAGGCTGCCGGGCATTTCGTCACACAGCCAACCCCACAACTTCAATTATTATCTGCAAATCGTTTGGGTTTTAAAGGAAAAACGCTCGGGACTGTTTGAGCCAAGCGCCTTCAACCTGAGTCACAGGTGGGGAGGCAAGAAAAAAAAAAAGCAAAGTATTAACTGGGGCGTGGAATTAGATGGTCTTTAAGGTCCTTTCCAACTCAAACCATTCCATGATTAGGAAGCTGTTAGGGAGTTTTTATTCCGTTTTCATTCCTACATGTGTGGCATGTAGGGGCACAGTGGAAGAGCCTGTATAGGGCTGTTAGCAGTGGGTTTTCAGGAGCACATAAAATCCCTGACCACCCTTCAGCTTAGATTTAGATTAGATATCAGAAAGAAATTCTTCCCTGGGAGGGTGGTGATGCCCTGGCACAGGCTGCCCAGAGCTGTGGCTGCCCCATCCCTGGAAGTGTCCAAGGCCAGGTTGGACGAGGCTTGGAGCAACCTGGGACAGTGGAAGGTGTCCCTGCCCATGACAGGGGGTTGGAACGAGATGAGCTTTAATGTCCCTTCCAACCCAAACCCCATTCCACGATTCTACAGTAAGCAGGATGGTCAGCCCTTCTCCTTCCCTACCCGCACCCCACTCACCTGCGCACCCCCATCATCCGAACTAGGGAGCTAAAAACGAGGACGACGGAGGAAAAGAAGGGGAAACCCGACTCAAAAAAACGCCTTTTCCAACCGCTATTTATAGCCGGGACGGTACTTGGCGTACGGGTCCCGCCCGGTAACTTCGACTGCAGGAGGCCCAACCC